>NW_028136354.1:600000-997560 GCF_964662115.1 Mustela nivalis
AATTGGAATCAAGGCTTTTGAGGAGAATGCCTGTAAACCAAAGCAATGGATCCTATTATGGCCTAGGGTCCTGTCTGGTTCAATCTTCTTCTCTGGGTTCATCCATCTATGGTATGAGTGGAGGTGGATCTCAGCTGGTGTCAGACCGCCCTTGTTTGTCCCGGGAGACCTACACTATTGGGATGGCTCGGGGACGTTGGAGGGTTCTCCTAATTTGTACGATTTTAGACAATGGAATGGGCAGAATTCCCATGGATGGGGTTGGCACAGTCCTAAAGTGTGGCTCCAGGGGCCCCAGCCTGGAGGGTGTGTGGCCCTGGACTTTGAGGACAGAAGTCTGAAAACACAAACTCAGCTTAGGTTTGGGGACGTAGGTATGGCAGGCCCAATGTACACACCATGAGAAGAACTCTTCAGGATATGAAGAAAGAGCGAGTCTAAGGCCATTGCTCAGGCTTTTGTCTCTATATTTTGTATCTACGATGGCCGTGGAATGTGGGGAGGCCTCATAGGACATGGACGAATCTTCCTCTCTGTGGATTTGGCCCAGTCCCAATTGATTTTCGTCAATCTGTGGGAATGGATTCTCCTTTCTGGTTTGTTACCTCAGGTGTCCCAACCAAAGAGGAATTCCAAAGCAGAGCCATGGGGAAGAGTGAAGGGACAACCCAAACTATGGTTAAAAATTGGGGCCTAGGGGCATGGCACGCCCAATATTCTGTCTCTTCATCCAGCCACTGAGAGGCCTTACTTGAGGACTGGGCTCAGGCTGAGGGTCACAATGTGTGTTTTTCACCAATGTGTCCCGAGAGCGTGGGCGAGACCATATGGGACACACTGGTTTCAACTACACTGAACTTTGGACAACATGCCAATCACAAGGTTTCTAGCCATGGGGAAGGAGTTCTGATTTCTGCATCATTTTCAACCCTGGGCAGTGGTTGGAGATAAGGTCTAGGTTCTGAAGCCTGAAAACCGCAGTTGGGAAAAGACGACCTAAGGCCTTGGTGGGTCTGACGTGCTCAGTGTGCGGTCAGCTGCCTGCGAGTTGGTCAACAAGTTCGGGCTCTGGTTGTGTCAGACAGTGCATTAGTGCCCAGGTTAGACAATATAATTTGGGTACAGTCGAGTGCCGTGTAGATTGATCCTCATTTGTGGTGCCTGGGCAGCTAATTAGGCAATATATTCTTTTTGGAGGGCAGGCAGAGTGCTGCATTGTGGGTCCGGAATTGCCAAACACGAGGGCTTCTCGGCCAGGAGTCTGAGGACAGAAGTCTGAGAACACAAGCTAGACTTGGGCTTCAGGCCGAGGGCACGGCAGGTACCCCCTGCAGATCTGAACCAATATCTCAAGCATCTGAAGTCACGGCGAGGATCAGACTTTGGCTCAGGTTGGAGTTTCTGTGCATGACTGCCCCTTCATGAACGGAGCAGAGTCTCAAGGCCATGGAGGTTTTCCCACCTTGGGAGTTGTGGGATGCCCCCTTGAAGGATTCCTTGTGCGGAACAATTGAGACCTGTTGGGTAGCTCCAGGACATCCCATATGGAATGACTCCAGAGCACCGTTAGAGGATGGATGCCAGGGAAGCCCGCCTCGCATTCCAATTGTCTCCTAGCCACAAGACAGTTGATATCTGATGGCTCTGCTGGGGTGGCTGAGTTGAAATGGACTTTCCTGAGTATGGGGCCTAATGAGTGTTTATGTCCATGAGGGCCTTGGAATGGGGCGGCGGCACTGTGACCCTGAAGTATTCTCCTAAGCTTTTGACATAGCTGCCATGCACAAGTTTCCTTGTGGTGAGGAGATTTGTTCTGATGGGTGCCTCAGGAAACACCCTATGCTTGTATTGGAATCCAGGCATTTGATGAGACATGCCTGTAAACCAAAGCAATGGATCCGTTTATGGCCTAGGGTCCTGTCTGGTTCTCTGGGTTCATCCATCTATGGTATGAGTGGAGGTGGATGCTTTGCAGGTGTCAGAACACCCCTGTTTGTCCTTGGAGACCTACACTATTCGGATGGGCTCGGCGACTTTGGAGGGTTCTCCTAATTTGTACGATTTTGGACAATGGAATGGGCAGAATTCCCATGGATTGGGTAGGCATCGTCATAATGTGTGGCTCCAGGGGCCCCAGCCTGGAGGGAGTGGGGCCCAGGACTTTGAGGGAGGAAGTCTGAAAACACAAACTCAGCTTAGGTTTGGGGACATATGTATGGCAGGCCCAATATACAAACCATCAGAAGAACTCTTCAGGATATAAAGAATGAGCGAGTCTGATGCACTTGCTCAGGATTTTCTCTCTGGATTTTGTATCAACGATGGCCGTGGAATGTGAGGAGGCCTCATGGGCCATGGACGAATCTTCCTCTCTGTGGATTTGGCCCAGTCCCAATTGTTTTCCATCAATCTGAGGGAATGGATGTCTCCTTTCAGGTTTGTTACCTCAGGTGTCCCAACTAAAGAGGAATTCCAAAGCAGAGCCCTTGGGAAGAGTGAAGGGACAACCCAAACTATGGTTAAAAATTGGGGCCTAGGGGCATTGGAGGCCCAATATGCTGTCTCTTCATCCAGCCACTGAGAGGCCTTACTTGAGGACTGGGCTCAGGCTGAGGGTCACAATGTGTGTTTGTGACCAATGTGGCCTGCGGGCATGGGCAGGGCCTCATGGGCCACACTGGTTTCAACTACACTGAACTTTGGACAACAGGCCAATCACGAGGTTTCTTGCCATGGGGAAGGAGTTCAGATTTCTGCATCATTTTCAACCCTGGGCAGTGGTTGGAGATAAGGTCTAGGTTCTGAAGCCTGAAAACCGCAGTTGGGGAGAGATGACGACCTAAAACCTTGGCTGGTCGTATGCGCTCATTGTGCGGTCAGCTGCCTGGGTGTTGGTCAGCAGGTTCGGGATCAGGTTGTGTCAGACCGTGCATTAGTGCCCAGGTTAGACTATATAATTGGGTACAGTCGAGTGCCGTGTAGGTGGATCTTCATTTGTGGTGCCTGGGCAGCTCATTAGGCAAGTTATATTTTCTAGAGGGCAGGCAGAGTGCTGCATTGTTGGTCAGAATTGCTAAACTTGAGGGCTTCTGGGCCAGGAGTGTGAGGACAGAAGTCTGAGAACACAAGCTAGACTTGGGCTTCAGGCCGAGGGCACGGCAGGTACCCCTTGCAGATCTGAACCAATATCTTAAGCATCTGAAGTCACGGCGAGGATCAGACGTTGGCTCAGGTTGGAGTTTCTGTGCATGACTTCCCCTTCATGAACGGAGCGGAGTCTCAAGGGATAGGAGGTTTTCCAACGTTGGGAGTTGTGGGATGCCCCCTTCAAGGATTCCTTGTGCAGGACAATTGAGACCTGTTGGGCAGCTCCAGGACATCCCATATGGAATGACTCCAGAGCACCGTTAGAGGATGGATGCCAGGGAAGCCCGCCTCGCGTTCCAATTGTCTCCTAGCAACAAGACAGTTGACATGTGATTGCTCTGCGGGAGCAACCGGGGTGGCTGAGGTGAAATGGACTTTCCTGAGGATGGGGCCTAATGGGTGTTTGTGTCCATGGGGGCGTTGAATGGGGCGGTGGCACCAGGAACATGAAGTATTCTCCTAAGGTTTTGACATAGCTCCCATGCACAAGTTTCCTTGTGGAGACTAGATTTGTTCTGATGGGTGCCTCAGGAAACCCCCTCTGCTGGAATTGGAATCCAGGCTTTTGAGGAGACATGCCTGTAAACCAAAGCAATGGATCCGAATATGCCATAGGGTCCTGGTGGTTCAATCTTTTACTCTGGGGACATCCATCTATGGTATGACTGGAGGTAGACGGTCAGCTGGTGTCAGACTGCCCTTGTTTGACCCGGGAGACCTACACTATTGTGATGGCCTCGGGTACTTTGATTGTTTCTCCTAACTTGTACGATTTATACAATGGAATGGGCAGAATTCCCATGGATAGGGTAGGCACAGTCCTAATGTGTGGCTCCAGGGGCCGCAGCCTGGAGGGTGTGTGGCCCAGGACTTTGAGGACAGAATTCTGAAAACACAAACTCAGCTTAAGTTTGGGGACGTAGGTATGGCAGGCCCAATCTACACACCATGAGAAGAACTCTTCAGGATATGAAGAAAGAGCGAGTCTGAGGCCATTGCTCAGGCTTTTGTCTCTATATTTCGTATCAACGATGGCCGTGGAATGTGGGGAGGCCTCATAGGACATGGACGAATCTTCCTCTCTGTGGATTTGGCCCGGTCCCAATTGTTTTTCCTCAATCTGTGGGATGGGAGTTCTCCTTTCAGGTTTGTTACCTCAGGTGTCCCAACCAAAGAGGAGTTCGAAAACAGAGCCCTGGGGAAGAGTGAAGGGACAACCCAAACTATGGTTAAAAATTGGGGCCTAGGGGCATTGGAGACCCAATATGTTGTCTCTTCATCCAGCCACTGAGAGGCCTTACTTGAGGACTGGGCTCAGGCTGAGGGTCAAAATGTGTGTTTTTCACCAATGTGGCCTGAGAGCGTGGGCGAGACCTCATGGGCCACACTGGTTTCAACTACACTGAACTTTGGAGGACATGCCAATCACAAGGTTTCTAGCCATGGGGAAGGAGTTCTGATTTCTGCATCATTTTCAACCCTGGGCAGTGATTGGAGATAAGGTCTAGGTTCTGAAGCCTGAAAACCGCAGTTGGGATGAGATGACAACCTAAGGCCATGGCGGGGCTGACGTGCTCAGTGTGCGGTCAGCTGCCTGGGTGTTGGTCAGCAG
The DNA here is from genome assembly GCF_964662115.1 of Mustela nivalis. NCBI lineage: Eukaryota > Metazoa > Chordata > Mammalia > Carnivora > Mustelidae > Mustela > Mustela nivalis. The sequence goes on from NW_028136354.1 coordinate 604,760, forward strand.
GTTCTGGCTGAGGTTGTGTCAGACAGTGCATTCGTGCCGAGGTTAGACAATATAATTTGGGTACAGTTGAGTGCCTTAGGTTGATCCTCATTTGTGGTGCCTGGGCAGCTCATTAGGCAATATATTCTTTTTGGAGGGCAGGCAGAGTGCTGCATTGTGGGTCCGGAATTGCCAAACTTGAGGGCTTCTACGCCAGGAGTGTGAGGATAGAAGTCTGAGAACACAAGCTAGACTTGGGCTTCAGGCCGAGGGCACGGCAGGTACCCCCTGCAGATCTGAACCAATATCTCAAGCATCTGAATTCACGGCGAGGATCAGACGTTGGCTCAGGTTGGAGTTTCTGTCCATGACTGCCCCTTCATGAACAGAGCAGAGTCTCAAGGCCATGGAGGTTTTCCCACGTTGGGAGTTGTGGGATGCCCCCTTGAAGGATTCCTTGTGCGGGACAATTGAGACCTGTTGGGCATCTCCAGACCATCCCATATGGAATGACTCCGGAGCACCGTTAGAGGATGGATGCCAGGGAAGCCCGCCTCGCATTCCAATTGTCTCCTAGCCACAAGACAGTTGAGATCTGATGGCTCTGCTGGGGTGGCTGAGTTGAAATGGACTTTCCTGAGTATGGGGCCTAATGAGTGTTTATGTCCATGGGGGCCTTGGAATGGGGCGGAGGCACTGTGACCCTGAAGTATTCTCCTAAGCTTTTGACACAGCTGCCATGCACAAGTTTCCTTGTGGTGACAAGTTTTGTTCTGATGGGTGCCTCAGGAAACCCCCTATGCTGGTATTGGAATCCAGGCATTTGATGAGACATGTCTGTAAACCAAAGCAATGGATCTGATTATGGCCTAGGGTCCTGTCTGGTTCAATCTTCTTCTCTGGGTTCATCCATCTATGATATGAGTGGAGGTGGATGCTTAGCAGGTGTGAGACCGCCCTTGATTGTCCCGGGAGACCTACATTTTTGGGATGGTCTTGGGGAATTTGGAGGTTTCTCCTAATTTGTACGATTTTGGACAATGGAATGGGCAGAATTCCCATGGATTGGTTAGGCATCGTCCTATTGTGTGGCTCCAGGGGCCCCAGGCTGGAGGGAGTGGGGCCCAGGACTTTGAGGGAGGAAGTCTGAAAACAAACTCAGCTTAGGTTTGGGGACATAGGTATGGCAGGACCAATCTACAAACCATGAGAAGAACTCATCAGGATATTAAGAAAGAGCGAGTCTGAGGCGCTTGCTCAGGCTTTTGTCTCTGGATTTTGTATCAACGATGGCCGTGGAATGTGGGGAGGCCTCATGGGCCATGGACGAATCTTCCTAGCTGTGGATTTGGCCCGGTCCCAATTGTTTTTCATCAAGCTGTGGGATGGGAGGTCTCCTTTCAGGTTTGTTACCTCAGGTGTCCCAACCAAAGAGGAATTCGAAAGCAGAGCTGTAGGGAAGAATGAAGGGACAACCCAAACTATGGTTAAAAATGGGGGCCTAGGGGCATGGCAGGCCCAATATGCTGTCTCGTCATCCAGCCACTGAGAGGCCTTACTTGAGGACTGGGCTCAGGCTGAGCGTCAGAATCTGTGTTTGTGACCAATGTGTCCCACGAGCATGGCGGGGCCTCATGGGCCACACTGGTTTCAACTACACTGAACTTTGGACAACATGCCAATCACAAGGTTTCTAGCCATGGGGAAGGAGTTCTGATTTCTGCATCATTTTCAACCCTGGGCAGTGGTTGGAGATAAGGTCTATGTTCTGAAGCCTGAAAACCGCAGTTGTGGAGAGATGACGACCTAAGGCCTTGGCGGAACTTATGCTCTCATTGTGCGGTCACCTGCCTGGCTGTTGGTCAGGAGGTTCGGGCTCAGGTTGTGTCAGACAGTGCATTAGTGCCCAGGTTAGACTATATAATTTGGGTATAGTCGAGTGCCGTGTAGTTTGATCCTCTATGGAGGTGCCTAGGCAGCTCATTAGAGAATATATTCTTTCTAGAGGGCTGTCAGAGTGCTGCATTGTGGGTCCGGAATTGCCAAACTTGAAGGCTTCTGGGCCAGGAGTGTGAGGACAGAAGTCTGAGAACACAAGCTGGTCTTTGGCTCAGGCCGAGGGCAAGGCAGGTACCTCTTGCGGAAATGAACCAATATCTCAAGCATCTGAAGTCTCGGCGAGGATCAGACGTTGGCTCAGGTTGGAGTTTCTGTGCATGACATCCCCTTCATGAACGGAGTGGTGTCTCAAGGCCATGGAGGTTTTCCCACGTTGGGAGTTTTGGGATGCCCCCTTCAAGGATTCCTTCTGCGGGACAATTGAGAACTGTTGCGCAGCTCCAGGTAATCCCATATGCAATGACCCCCGAGCACCATTCGAGGATGAAATGCCAGGGAAGCCCGCCTCGCAAACCAATTGTCTCCTAGCAACAAGACAGTTGAGATGTGATTGCTCTGCGGGAGCAACCGGGGTGGCTGAGGTGAAATGGACTTTCCTGAGGATGGGGCCTAATGGGTGTTTGTGTCCATGGGGGCGTTGAAATGGGGCGGTAGCACCGGGACACTGAAGTATTCTCCTAAGGTTTTGACATACCTCCCATGCACTAGTTTCCTTGTGGAGACGAGATTTGTTCTGATGGGTGCCTCAGGAAACCCCCTATGCTGGAATTGGAATCAAGGCTTTTGAGGAGAATGCCTGTAAACCAAAGCAATGGATCCTATTATGGCCTAGGGTCCTGTCTGGTTCAATCTTCTTCTATGGGTTCATCCATCTATGGTATGAGTGGAGGTGGATCTCAGCTGGTGTCAGACCGCCCTTGTTTGTCCCGGGAGACCTACACTATTGGGATGGCTCGGGGACGTTGGAGGGTTCTCCTAATTTGTACGATTTTAGACAATGGAATGGGCAGAATTCCCATGGATGGGGTTGGCACAGTCCTAAAGTGTGTCTCCAGGGGCCCCAGCCTTGAGGGTGTGTGGCCCTGGACTTTGAGGACAGAAGTCTGAAAACACAAACTCAGCTTAGGTTTGGGGACGTAGGTATGGCAGGCCCAATGTACACAGCATGAGAAGAACTCTTCAGGATATGAAGAAAGAGCGAGTCTGAGGCCATTGCTCAGGCTTTTGTCTCTATATTTCATATCAACGATGGCCGTGGAATGTGGGGAGGCCTCATAGGACATGGACGAATCTTCCTCTCTGTGGATTTGGCCCAGTCCCAATTGATTTTCGTCAATCTCTGGGAATGGATGTCTCCTTTCTGGTTTGTTACCTCAGGTGTCCCAACCAAAGAGGAATTCCAAAGCAGAGCCATGGGGAAGAGTGAAGGGACAACCCAAACTATGGTTAAAAATTGGGGCCTAGGGGCATGGCAGGCCCAATATTCTGTCTCTTCATCCAGCCACTGAGAGGCCTTACTTGAGGACTGGGCTCAGGCTGAGCGTCAGAATCTATGTTTGTGACCAATGTGTCCCACGAGCATGGCGGGGCCTCATGGGCCACACTGGTTTCAACTACACTGAACTTTGGACAACATGCCAATCACAAGGTTTCTAGCCATGGGGAAGGAGTTCTGATTTCTGCATCATTTTCAACCCTGGGCAGTGGTTGGAGATAAGGTCTATGTTCTGAAGCCTGAAAACCGCAGTTGTGGAGAGATGACGACCTAAGGCCTTGGCCGAACTTATGCTCTCATCATGCCGTCACCTGCCTGGCTGTTGGTCAGGAGGTTCGGGCTCAGGTTGTGTCAGACAGTGCATTAGTGCCCAGGTTAGACTATATAATTTGGGTATAGTCGAGTGCCGTGTAGTTTGATCCTCTATGGAGGTGCCTAGGCAGCTCATTAGAGAATATATTCTTTCTAGAGGGCTGTCAGAGTGCTGCATTGTGGGTCCGGAATTGCCAAACTTGAAGGCTTCTGGGCCAGGAGTGTGAGGACAGAAGTCTGAGAACACAAGCTGGTCTTTGGCTCAGGCCGAGGGCAAGGCAGGTACCTCTTGCAGAAATGAACCAATATCTCAAGCATCTGAAGTCTCGGCGAGGATCAGACGTTGGCTCAGGTTGGAGTTTCTGTGCATGACATCCCCTTCATGAACGGAGTGGTGTCTCAAGGCCATGGAGGTTTTCCCACGTTGGGAGTTTTGGGATGCCCCCTTCAAGGATTCCTTCTGCGGGACAATTGAGAACTGTTGCGCAGCTCCAGGAAATCCCATATGCAATGACCCCCGAGCACCATTCGAGGATGAAATGCCAGGGAAGCCCGCCTCGCAAACCAATTGTCTCCTAGCAACAAGACAGTTGAGATGTGATTGCTCTGCGGGAGCAACCGGGGTGGCTGAGGTGAAATGGACTTTCCTGAGGATGGGGCCTAATGGGTGTTTGTGTCCATGGGGGCGTTGAAATGGGGCGGTAGCACCGGGACACTGAAGTATTCTCCTAAGGTTTTGACATAGCTCCCATGCACTAGTTTCCTTGTTGAGACGAGATTTGTTCTGATGGGTGCCTCAGGAAACCCCCTATGCTGGAAATGGAATCAAGGCTTTTGAGGAGAATGCCTGTAACCAAAGCAATGGATCCTATTATGGCCTAGGGTCCTGTCTGGTTCAATCTTCTTCTCTGGGTTCATCCATCTATGGTATGAGTGGAGGTGGATCTCAGCTGGTGTCAGACCGCCCTTGTTTGTCCCGGGAGACCTACACTATTGGGATGGCTCGGGGACGTTGGAGGGTTCTCCTAATTTGTACGATTTTAGACAATGGAATGGGCAGAATTCCCATGGATGGGGTTGGCACAGTCCTAAAGTGTGGCTCCAGGGGCCCCAGCCTTGAGGGTGTGTGGCCCTGGACTTTGAGGACAGAAGTCTGAAAACACAAACTCAGCTTAGGTTTGGGGACGTAGGTATGGCAGGCCCAATGTACACAGCATGAGAAGAACTCTTCAGGATATGAAGAAAGAGCGAGTCTGAGGCCATTGCTCAGGCTTTTGTCTCTATATTTCGTATCAACGATGGCCGTGGAATGTGGGGAGGCCTCATAGGACATGGACGAATCTTCCTCTCTGTGGATTTGGCCCAGTCCCAATTGATTTTCGTCAATCTCTGGGAATGGATGTCTCCTTACTGGTTTGTTACCTCAGGTGTCCCAACCAAAGAGGAATTCCAAAGCAGAGCCATGGGGAAGAGTGAAGGGACAACCCAAACTATGGTTAAAAATTGGGGCCTAGGGGCATGGCAGGCCCAATATTCTGTCTCTTCATCCAGCCACTGAGAGGCCTTACTTGAGGACTGGGCTCAGGCTGAGGGTCACAATGTGTGTTTTTGACCAATGTGGCCCGAGAGCGTGGGCGAGACCATATGGAACACACTGGTTTCAACTACACTGAACTTTGGACCACATGCCAATCACAAGGTTTCTAGCCATGGGGAAGGAGTTCTGATTTCTGCATCATTTTCATCCCTGGGCAGTGGTTGGAGATAAGGTCTAGGTTCTGAAGCCTGAAAACCGCAGTTGGGAAAAGATGACGACCTAAGGCCTTGGTGGGTCTGACGTGCTCAGTGTGCGGTCAGCTGCCTGCGTGTTGGTCAACAAGTTCGGGCTCTAGTTGTGTCAGACAGTGCATTAGTGCCCAGGTTAGACAATATAATTTGGGTACAGTCGAGTGCCGTGTAGGTTGATCCTCATTTGTGGTGCCTGGGAAGCTCATTAGGCAATATATTCTTTTTGGAGGGCAGGCAGAGTGCTGCATTGTGGGTCGGGAATTGCCAAACTCGAGGGCTTCTGGGCCAGGAGTCTGAGGACAGAAGTCTGAGAACACAAGCTAGACTTGGGCTTCAGGCCGAGGGCACGGCAGGTACCCCCTGCAGATCTGAACCAATATCTCAAGCATCTGAAGTCACGGCGAGGATCAGACGTTGGCTCAGGTTGGAGTTTCTGTGCATGACTTCCCCTTCATGAACGGAGCGGGGTCTCAAGGGATAGGAGGTTTTCCCACGTTGGGACTTGTGGGATTCCCCCTTCAAAGATTCCTTGTGCGGGACAATTGAGACCTGTTGGGCAGCTCCAGGACATCCCATATGGAATGACTCCAGAGCACCGTTAGAGGATGGATGCCAGGGAAGCCCGCCTCGCATTCCAATTGTCTCCTAGCAACAAGACAGTTGAGATGTGATTGCTCTGCGGGAGCAACCCGGGTATCTGAGGTGAAATGGACTTTCCTGAGGATGGGGCCTAATGTGTGTTTGTGTCCATGGGGGCCTTAGAATGGGGCGGTGGCACCGGGACCCTGAAGTATTCTCCTAAGCTTTTGACATAGCTCCCATGCATAAGTTAACTTGTGAAGACGAGATTTGTTCTGATGTGTGCCTCAGGAAACCCCTATGCTGGAATTGGAATCCAGGCTTTTGAGGAGACATGCCTGAAAACCAAAGCAATGGATCCTATTATGGCCTAGGGTCCTGTATGGTTCAATCTTCTTCTCTGGGTTCATCCATCTATGGTATGAATGGAGGTGGATCTCAGCTGGTGTCAGACCGCCCTTGTTTGCCCCGGGAGACCTACACTATTGGGAGGGCCTCGGGGACTTTGGAGTATTCTCCTAATTTGTACGATTTTGGACAATGGAATGGGCAGAATTCCCTGGATTGGGTACGCAGCGTCCTAATGTGTGGCTCCAGGTGCCCCAGCCTGGAGGGTGTGTGGCCCAGTACTTTGAGGACAGAATTCTGAAAACACAAACTCACCTTAGGTTTGGGAACATAGGTATGGCAGACCCAATCTACAAACCATGAGAAGAACTCATCAGGATATTAAGAAAGAGCGAGTCTGAGGCGCTTGCTCAGGCTTTTGTCTCTGGATTTTATATCAACGATGGCCGTGGAATGTGGGGAGGCCTCATGGGCCATGGATGAATCTTCCTCTCTGTGGATTTGGCCCGGTCCCAACTTTTTTTCGTCAAGCTGTGGGATGGGAGGTCTCCTTTCAGGTTTGTTACCTCAGGTGTCCCAACCAAAGAGGAATTCCAAAGTAGAGCCCTGGGGAAGAGTGAAGGGACAACCCAAACTATGGTTAAATATTGGGGCCTAGGGGCATGGCAGGCCCAATATGCTGTCTCTTCATCCAGCCACTGAGAGGCCTTACTTGAGGACTGGGCTCAGGCTGAGGGTCAGAATGTGTGTTTGTGACCAATGTGTCCCACAGCATGGCGGGGCCTCATGGGCCACACTGGTTTTAACTACACTGAACTTTGGACAACATGCCAATCACAAGGTTTCTAGCCATGGGGAAGGAGTTCAGATTTCTGCAGCATTTTCAACCCTGGGCAGTGGTTGGAGATAAGGTCTAGGTTCTGAAGCCTGAAAACCGCAGTTGTGGAGAGATGACGACCTAAGGCCTTGGCGGGTCCTATGCGCTCCGTGTGCGGTCAGCTGCCTGGCTGTTGGTCAGGAGGTTTGGGCTCAGGTTGTGTCCAACAGTTCATTAGTGACCAGGTTAGACTATATAATTTGGGTATAGGCGAGTGCCGTGTAGGTTGATCCTCTATTGGGGTGCCTGGGCAGCTCTTTAGGGAATATTTTCTTTCTATAGGGCTCTCAGAGTGCTGCATTGTGGGTCCGGAATTGCCAAACATGACGGATTCTTGGCCAGAAGTGTGAGGACAGAAGTCTGAGAACACAAGCTAGACTTCGGCTCAGGCCGAGGGCACGGCAGGTACCTCTTGCAAATCTGAACCAATATCTCAAGCATCTGAAGTCACGGCGAGGATCAGACGTTGGCTCAGGTTGGAGTTTCTGTGCATGACTTTCCCTTCATGAACGGAGCAGAGTCTCAAGGCCATGGAGGTTTTCCCACTTTGGGAGTTTTGGGATGCCCCCTTCAAGGATTCCTTCTGCGGGACAATTGAGACCTGTTGGGCAGCTCCAGGACATCCCATATGGAATGACTCCCGAGCACCGTTCGAGGATGAATGCCAGGAAAGCCCGCCTCGCATTCCAATTGTCTCCTAGCAACAAGACAGTTGACATGTGATTGCTCTGCGGGAGCAACCGGGGTGGCTGAGGTGAAATGGACATTCCTGAGGATGGGGCCTAATAGGTGTTTGTGTCCATGGGGTCGTTGAAATGGGGCGGTGGCACCAGGACCATGAAGTATTCTCCTAAGGTTTTGACATAGCTCCCATGCACAAGTTTCCTTGTGGAGACGAGATTTGTTCTGATGGGTGAACTCCTATGCTGGAATTGGAATCCAGGCTTTTGAGGAGACATGCCTGTAAACTAAAGCAATGGATCCGAATATAGCCTAGGGTCCTGTCTGGTTCAATCTTTTATTCTGGTTACATCCATCTATGGTATGAGTGGAGGTAGACGGTCAACTGGTGTCAGACTGCCCTTGTTTGACCCGGGAGACCTACACTATTGTGATGGCCTCGGGGACTTTAATGGGTTCTCCTAACTTGTACGATTTTAGACAATGGTATGAGCAGAATTCCCATGGATGGGGAAGGCACAGTCCTAATGTGTGGCTCCAGGGCCCGCAGCTTGGAGGGTGTGTGGCCCAGGACTTTGAGGACAGAATTCTGAAAACACAAACTCAGCTTAAGTTTGGGGACGTAGGTATGGCAGGCCCAATCTACACACCATGAGAAGAACTCTTCAGGATATGAAGAAAGAGCGAGTCTGAGGCCATTGCTCAGGCTTTTGTCTCTATATTATGTATCAACGATGGCCGTGGAATGTGGGGAGGTCTCATAGGACATGGACGAATCTTCCTCTCTGTGGATTTGGCCCGGTCCCAATTGTTTTTTGTCAATCTGTGGGATGGGAGGTCTCCTTTCAGGTTTGTTACCTCAGGTGTCCCAACCAAAGAGGAATTCCAAAGCAGAGCCCTGGGGAAGAGTGAAGGGACAACCCAAACTATGGTTAAAAATTGGGGCCTAGGGGCATGGCAGGCCCAATATGCTGTCTCTTCATCCAGCCACTGAGAGGCCTTACTTGAGGACTGGGCTCAGGCTGAGGGTCACAATGTGTGTTTGTGACCAATGTGGCCTGCGGGCATGGGCAGGGCCTCATGGGCCACACTGGTTTCAACTACACTGAACTTTGGACAACAGGCCAATCACGAGGTTTCTTGCCATGGGGAAGGAGTTCAGATTTCTGCATCATTTTCAACCCTGGGCAGTGGTTGGAGATAAGGTCTAGGTTCTGAAGCCTGAAAACCGCAGTTGTGGAGAGATGACGACCTAAAACCTTGGCTGGTCGTATGCGCTCATTGTGCGGTCAGCTGCCTGGGTGTTGGTCAGCAGGTTCGGGATCAGGTTGTGTCAGACAGTGCATTAGTGCCCAGGTTAGACTATATAATTTGGGTACAGTCGAGTGCCGTGTAGGTTAATCCCCATTTGAGGTGCCTGGGCATCTCATTAGGCAAGATATTATTTCTAGAGGGCAGGCAGATTGCTGCATTGTGGGTCCGGAATTGCCAAACTTGAGGGCTTCTGGGCCAGGAGTGTGAGGATAGAAGTTGAGAACACAAGCTAGACTTGGGCTTCAGGCCAAGGGCACGGCAGTTACCCCCTACACATCTGAACCAATATCTCAAGCATCTGAAGTCACGGCGAGGATCAGACGTTGGCTCAGGTTGGAGTTTCTGTGCATGACTGCCCCTTCATGAATGAAGCGGAGTCTCAAGGCCATGGAGGTTTTCCCACGTTGGGAGTTGTGGGATGCCCATTCAAGGATTCCATCTGCAGGACAATTGAGACCTGTTGGGCAGCTCCAGGACATCCCCTATGGAATGACTCCAGAGCATCGTACGAGAATGGAAGCCAGGGAGCCAGCCTCACAAAACAATTAATTCCTAGAAACAAGACAGTTGAGACTGATGGCTCTGAGGGAGCAACCGGGGTGGTTGAGTTGAAATGGACTTTTTTGAGGATGGGGCTTAGTTTGTGTTTGTGTCCATGAGGGCCTGGAATAGGTCGTGAGCCTGGAGATTGTGTGGGTCCAGGCTGTGGGCACAGAAGTTTAAAAACACAAACTCAGCTTATGAGTGGCGCCTAGGGTATGGGAGGCCGGATGTACAGCCCTAGAGGCAGCTCCTGGTCCTCTGTAACAAGGGCGAGTGGGAGGCGTTTCTTCCGGCTTTTGTCTCTGGATGTTGTGTCCGGGATAGCCGTGGATTGGAGGGGTGGCCTCAGGGACTGTGGACGAGTATCCCTCTCTGGGGATTTGTCTCAGCTCCCAAAAGTTTTGGGTCATTTTGTGGGAAGGGTGGAGTCGGGTTGTCTGGCTCATGTGTCTCTCCAAGAAAGAAATTCCAGAGCAGAACCCCAGGGACGGGCGGGGGGACTGGAAAACTCAAACCCTGGAGAAGATTGGGTGCATAGGTGCTTTGCAAGCCCCATTTGCGGGCTCTTGGTCCAGGCCCTGACAGGCCGTTCTTTGACATGGGGCTCATGCTGAGGGTCACAGTGTGAATTTGTGCCCAAGCAGCACTCAAGTTTGGGCGTGGCATCAGGGGCCATGAAGGTTTCTCGTACCCTGAAGGTGTGACTCTATGCCAAGAGCAAGCTTGACAGCCATGGGGAAGGAGGAGTTCTTCTTGGTGCTTGTGATACCCAGCTGTGAGGAGAATTGATATAATGTCTAGGTTCAGATATCTGAAAACCAAGGTTAGGAAGAGGTGACGGCATAAGACCATGGCGTGTCCGAAGTGCTGGGTGTGCGGCCAGCTGTCTCCTTGTCTATCGGGACGTCTGGCCTCAGCTGGGTCAGACAGAGCATGAGTGCCCAGAGCAGCCTATTAGTTTGGGAACCGTCGAGGCCCGAGCAGGTTGATCCTCATCTGGGTTTTCTGGAGAGCCCCAGAGGGAAACGTTTTTCTTCCATTGGGCAGACACTGGGCTGGGTTGTGGTCCAGGAGTTCCTAGTCCGGAAGGCTTGTTTGCCAGGAGTGTGAGGAAGGAAGTCTGAAAACACAAGCTTGCGTGAGGTTTGGGACCGAGGGCATGGCAGGCCCACTCTGCAGAGGCTGAATCGAGATCTCCTGCACTGAGGTCATGTCAACTATGAGACGTGCCTCAGGCTAGAGTTTCTGTCCAGCATGGCCTCTTCCTGAAGGGTGTGGGGGCTTCATGAGGCCAGGGAGGTTTGCCTACGATGGGATTTGTGAACTACTCCAAACCTCAAGGTTTCCTTCTGCACGAAAGTCGAGTCCCATTGGATGGTTCCAGGAGGCCCCATACGGAAAGACTCGAGAGCAGGTGTCTAAGCATGGATGCCTGGGAACGCCACCTCATATTCCCACTCTTTAGTCAGGACAAGGCAGGCTCAATCTGCGGGCTCCTGGGTGAGCTACCCAGAGGGGAGAGTTGAAATGGACTCTCCTGAAGATGAGTCCTACTGTGGCTCTTTGGCCTGGTGGACCTTGGAATGTGGAGGTGGCTCATGGACTCTGCAGGATTCTCCAACCTGAGGTGTTTGACACGGCTCCAACAAGGAAGCTTCCAATGTGGATTCGAGAGGAGTTCTGTTCAGTGCCTCAGGAAAGCCCCATATCCTGTTCTTCTAACCAAAGCCTCTGAGGAGTGACACCTGGAAACCAAAGCAAGAGTTGAGATTAGGGCCTAAGGGCCTGTCAGGCTCAACCTTCTATCTCTGCTGACATCTGTGTGCATGCCTTCGTGGAAATAGCTGCTCAGCTTGTGTCCGAATGCCCCTGTGTGTCCAGGGAGGCTCCCAGTAGTGGGATGACCTCGGGGGCCTTGAGGATTCTCATATTCTGGAGGTGTGTGGCCAAAGGAATGGACACAGTTTCCCAGGAGAGACCATGCACGGTCCTGTGGTATGGCTCCAGAGGACCCAGCCTAGAGGCTGTGTTTGTCAGGGGGGTGGGGACAGATGTCTGAAAAAGGAAACTTGGCTCAGCTAGGGGCCAAGGGAATGGCAGGCCTGATCTCCAATACGTGAGGGGAGATCCTCTGGATAACAAAGGAGGGCAAGTGGGAGGCAGTCGCTCAGGCTTTTGTCTCTGGGTGTTGCGTTTACAGTGGCTGTTCAGGGTAGGGGTTGCCTCAGGGGCTGAGGAAGAGCCTTCCTCTCGGAGGATTGTCCAAGCTCCCAAGTGTTTGGCTTCATTCTGTGGGAAGGGAAGAGTACTGTTTTCTGCCACAGGGGATCCCCCAGGTGAGGGACTCTAGAGCACAGCAGTGGCTTCCCTCAACTGGAATACACACCATCTAGTTAGTCCTGGGTGCCTAGGAGCATGGCAAACCACATATGTGGGCTCTTGGTCCAGTCACTGAGAGGCGTTACTTGAATAAGGTACTCACGCTGAGGGTCACAATGTGCGTTTGTGCCCAAGGCGGCCCTTACACATGGGCGTGGCCTCATGGGCCATGCCGTTTTCTCTTACACTGAAAGTTTGACTCACTGACAGCAGCAAGGTTTCTTGCCATGGGGAAGGAAGGGTTCTGACTTGTGCATCAGGTTCCACCCTGAATAGGGATTGGAGATAAAGTCTAGGTTCCGATGACTGAAAACCCAGATTGGGAATGGATGGTGGCCTAAGGCAGTGGCGGTTCCAATGTGCTGGGTGTGCAGCCAGCTGTGTCAGCGTCTGTTGGAAGGTCTGGGCTCAGGCTATTTGCGACAGAGCATCAATGTTTAATGTAGCCTATGCAATTGGGGTGTTGCCGAGGGCCAAGCAGTTTGATCCTCATTTGGCGTTTCTGGGCAGCACCATAGACAAAGTTTTACTCCTGGGAGGCAGGCAGAGTGCTTCATTGTGGACCCAGAATTCCCAGTACGAAGGGTTTGTGGGCCAGGGGTGTGAGGACGGATGTCTGAAAACACAAGCTAGGGTGAAGATTGGAGCCAAGGGCAGAGCAGGCCCACTCTGCAGAGGCTGAATCAAAATCTCCTGCATCAAAGTCAGGTTTACGATGAGACTTTGGCTGAGTCTGGAGTATGTGTCCATGATGGCACCTTCATGAAGCAGGGGACTCATGAGGCCAAGTAGGTTATCCCACGCTGAGTTTGGAGGTTGCCACAAACAACAAGGTTTCCTTCTGCGGGACATTTGAGTCCTGTTGCATGGCTCCAGGACATAACATACGGAAGGACTGGAGAGCAGGGTTCGAAGGATGGATCCCTGTACAGCATGCCTCGCATTCCCCTTGGCCATTAGCGACAACATATGTTTGATCTGCTGCCTCTGGGGCACGCTACCAGGGGGCTGAGTTGAAATGGCGTCTCCTGAGGATGCGTCATAATGTGCGTTTGGGTCCATGGAAACCTTGGATTGAGCCGGTTGTTCAGTGGCACTGCGGAACTCTCCTACCTAAAGGGTTGATACATCCCCAGTAAGAAAACTCCCCATGTGGAGACGAGAGAGATTTGGTTTGGTGCCAAAGAAATCCCCGTGTGCTGGTCTACGAAACAGTCCTCTGAGGACGGTCATATGGAAACTAAAGCTAAGGTTCAGATTAGGGCCTGGGGGCCTGTCCATTTCAACCTTCTGTCTCTGGGACACTGTCTGAGAGTCTAAGTGGAGATAGTTGCTCCCCTGGTGTCAGAGTGCCCCTATTATTCCAGGGTGGCCTACACTATTGATGGCCTCAGGGGCCCTGAAGCTTTTGCCTAACCTGTAGTGTTGTGGTCAATGGATTGGGCACACTTTCCTTGGAGAGGGCAGGCACAATCTTTCGCTGTGGCTCCAGAGGCCTTAGCCTGAAGGTTGTGCGAATCCAGGCTGTGGGCACAGAAGTCTGAAAACACAAACTCAGCTTATGAGGGGCGCCTAGGGTATGGCAGGCCGGATGTACAGCCTGAGAGGAAGCTCCTGGGCCTCTGAAACAAGGGCGAGTGGGAGGCGTTCCTGCAGGCTTTTGTCTCTGGATGTTGTGTCCGGGATAGCCATGGATTGGAGGGGGGGCCTCAGGGACTGTGGTCGAGTATCCCTCTCTGGGGAATTGTCCCAGCTCCCAAGAGTTCGGGTCATTTTGTGGGAAGGGTGGAGTCGTGTTGTCTGGCTCATGTGTCTCTCCAAGAAAGGGATTCCAGAGCAGAGCCCCAGGTACGGGCGGGGCAACTGGAAAACACTGGTGAGGATTGGGTGCATAGGGGCTTGGCAAGCCCCATATGCGGGCTCTTGGTCCAGACACTGACAGGCCTTTCTTTGACATGGGTCTCATGCTGAGGGTCACAGTGTGAATTTGTGCCCAAGCAGCACTCAAGGTTGGGCGTGGCATCAGGGGCCATGAAGGTTTCTCCCACCCTGAAGGTGTGACTCCATGCCAAGAGCAAGCTTTACAGTCATGGGGAAGGAGGAGTTCTGTTTTGCGCTTGTGATAACCAGCTGTGTGGAGAATTGATATAATGTCTAGGTTCAGATATCTGAAAACCAAGGTTAAGAAGAGGTGACGGCATTAGACCATGGCGTTTTCGAAGTGCTGGGTGTACGGCCAGCTGTCTCCTTGTCTGTTTGGACGTCTGACTTCAGGCTCTGTCAGACAGAGCATGAGTGCCCAGAACAGCCTATCTAGTTCGGGTTCCGTCGAGGCCCGAGAAGGTTGATCCTCATCTGGGTTTTCTGGAGAGCCCAAGAGGGAAACGTTTTTCTTCCGTTGGGCAGACACTGGGCTGGGTTGTGGTTCTGGAGTACCTAGTCCGGAAGGCTTGTTTGCGAGGAGTGTGAGGTAGGAAGTCTGAAAACACAAGCTAGCGTGAGGTTTGGGACCGAGGGCACGGCACGCCCACTCTGCAGAGGCTGAATCGAGATCTACTGCACTGAGGTCATGTCAACTATGAGACGTGCCTCAGGCTAGAGTTTTTGTCCAGCATGGCCTCTTCCTGAAGGTCTTGGGGGCCTCATGAGGCCAGGAATGTTTGCCTACGATGGGATTTGTGAACTACTCCAAACCTCAAGGTTTCCTTCTGCACGACAGTCGAGTCCTATTGGATGGTTCCAGGTGGCCCCATACGGAAAGACTCGAGAGCAGATGTCTAAGCATGGATGCCTGGGAATGCCACCTCATATTCCCACTCTTTAGTCAGGACAAGGCAGGCTCAATCTGCGGGCTCCTGGGTGTGCTACCCAGAGGGGAGCGTTGAAATGGTCTCTCCTGAAGATGAGTCGTACTGTGGCTTGGTGGCCTGGGAGACCTTGGAATGTGGAGGTGGCTCAGGGACTCTGCAGGATTCTCCAACCTGAGGTGTTTGACACGGCTCCAACAAGGAATCTTCCCATGTGGAGAGGAGAGGAGTTCTGATCAGTGCCTCAGGAAAGCCCCATATCCTGTTCTTCAAACCAAAGCCTCTGAGGAGTGACACCTGGAAACCAAAGCAAGAGTTGAGATTAGGGCCTAAGGGCCTGTCGGGCTCAACCTTCTATCTCTGTTGACATCTGTGTGCATGCCTTCGAGGAGGTAGCTGCTCAGCTTGTGTCCGAATGCCCCTGTGTGTCCAGGGAGGCTCCCAGTAGTGTGATGACCATGGGGGCCTTGAGGATTCTCATATTCTGGAGGTGTGTGGCCAACGGAATGGACAAGTTTCCCAGAAGAGAGCAGGCACGGTCCTGTGGTATGGCTCCAGAGGACCCAGCCTAGAGGCTGTGTTTGCCAGGGCTTTGGGGACCGATGTCTGAAAAAGCAAACTTGGCTCAGCTACGGGCCAAGGTAATGGCAGGCCTGATCTCCAGTCCATGAGGGGAGTTCCTCTGGATATCAAAGAAGGGCAAGTGGGAGGCAGTCTCTCAGGCTTTTGTCTCTTGGTGTTGCATTCACAGTGGCCATTCAGGGTAAGGGTTGCTTCAGGGGCCGAGGAAGAGCCTTCCCCTTGGGGGATGGTCAAAGCTCCCAAGTGTTTGGGTTCATTCTGTGGGAAGGGAAGAATACTGTTTTCTGCCACATTACCCCCCCAGGAGAGGGCCTCTAGAGCACAGCAGGGGGTTCCCTCAACAGGAATACACACCATCTAGTTAGTCCTGGTGCTTATGGGCATGGCAAGCCACATATGCGGGCTTTTGGTCCAGTCACTTAGATGCGTTACTTGAATAAGGTACTCACGCTAAGGGTCACAATGTGTGTTTGTGCCCAAGGAGGCCCTCACGCATGGGCGTGGCCTCATGGGCCATGCCGTTTTCTTCTACACTGAAGGTTTGACTCACTGCCAGCAGCAAGGTTTCTTGCCATAGGAAAGGAGGGGTTCTGACTTGTGCATCAGGTTCCCCCCTGTGCAGGGATTGGAGATAAGGTCTCGGTTCCGATGACTGAAAACCCAGGTTGGGAATGGATGGTGGCCTAAGGCAGTGGTGGTTCCAATGTGCTGGGTGTGCAGCCAGCTGTGTCGGTGTCTGTTGGAATGCCTGGGCTCAGGCTATTGGCGACAGAGCATCAGTGTTTAAGGTAGCCTATGCAATTGGGGTGTTGCCGAGGGCCAAGCAGTTTGATCCTCATTTGGCGTTTCTGGGCTGCTCCATAGACAAAGTTTTTCTCCTGGACGGCAGGCGGAGTGCTTCATTGTGGCCCCTGAATTCCCAGGAGGGAGGGTTTGTGGGCCAGGAGGGTGAGGATGGAAGTCTGAAAACACAAGCTAGGGTGAGGATTGGAGCCAATGGCAGAGCAGGCCCACTCTGCAGAGGCTGAATCAAAATCTCCTGAATCTGATGTCAGGCTGAGGATCAGACGTTGGCTGAGGCTGGACTCTGTGTCCATGATGGCACCTTCATGAAGCGGTGGCCTCATGAGGCCAAGGAAGTTTTCCCACGCTGAGTTTGGAGGTTGCCCCAAACCACAAGGTTTCCTTCTGCGGGACATTCGAGTCCTGTTGGATGGCTCCAGGACATACCATACGGAAGGACTGGAGAGCAGGGTTAGAAGGATGGATCCCTGTACAGCATGCCTCGCATTCCCATTGGCCATTAGCGACAAGATATGTTTGATCTACTTCTATGGGGCACGCTACCCAGGGGGCTCAGTTGAAATGGCCTTTCCTGAGGATGTGTCATAATGTGCGTTTGGGTCCATGGAGACCTTGGAATGTGCTGGTTGTTCAGTGGCCCTGCGGAACTCTCCTACCAGAAGGGTTTGAACATCCCCAGTAAGAAAGCTCCCCATGTGGAGACGAGAGAGGTTTGGTTTGGTGCCAAAGAAAAGCCCCGTGTGCTGGTCTACGAAAGCAGTCCTCTGAGGATGGACACATGGAAACCAAAGCTTAGGGTCAGATTAGGGCCTGGGGGCCTGTCCATTTCAACCTTCTGTCTCTGGGGACACTGTCTGAGAGTCTAAGTGGAGATAGTTGCTCCGCTGGTGTCAGAGAGCCCCTCTTAGTCCAGGGTGGCCTAAACTATTAATGGCCTCAGGGGTCTTGGAACTTTTCCCTAACCAGTAGGGTTGTGGTCAATGGATTGGGCACACTTTCCTTGGAGAGGGCAGGCACAATCTTTCGCTGTGGCTCCAGAGGCCCTAGCCTGGAGGTTGTGTGGGTCCAGGCTGTGGGCACAGAAGTCTGAAAACACAAACTCAGCTTATGAGTGGCGCCTAGGGTATGCAAGGCCGGATGGACAGCCCGAGAAAGAGCTCCTGGGCCTCTGAAACAAGGGCGAGTGGGAGGCGTTCCTTCAAGCTTTTGTCTCTGGCTGTTGTGTCCGGGATAGCCGTGGATTGGAGGGGTGGCCTCAGGGACTGTGGACGAGTATCCCTCTCTGGGGATTTGTCCCAGCTCCCAAGAGTTTGGGGTCATTTTGTGGGAAGGGTGGAGTCGTGTTCTCTGACTCATGGGTCTCTCCAAGAAAGGGATTCGAGAGCAGAGCCCCAGGTACGGGCGGGGCGACTGGAAAACTCAAACCCTGGTGAGGATTGGGTGCATAGGGGCTTGGCAAGCCCCCTATGCGTGCTCCTGGTCCATGCCCTGACAGGCCTTTCTTTGACATGGGGCTCATGCTTAGGGTCACACAGTATGAATTTGTGCCCAAGCAGCACTCAAGGTTGGGCGTGGCATCAGGGGCCATGAAGGTTTCTCCCATGCTGAAGGTGTGACTCCCTGCCAAGAGCAAGCTTTACAGCCATGGGGAAGGAGGAGTTCTGTTTTGTGCTTGCGATACCCAGCTGTGTGGAGAATTGATATAATGTCTAGGTTCAGATATCTGAAAACCAAGGTTAGGAAGAGATGACGGCATAAGACCATGGCGTGTCCGAAGTGCTGGGTGTGCGGCCAGCTGTCTCCTGGTCTCTCTGGACGTCTGGCTTCAGGCTGTGTCAGACAGAGCATGAGTGCCCAGAGCAGCCTATCCAGTTCGGGTACCGTCGAGGCCTGAGCAGGTTGATCCTCATCTGGGTTTTCTGGAGTGCCCCACAGGGAAACGTTTTTCTTCCGTTGGGCAGACACTGGGCTGGGTTGTGGTTCTGGAGTTCTTAGTCCGGAGGGCTTGTTTGCCAGGAGTGTGAGGAGGAAGTCTGAAAACACAAGCTAGCGTGAGGTTTGGGACCGAGGGCATGGCAGGCCCACTCTGCAGAGGCTGAATCGAGATCGCCTGCACTGAGGTCATGTCAACTATGAGACGTGCCTCAGGCTAGAGTTTTTGTCCAGCATGGCCTCTTCCTGAAGGGTGTGGGGGCTTCATGAGGCCAGGGAGGTTTGCCTACGATGGGATTTGTGAACTACTCCAAACCTCAAGGTTTCCTTCTGCACGACAGTCGAGTCCTATTGGATGGTTCCAGGTGGCCCCATACGGAAAGACTCGAGAGCAGGTGTCTAAGCATGGATGCCTGGGAACGCCACCTCATATTCCCACTCTTTAGTCAGGACAAGGAAGGCTCAATCTGCGGGCTCCTGGGTGAGCTACCCAGAGGGGAGAGTTGAAATGGTCTCTCCTGAAGATGAGTCGTAGTGTGGCTTGGTGGCCTGGGAGACCTTGGAATGTGGAGGTGGCTCAGGGACTCTGCAGGATTCTCCAACCTGAGGTGTTTGACACGGCTCCAAAAAGGAAGCTTCCCATGTGGAGACGAGAGGAGTTCTGTTCAGTGCCTCAGGAAAGCCCCATATCCTGTTCTTCGAACCAAAGCCTCTGAGGAGTGACACCTGGAAACCAAAGCAAGAGTTGAGATTAGGGCCTAAGGGCCTGTCAGGCTCAACCTTCTATCTCTGTTGACATCTGTGTGCATGCCTTCGAGGAGGTAGCTGCTCAGCTTGTGTCCGAATGCCCCTGTGTGTCCAGGGAGGCTCCCAGTAGTGTGATGACCATGGGGGCCTTGAGGATTCTCATATTCTGGAGGTGTGTGGCCAAAGGAATGGACAAGTATCACAGAAGAGAGCAGGCACGGTCCTGTGGTATGGCTCCAGAGGACCCAGCCTAGAGGCTGTGTTTGCCAGGGCTTTGGGGACCGATGTCTGAAAAAGCAAACTTGGCTCAGCTACGGGCCAAGGTAATGGCAGGCCTGATCTCCAGTCCGTGAGGGGAGTTCCTCTGGATATCAAAGAAGGGCAAGTGGGAGGCAGTCTCTCAGGCTTTTGTCTCTGGGTGTAGCATTCACAGTGTCCGTTCAGGGTAAGGGTTGCTTCAGGGGCCGAGTAAGAGCCTTCCCCTTGGGGGATGGTCAAAGCTCCCAAGTGTTTGGGTTCATTCTGTGGGAAGGGAAGAGTACTGTTTTCTGCCACATTACCCCCCCAGGAGAGGGCCTGTAGAGCACAGCAGTGGGTTCCCTCAACAGGAATACACACCATCTAGTTAGTCCTGGTGCTTATGGGCATGGCAAGCCACATATGCGGGCTTTTGGTCCAGTCACTGAGATGCGTTACTTGAATAAGGTACTCACGCTAAGGGTCACAATGTGTGTTTGTGCCCAAGGAGGCCCTCACGCATGGGCGTGGCCTCATGGGCCATGCCGTTTTCTCCTACACTGAAGGTTTGACTCACTGCCAGCAGCAAGTTTTCTTGCCATGGGGAAGGAGGGGTTCTGACTTGTGCATCAGGTTCCCCCCTGTGCAGGGATTGGAGATAAGGTCTAGGTTCCGATGACTGAAAACCCAGGTTGGGAATGGATGGTGGCCTAAGGCAGTGGCGGGCCCAATGTGCTGGGTGTGCAGCCAGCTGTGTCGGTGTCTGTTGGAATGCCTGGGCTCAGGCTATTGGCGACAGAGCATCAGTGTTTAAGGTAGCCTATGCAATTGGGGTGTTGCCGAGGGCCAAGCAGTTTGATCCTCATTTGGCGTTTCTGGGCTGCTCCATAGACAAAGTTTTTCTCCTGGGCGGCAGGCAGAGTGCTTCATTGTGGCCCCAGAATTCCCAGGAGGGAGGGTTTGTGGGCCAGGAGTGTGAGGATGGAAGTCTGAAAACACAAGCTAGGGTGAGGATTGGAGCCAATGGCAGAGCAGGCCCACTCAGCAGAGGCTGAATCAAAATCTCCTGAATCTGATGTCAGGCTGAGGATCAGACGTTGGCTGAGGCTAGACTCTGTGTCCATGATGGCACCTTCATGAAGCGGGGGCCTCAAGAGGCCAAGTAAGTTTTCCCACGCTGAGTTTGGAGGTTGCCCCAAACCACAAGGTTTCCTTCTGCGGGACATTCGAGTCCTGTTGGATGGCTCCAGGACATACCATACGGAAGGACTGGAGATCAGGGTTCGAAGGATGGATCCCTGTACAGCATGCCTCGCATTCCCATTGGCCATTAGAGACAAGATATGTTTGATCTACTTCTATGGGGCACGCTACCCAGGGGGCTCAGTTGAAATGGCCTCTCCTGAGGATGCGTCATAATGTGTGTTTGGGTCCATGGAGACCTTGGAATGTGCTGGTTGTTCAGTGGCCCTGCGGAACTCTCCTACCAGAAGGGTTTGAACATCCCCAGTAAGAAAGCTCCCCATGTGGAGACGAGAGAGGTTTGGTTTGGTGCCAAAGAAAAGCCCCGTGTGCTGGTCTACGAAAGCAGTCCTCTGAGGACGGACACATGGATACCAAAGCTTAGGGTCAGATTAGGGCCTGGGGCCTGTCCATTTCAACCTTCTGTCTCTGGGGACACTGTCTGAGAGTCTAAGTGGAGATAGTTGCTCCGCTGGTGTCAGAGAGCCCCTCTTAGTACAGGGTGGCCTAAACTATTAATGGCCTCAGGGGCATTGGAGCTTTTCCCTAACCTTTAGGGTTGTGGTCAATGGATTGGGCACACTTTCCTTGGAGAGGGCAGGCACAATCTGTCGCTGTGGCTCCAGAGGCCCTAGCCTGGAGGTTGTGTGGGTCCAGGCTGTGGGCACAGAAGTCTGAAAACACAAACTCAGCTTATGAGTGCGCCTAGGGTGTGCCAGGCCGGATGGACAACCCGAGAGGGAGCTCCTGGGCCTCTGAAACAAGGGCGAGTGGGAGGCGTTCCTTCAGGCTTTTGTCTCTGGCTGTTGTGTCCGGGATAGCCGTGGATTGGAGGGGTGGCCTCAGGGACTGTGGACGAGTATCCCTCTCTGGGGATTTGTCCCAGCTCCCAAGAGTTTGGGGTCATTTTGTGGGAAGGGTGGAGTCGTGTTCTCTGGCTCATGGGTCTCTCCAAGAAAGGGATTCCAGAGCAGAGCCCCAGGTACAGGCGGAGCGACTGGAAAACTCAAACCCTGGTGAGGATTGGGTGCATAGGGGCTTGGAAAGCCCCATATGCGGGCTCTTGGTCCATGCCCTGACAGGCCTTTCTTTGACATGGGGCTCATGCTTAGGGTCACACAGTATGAATTTGTGCCCAAGCAGCACTCAAGGTTGGGCGTGGCATCAGGGGCCATGAAGGTTTCTCCCATGCTGAAGGTGTGACTCCATGCCAAAAGCAAGCTTTACAGCCATGCGGAAGGAGGTGTTCTGTTTTGTGCTTGCGATACCCAGCTGTGTGGAGAATTGATATAATGTCTAGGTTCAGATATCTGAAAACCAAGGTTCGGAAGATATGACGGCATAAGACCATGGCGTGTCCGAAGTGCTGGGTGTTCGGCCAGCTGTCTTCTTGTCTCTCTGGACGTCTGGCTTCAGGCTGTGTCAGACAGAGCATGAGTGCCCAGAGCAGCCTATCCAGTTCGGGTACCGTCGAGGCCTTAGCAGGTTGATCCTCATCTGTGTTTTCTGGAGTGCCCCACAGGGAAACGTTTTTCTTCCGTTGGGCAGACACTGGGCTGGGTTGTGGTTCTGGAGTTCCTAGTCCGGAGGGCTTGTTTGCCAGGAGTGTGAGGAAGGAAGTCTGAAAACACAAGCTAGCGTGAGGTTTGGGACCGAGGGCACGGCAGGCCCACTCTGCAGAGGCTGAATCGAGATCGCCTGCACTGAGGTCATGTCAACTATGAGACGTGCCTCAGGCTAGAGTTTTTGTCCAGCATGGCCTCTTCCTGAAGGGTGTGGGGGCTTCATGAGGCCAGGGAGGTTTGCCTACGATGGGATTTGTAAACTACTCCAAACCTCAAGGTTTCCTTCTGCACGACAGTCGAGTCCTATTGGATGGTTCCAGGTGGCCCCATACGGAAAGACTCGAGAGCAGGTGTCTAAGCATGGATGCCTGGGAACGCCACCTCATATTCCCACTCTTTAGTCAGGACAAGGAAGGCTCAATCTGCGGGCTCCTGGGTGAGCTACCCAGAGGGGAGAGTTGAAATGGTCTCTCCTGAAGACGAGTCGTACTGTGGCTTGGTGGCCTGGGAGACCTTGGAATGTGGAGGTGGCTCAGGGACTCTGCAGGATTCTCCAACCTGAGGTGTTTGACACGGCTCCAAAAAGGAAGCTTCCCATGTGGAGACGAGAGGAGTTCTGTTCAGTGCCTCAGGAAAGCCCCATATCCTGTTCTTCGAACCAAAGCCTCTGAGGAGTGACACCTGGAAACCAAAGCAAGAGTTGAGATTAGGGCCTAAGGGCCTGTCAGGCTCAACCTTCTATCTCTGTTGACATCTGTGTGCATGCCTTCGAGGAGGTAGCTGCTCAGCTTGTGTCCGAATGCCCCTGTGTGTCCAGGGAGGCTCCCAGTAGTGTGATGACCACGGGGGCCTTGAGGATTCTCATATTCTGGAGGTGTGTGGCCAACGGAATGGACAAGTTTCCCAGAAGAGAGCAGGCACGGTCCTGTGGTATGGCTCCAGAGGACCCAGCCTAGAGGCTGTGTTTGCCAGGGCTTTGGGGACCGATGTCTGAAAAAGCAAACTTGGCTCAGCTACGGGCCAAGGTAATGGCAGGCCTGATCTCCAGTCCGTGAGGGGAGTTCCTCTGGATATCAAAGAAGGGCAAGTGGGAGGCAGTCTCTCAGGCTTTTGTCTCTCGGTGTTGCATTCACAGTGGCCGTTCAGGGTAAGGGTTGCTTCAGGGGCCGAGGAAGAGCCTTCCCCTTGGGGGATGGTTAAAGCTCCCAAGTGTTTGGGTTCATTCTGTGGGAAGGGAAGAGTACTGTTTTCTGCCACATTACCCCCCCAGGAGAGGGCCTCTAGAGCACAGCAGTGGGTTCCCTCAACAGGAATACACACCATCTAGTTAGTCCTGGTGCTTATGGGCATGGCAAGCCACATATGCGGGCTTTTGGTCCAGTCACTGAGATGCGTTACTTGAATAAGGTACTCACGCTAAGGGTCACAATGTGTGTTTGTGCCCAAGGAGGCCCTCACGCATGGGCGTGGCCTCATGGGCCATGCCGTTTTCTCCTACACTGAAGGTTTGACTCACTGCCAGCAGCAAGGTATCTTGCCATGGGGAAGGAGAGGTTCTGACTTGTGCATCAGGTTCCCCCCTGTGCAGGGATTGGAGATAAGGTCTAGGTTCCGATGACTGAAAACCCAGGTTGGGAATGGATGGTGGCCTAAGGCAGTGGCGGGCCCAATGTGCTGGGTGTGCAGCCAGCTGTGTCGGTGTCTGTTGGAATGCCTGGGCTCAGGCTATTGGCGACAGAGCATCAGTGTTTAAGGTAGCCTATGCAATTGGGGTGTTGCCGAGGGCCAAGCAGTTTGATCCTCATTTGGCGTTTCTGGGCTGCTCCATAGACAAAGTTTTTCTCCTGGGAGTCAGGCAGAGTGCTTCATTGTGGCCCCAGAATTCCCAGGAGGGAGGGTTTGTGGGCCAGGAGTGTGAGGATGGAAGTCTGAAAACACAAGCTAGGGTGAGGATTGGAGCCAATGGCAGAGCAGGCCCACTCAGCAGAGGCTGAATCAAAATCTCCTGAATCTGATGTCAGGCTGAGGATCAGACGTTGGCTGAGGCTAGACTCTGTGTCCATGATGGCACCTTCATGAAGCGGGGGCCTCATGAGGCCAAGTAAGTTTTCCCACGCTGAGTTTGGAGGTTGCCCCAAACCACAAGGTTTCCTTCTGCGGGACATTAGAGTCCTGTTGGATGGCTCCAGGACATACCATACGGAAGGACTGGAGATCAGGGTTCGAAGGATGGATCCCTGTACAGCATGCCTCGCATTCCCATTGGCCATTAGAGACAAGATATGTTTGATCTACTTCTATGGGGCACGCTACCCAGGGGGCTCAGTTGAAATGGCCTCTCCTGAGGATGCGTCATAATGTGTGTTTGGGTCCATGGAGACCTTGGAATGTGCTGGTTGTTCAGTGGCCCTGCGGAACTCTCCTACCAGAAGGGTTTGAACATCCCCAGTAAGAAAGCTCCCCATGTGGAGACGAGAGAGGTTTGGTTTGGTGCCAAAGAAAAGCCCCGTGTGCTGGTCTACGAAAGCAGTCCTCTGAGGACGGACACATGGATACCAAAGCTTAGGGTCAGATTAGGGCCTGGGGCCTGTCCATTTCAACCTTCTGTCTCTGGGGACACTGTCTGAGAGTCTAAGTGGAGATAGTTGCTCCGCTGGTGTCAGAGAGCCCCTCTTAGTACAGGGTGGCCTAAACTATTAATGGCCTCAGGGGCCTTGGAGCTTTTCCCTAACCTTTAGGGTTGTGGTCAATGGATTGGGCACACTTTCCTTGGAGAGGGCAGGCACAATCTGTCGCTGTGGCTCCAGAGGCCCTAGCCTGGAGGTTGTGTGGGTCCAGGCTGTGGGCACAGAAGTCTGAAAACACAAACTCAGCTTATGAGTGCGCCTAGGGTGTGCCAGGCCGGATGGACAACCGGAGAGGGAGCTCCTGGGCCTCTGAAACAAGGGCGAGTGGGAGGCGTTCCTTCAGGCTTTTGTCTCTGGCTGTTGTGTCCGGGATAGCCGTGGATTGGAGGGGTGGCCTCAGGGACTGTGGACGAGTATCCCTCTCTGGGGATTTGTCCCAGCTCCCAAGAGTTTGGGGTCATTTTGTGGGAAGGGTGGAGTCGTGTTCTCTGGCTCATGGGTCTCTCCAAGAAAGGGATTCCAGAGCAGAGCCCCAGGTACGGGCAGGGCGACTGGAAAACTCAAAACCTGGTGAGGATTGGGTGCATAGGGGCTTGGAAAGCCCCATATGCGGGCTCTTGGTCCATACCCTGACAGGCCTTTCTTTGACATGGGGCTCATGCTTAGGGTCACACAGTATGAATTTGTGCCCAAGCAGCACTCAAGGTTGGGCGTGGCATCAGGGGCCATGAAGGTTTCTCCCATGCTGAAGGTGTGACTCCATGCCAAAAGCAAGCTTTACAGCCATGGGGAAGGAGGTGTTCTCTTTTGTGCTTGCGATACCCAGCTGTGTGGAGAATTGATATAATGTCTAGGTTCAGATATCTGAAAACCAAGGTTAGGAAGATATGACGGCATAAGACCATGGTGTGTCCGAAGTGCTGGGTGTGCGGCCAGCTGTCTTCTTGTCTCTCTGGACGTCTGGCTTCAGGCTGTGTCAGACAGAGCATGAGTGCCCAGAGCAGCCTATCCAGTTCGGGTACCGTCGAGGCCTTAGCAGGTTGATCCTCATCTGTGTTTTCTGGAGTGCCCCACAGGGAAACGTTTTTCTTCCGTTGGGCAGACACTGGGCTGGGTTGTGGTTCTGGAGTTCCTAGTCCGGAGGGCTTGTTTGCCAGGAGTGTGAGGAAGGAAGTCTGAAAACACAAGCTAGCGTGAGGTTTGGGACCGAGGGCACGGCAGGCCCACTCTGCAGAGGCTGAATCGAGATCGCCTGCACTGAGGTCATGTCAACTATGAGACGTGCCTCAGGCTAGAGTTTTTGTCCAGCATGGCCTCTTCCTGAAGGGTGTGGGGGCTTCATGAGGCCAGGGAGGTTTGCCTACGATGGGATTTGTGAACTACTCCAAACCTCAAGGTTTCCTTCTGCACGACAGTCGAGTCCTATTGGATGGTTCCAGGTGGCCCCATACGGAAAGACTCGAGAGCAGGTGTCTAAGCATGGATGCCTGGGAACGCCACCTCATATTCCCACTCTTTAGTCAGGACAAGGAAGGCTCAATCTGCGGGCTCCTGGGTGAGCTACCCAGAGGGGAGAGTTGAAATGGTCTCTCCTGAAGACGAGTCGTACTGTGGCTTGGTGGCCTGGGAGACCTTGGAATGTGGAGGTGGCTCAGGGACTCTGCAGGATTCTCCAACCTGAGGTGTTTGACACGGCTCCAAAAAGGAAGCTTCCCATGTGGAGACGAGAGGAGTTCTGTTCAGTGCCTCAGGAAAGCCCCATATCCTGTTCTTCGAACCAAAGCCTCTGAGGAGTGACACCTGGAAACCAAAGCAAGAGTTGAGATTAGGGCCTAAGGGCCTGTCAGGCTCAACCTTCTATCTCTGTTGACATCTGTGTGCATGCCTTCGAGGAGGTAGCTGCTCAGCTTGTGTCCGAATGCCCCTGTGTGTCCAGGGAGGCTCCCAGTAGTGTGATGACCACGGGGGCCTTGAGGATTCTCATATTCTGGAGGTGTGTGGCCAACGGAATGGACACGTTTCCCAGAAGAGAGCAGGCACGGTCCTGTGGTATGGCTCCAGAGGACCCAGCCTAGAGGCTGTGTTTGCCAGGGCTTTGGGGACCGATGTCTGAAAAAGCAAACTTGGCTCAGCTACGGGCCAAGGTAATGGCAGGCCTGATCTCCAGTCCGTGAGGGGAGTTCCTCTGGATATCAAAGAAGGGCAAGTGGGAGGCAGTCTCTCAGGCTTTTGTCTCTCGGTGTTGCATTCACAGTGGCCATTCAGGGTAAGGGTTGCTTCAGGGGCCGAGGATGAGCCTTCCCCTTGGGGGATGGTTAAAGCTCCCAAGTGTTTGGGTTCATTCTGTGGGAAGGGAAGAGTACTGTTTTCTGCCACATTACCCCCCCAGGAGAGGGCCTCTAGAGCACAGCAGTGGGTTCCCTCAACAGGAATACACACCATCTAGTTAGTCCTGGTGCTTATGGGCATGGCAAGCCACATATGCGGGCTTTTGGTCCAGTCACTGAGATGCGTTACTTGAATAAGGTACTCACGCTAAGGGTCACAATGTGTGTTTGTGCCCAAGGAGGCCCTCACGCATGGGCGTGGCCTCATGGGCCATGCCGTTTTCTCTTACACTGAAGGTATGACTCACTGCCAGCAGCAAGGTTTCTTGCCATAGGGAAGGAGGGGTTCTGACTTGTGCATCAGGTTCCCCCCTGTGCAGGGATTGGAGATAAGGTCTAGGTTCCGATGACTGAAAACCCAGGTTGGGAATGGATGGTGGCCTAAGGCAGTGGCGGGTCCAATGTGCTGGGTGTGCAGCCAGCTGTGTCGGTGTCTGTTGGAATGCCTGGGCTCAGGCAATTGGCGACAGAGCATCAGTGTTTAAGGTAGCCTATGCAATTGGGGTGTTGCCGAGGGCCTAGCAGTTTTATCCTCATTTGGCGTTTCTGGGCTGCTCCATAGACAAAGTTTTTCTCCTGGGCGGCAGGCAGAGTGGTTCATTGTGGCCCCAGAATTCCCAGGAGGGAGGGTTTGTGGGCCAGGAGTGTGAGGATGGAAGTCTGAAAACACAAGCTAGAGTGAGGATTGGAGCCAATGGCAGAGCAGGCCCACTCAGCAGAGGCTGAGTCAAAATCTCCTGAATCTGATGTCAGGCTGAGGATCAGACGTTGGCTGAGGCTGGACTCTGTGTCCATGATGGCACCTTCATGAAGCGGGGGCGTCATGAGGCCAAGTAAGTTTTCCCACGCTGAGTTTGGAGGTTGCCCCAAACCACAAGGTTTCCTTCTGCGGGACATTCGAGTCCTGTTGGATGGCTCCAGGACATACCATAAGGAAGGACTGGAGAGCAGGGTTCGAAGGATGGATCCCTGTACAGCATGCCTCGCATTCCCATTGGCCATTAGCGACAAGATATGTTTGATCTACTTCTATGGGGCACGCTACCCAGGGGGCTCACTTGAAATGGCCTCTCCTGAGGATGCGTCATAATGTGCGTTTGGGTCCATGGAGACCTTGCAATGTGCTGGTTGTTCAGTGGCCCTGCGGAACTCTCCTACCAGAAGGGTTTGAACATCCCCAGTAAGACAGCTCCCCATGTGGAGACGAGAGAGGTTTGGTTTGGTGCCAAAGAAAAGCCCCGTGTGCTGGTCTACGAAAGCAGTCCTCTGAGGACGGACACATGGAAACCAAAGCTTAGGGTCCGATTAGGGCCTGGGGGCCTGTCCATTTCAACCTTCTGTCTCTGGGGACACTGTCTGAGAGTCTAAGTGGAGATAGTTGCTCCGCTGGTGTCAGAGAGCCCCTCTTAGTCCAGGGTGGCCTAAACTATTAATGGCCTCAGGGGCCTTGGAGCTTTTCCCTAACCTGTAGGGTTGTGGTCAATGGATTGGGCACACTTTCCTTGGAGAGGGCAGGCACAATCTTTCGCTGTGGCTCCAGAGGCCCTAGCCTGGAGGTTGTGTGGGTCCAGGCTGTGGGCACAGAAGTCTGAAAACACAAACTCAGCTTATGAGTGGCGCCTAGGGTATGCCAGTCCGGATGGACAGCCCGAGAGGGAGCTCCTGGGCCTCTGAAACAAGGGCGAGTGGGAGGCGTTCCTTCAGGCTTTTGTCTCTGGCTGTTGTGTCCGGGATAGCCGTGGATTGGAGGGGTGGCCTCAGGGACTGTGGACGAGTATCCCTCTGTGGGGATTTGTCCCAGCTCCCAAGAGTTTGGGGTCATTTTGTGGGAAGGGTGGAGTCGTGTTCTCTGGCTCATGGGTCTCTCCAAGAAAGGGATTCCAGAGCAGAGCCCCAGGTACGGGCGGAGCGACTGGAAAACTCAAACCCTGGTGAGGATTGGGTGCATACGGGCTTGGCAAGCCCCATATGCGGGCTCTTGGTCCATGCCCTGACAGGCCTTTCTTTGACATGGGGCTCATGCTTAGGGTCACACAGTATGCATTTGTGCCCAAGCAGCACTCAAGGTTGGGCGTGGCATCAGGGGACATGAAGGTTTCTCCCACGCTGAAGGTGTGACTCCATGCCAAGAGCAAGCTTTACAGCCATGGGGAAGGAGGAGTTCTGTTTTGTGCTTGCGATACCCAGCTGTGTGGAGAATTGATATAATGTCTAGGTTCAGATATCTGAAAACCAAGGTTAGGAAGAGATGACGGCATAAGACCATGGCGTGTCCGAAGTGCTGCGTGTGCGGCCAGCTGTCTCCTTGTCTCTCTGGACGTCTGGCTTCAGACTGTGTCAGACAGAGCATGAGTGCCCAGAGCAGCCTATCCAGTTCGGGTACAGTCGAGGCGTGAGCAGGTTGATCCTAATCTGGGTTTTCTGGAGTGCCCCACAGGGAAAAGTTTTTCTTCCGTTGGGCAGACACTGGGCTGGGTTGTGGTTCTGGAGTTCCTAGTCCGGAGGGCTTGTTTGCCAGGAGTGTGAGGAAGGAAGTCTGAAAACACAAGCTAGCGTGAGGTTTGGGACCGAGGGCACGGCAGGCCCACTCTGCAGAGGCTGAATCGAGATCGCCTGCACTGAGGTCATGTCAACTATGAGACGTGCCTCAGGCTAGAGTTTTTGTCCAGCATGGCCTCTTCCTGAAGGGTGTGGGGGCTTCATGAGGCCAGGGAGGTTTGCCTACGATGGGATTTGTGAACTACTCCAAACCTCAAGGTTTCCTTCTGCACGACAGTCGAGTCCTACTGGATGGTTCCAGGTGGCCCCATACGGAAAGACTCGAGAGCAGGTGTCTAAGCATGGATGCCTGGGAACGCCACCTCATATTCCCACTCTTTAGTCAGGACAAGGCAGGCTCAATCTGCGGGCTCCTGGGTGAGCTACCCAGAGGGGAGAGTTGAAATGGTCTCTCCTGAAGATGAGTCGTACTGTGGCTTGGTGGCCTGGGAGACCTTGGAATGTGGAGGTGGCTCAGGGACTCTGCAGGATTCTCCAACCTGAGGTGTTTGACACGGCTCCAACAAGGAAGCTTCCCATGTGGAGACGAGAGGAGTTCTGTTCAGTGCCTCAGGAAAGCCCCATATCCTGTTCTTCGAACCAAAGCCTCTGAGGAGTGACACCTGGAAACCAAAGCAAGAGTTGAGATTAGGGCCTAAGAGCCTGTCGGGCTCAACCTTCTATCTCTGATGACATCTGTGTGCATGCCTTCGAGGAGGTAGCTGCTCAGCTTGTGTCCGAATGCCCCTGTGTGTCCAGGGAGGCTCCCAGTAGTGTGATGACCTCGGGGGCCTTGAGGCTTCTCATATTCTGGAGGTGTGTGGCCAAAGCAATGGACAATTTTCCCAGAAGAGAGCAGGCACGGTCCTGTGGTATGGCTCCAGAGGACCCAGCCTAGAGGCTGTGTTTGCCAGGGCTTTGGGGACAGATGTCTGAAAAAGCAAACTTGGCTCAGCTACGGGTTAAGGTAATGGCAGGCCTGATCTCCAGTCCGTGAGGGGAGATCCTCTGGATATCAAAGGAGGGCAAGTGGGAGGCAGTCTCTCAGGCTTTTGTCTCTTGGTGTTGCATTCACAGTGGCCATTCAGGGTAAGGGTTGCTTCAGGGGCCGAGGAAGAGCCTTCCCCTTGGGGGATGGTCAAAGCTCCCAAGTGTTTGGGTTCATTCTGTGGGAAGGGAAGAGTACTGATTTCTGCCACATTACCCCCCCAGGAGAGGGCCTCTAGAGCACAGCAGTGGGTTTCCTCAACAGGAATACACACCATCCAGTTAGTCCTGGTGCCTATGGGCATGGCAGGCCACATATGCGGGCTTTTGGTCCAGTCACTGAGATGCTTTACTTGAATAAGGTACTCACGCTAAGGGTCACAATGTGTGTTTGTGCCCAAGGAGGCCCTCACGCATGGGCGTGGCCTCATGGGCCATGCCGTTTTCTCCTACACTGAAGGTTTGACTCACTGCCAGCAGCAAGGTTTCTTGCCATGGGGAAGGAGGGGTTCTGACTTGTGCATCAGGTTCCCCCATGTGCAGGGACTGGAGATAAGGTCTAGGTTCCGATGACTGAAAACCCAGGTTGGGAATGGATGGTGGCCTAAGGCAGTGGCGGTTCCAATGTGCTGGGTGTGCAGCCAGCTGTGTCGGCGTCTGTTGGAAGGTCTGGGCTCAGGCTATTGGCGACAGAACATCAGTGTTTAAGGTAGCCTATGCAATTGGGGTGTTGCCGAGGGCCAAGCAGTTTGATCCTCATTTGGCGTTTCTGGGCTGCTCCATAGACAATGTTTTTCTCCTGGGCGTCAGGCAGAGTGCTTCATTGTGGCCCCAGAATTCCCAGGAGGGAGGGTTTGTGGGCCAGGAGTGTGAGGATGGAAGTCTGAAAACACAAGCTAGGGTGAGGATTGGAGCCAATGGCAGAGCAGGCCCACTCTGCAGAGGCTGAATCAAAATCTCCTGAATCTGATGTCAGGCTGAGGATCAGACGTTGGCTGAGGCTGGACTCTTTGTCCATGATGGCACCTTCATGAAGCGGGGGCCCCATGAGGCAAAGGAAGTTTTCCCACGCTGAGTTTGGAGGTTGCACCAAACCACAAGGTTTCCTTCTGCGGGACATTCGAGTCCTGTTGGATGGCTCCAGGACATACCATACGGAAGGACTGGAGAGCAGGGTTCGAAGGATGGATCCCTGTACAGCATGCCTCGCATTCCCATTGGCCATTAGCGACAAGATATGTTTGATCTACTTCTATGGGGCACGCTACCCAGGGGGCTCAGTTGAAATGGCCTCTCCTGAGGATGCGTCATAATGTGCGTTTGGGTCCATGGAGACCTTGGAATGTGCTGGTTGTTCAGTGGCCCTGCGGAACTCTCCTACCAGAAGGGTTTGAACATCCCCAGTAAGAAAGCTCCCCATGTGGAGACGAGAGAGGTTTGGTTTGGTGCTAAAGAAAAGCCCCGTGTGCTGGTCTACGAAAGCAGTCCTCTGAGGACAGACACATGGAAACAAAAGCTTAGGGTCAGATTAGGGCCTGGGGGCCTGTCCATTTCAACCTTCTGTCTCTGGGGACACTGTCTGAGAGTCTAAGTGGAGATAGTTGCTCCGCTGGTGTCAGAAAGCCCCTCTTAGTCCAGGGTGGCCTAAACTATTAATGGCCTCAGGGGCCTTGGAGCTTTTCCCTAACCTGTAGGGTTGTGGTCAATGGATTGGGCACACTTTCCTTGGAGAGGGCAGGCACAATCTTTCGCTGTGGCTCCAGAGGCCCTAGCCTGGAGGTTGTGTGGGTCCAGGCTGTGGGCACAGAAGTCTGAAAACACAAACTCAGCTTATGAGTGGCGCCTAGGGTATGCCAGTCCGGATGGACAGCCCGAGAGGGAGCTCCTGGGCCTCTGAAACCAGGGCGAGTGGGAGGCGTTCCTTCAGGCTTTTGTCTCTGGCTGTTGTGTCCGGGATAGCCGTGGATTGGAGGGGTGGCCTCAGGGACTGTGGACGAGTATCCCTCTGTGGGGATTTGTCCCAGCTCCCAAGAGTTTGGGGTCATTTTGTGGGAAGGGTGGAGTCGTGTTCTCTGGCTCATGGGTCTCTCCAAGAAAGGGATTCCAGAGCAGAGCCCCAGGTACGGGAGGAGCGACTGGAAAACTCAAACCCTGGTGAGGATTGGGTGCATACGGGCTTGGCAAGCCCCATATGCGGGCTCTTGGTCCATGCCCTGACAGGCCTTTCTTTGACATGGGGCTAATGCTTAGGGTCACACAGTATGCATTTGTGCCCAAGCAGCACTCAAGGTTGGGCGTGGCATCAGGGGCCATGAAGGTTTCTCCCACGCTGAAGGTGTGACTCCATGCCAAGAGCAAGCTTTACAGCCATGGGGAAGGAGGAGTTCTGTTTTGTGCTTGCGATACCCAGCTGTGTGGAGAATTGATATAATGTCTAGGTTCAGATATCTGAAAACCAAGGTTAGGAAGAGATGACGACATAAGACCATGGCGTGTCCGAAGTGCTGCGTGTGCGGCCAGCTGTCTTCTTGTCTCTCTGGACGTCTGGCTTCAGACTGTGTCAGACAGAGCATGAGTGCCCAGAGCAGCCTATCCAGTTCGGGTACCGTCGAGGCCTGAGCAGGTTGATCCTCATCTGGTTTTTCTGGAGTGCCCCACAGGGAAACGTTTTTCTTCCGTTGGGCAGACACTGGGCTGGTTTGTGGTTCTGGAGTTCCTAGTCCGGAGGGCTTGTTTGCCAGGAGTGTGAGGAAGGAAGTCTGAAAACACAAGCTAGCGTGAGGTTTGGGACCGAGGGCACGGCAGGCCCACTCTGCAGAGGCTGAATCGAGATTGCCTGCACTGAGGTCATGTCAACTATGAGACGTGCCTCAGGCTAGAGTTTTTGTCCAGCATGGCCTCTTCCTGAAGGGTGTGGGGGCTTCATGAGGCCAAGGAGGTTTGCCTACGATGGGATTTGTGAACTACTCCAAACCTCAAGGTTTTCTTCTGCACGACATTCGAGTCCTACTTGATGGTTCCAGGTGGCCCCATACGGAAAGACTCGAGAGCAGGTGTCTAAGCATGGATGCCTGGGAACGCCACCTCATATTCCCACTCTTTATTCAGGACAAGGCAGGATCAATCTGCGGGCTCCTGGGTGAGCTACCCAGAGGGGAGAGTTGAAATGGTCTCTCCTGAAGACGAGTCGTACTGTGGCTTGGTGGCCTGGGAGACCTTGGAATGTGGAGGTGGCTCAGGGACTCTGCAGGATTCTCCAACCTGAGGTGTTTGACACGGCTCCAACAAGGAAGCTTCCCATGTGGAGACGAGAGGAGTTCTGTTCAGTGCCTCAGGAAAGCCCCATATCCTGTTCTTCGAACCAAAGCCTCTGAGGAGTGACACCTGGAAACCAAAGCAAGAGTTGAGATTAGGGCCTAAGGGCCTGTCGGGCTCAACCTTCTATCTCTGTTGACATCTGTGTGCATGCCTTCGAGGAGGTAGCTGCTCAGCTTGTGTCCGAATGCCCCTGTGTGTCCAGGGAGGCTCCCAGTAGTGTGATGACCTCGGGGGCCTTGAGGCTTCTCATATTCTGGAGGTGTGTGGCCAAAGGAATGGACAAGTTTCCCAGAAGAGAGCAGGCACGGTCCTGTGGTATGGCTCCAGAGGACCCAGCCTAGAGGCTGTGTTTGCCAGGGCTTTGGGGACAGATGTCTGAAAAAGCAAACTTGGCTCAGCTACGGGCCAAGGTAATGGCAGGCCTGATCTCCAGTCCGTGAGGGGAGATCCTCTGGATATCAAAGGAGGGCAAGTGGGAGGCAGTCTCTCAGGCTTTTGTCTCTTGGTGTTGCATTCACAGTGGCCATTCAGGGTAAGGGTTGCTTCAGGGGCCGAGGAAGAGCCTTCCCCTTGGGGGATGGTAAAAGCTCCCAAGTGTTTGGGTTCATTCTGTGGGAAGGGAAGAGTACTGTTTTCTGCCACGTTACCCCCCCAGGAGAGGGCCTCTAGAGCACAGCAGTGGGTTCCCTCAAGAGGAATACACACCATCTAGTTAGTCCTGGTGCCTATGGGCATGGCAGGCCACATATGCGGGCTTTTGGTCCAGTCACTGAGTTGCTTTATTTGAATGAGGTACTCACGCTAAGGGTCACAATGTGTGTTTGTGCCCAAGGAGGCCCTCTCGCATGGGCGTGGCCTCATGGGCCATGCCGTTTTCTCCTACACTGAAGCTTTGACTCACTGCCAGCAGCAAGGTTTCTTGCCATGGGGAAGGAGGGGTTCTGACTTGTGCATCAGGTTCCACCTGTGCAGGGATTGGAGATAAGGTCTAGGTTCCGATGACTGAAAACCCAGGTTGGGAATGGATGGTGGCCTAAGGCAGTGGCGGTTCCATTGTGCTGGGTGTGCAGCCAGCTGTTTCGGTGTCTGTTGGAAGGTCTGGGCTCAGGCTATTGGCGACAGAACATCAGTGTTTAAGGTAGCCTATGCAATTGGGGTGTTGCCGAGGGCCAAGCAGTTTGATCCTCATTTGGCGTTTCTGGGCTGCTCCATAGACAAAGTTTTTCTCCTGGGCGTCAGGCAGAGTGCTTCATTGTGGCCCCAGAATTCCCAGGAGGGAGGGTTTGTGGGCCAGGAGTGTGAGGATGGAAGTCTGAAAACACAAGCTAGGGTGAGGATTGGAGCCAATGGCAGAGCAGGCCCACTCTGCAGAGGCTGAATCAAAATCTCCTGAATCTGATGTCAGGCTGAGGATCAGACGTTGACTGAGGCTGGACTCTGTGTCCATGATGGAACCTTCATGAAGCGGGGGCCTCATGAGGCCAAGGAAGTTTTCCCACGCTGAGTTTGGAGGTTGCCCCAAACCACAAGGTTTCCTTCTGCGGGACATTCGAGTCCTGTTGGATGGCTCCAGGACATACCATACGGAAGGACTGGAGAGCAGGGTTCGAAGGATGGATCCCTGTACAGCATGCCTCGCATTCCCATTGGCCATTAGCGACAAGATATGTTTGATCTACTTCTATGGGGCACGCTACCCAGGGGGCTCAGTTGAAATGGCCTCTCCTGAGGATGCGTCATAATGTGCGTTTGGGTCCATGGAGACCTTGGAATGTGCTGGTTGTTCAGTGGCCCTGCGGAACTCTCCTACCAGAAGGGTTTGAACATCCCCAGTAAGAAAGCTCCCCATGTGGAGACGAGAGAGTTTTGGTTTGGTGCCAAAGAAAAGCCCCGTGTGCTGGTCTACGAAAGCAGTCCTCTGAGGACGGACACATGGAAACCAAAGCTTAGGGTCAGATTAGGGCCTGGGGGCCTATCCATTTCAACCTTCTGTCTCTGGGGACACTGTCTGAGAGTCTAAGTGGAGATAGTTGCTCCGCTGGTGTCAGAGAGCCCCTCTTAGTCCAGGGTGGCCTAAACTATTAATGGCCTCAGGGGCCTTGGAGCTTTTCCCTAACCTGTAGGGTTGTGGTCAATGGATTGGGCACACTTTCCTTGGAGAGGGCAGGCACAATCTTTCGCTGTGGCTCCAGAGGCCCTAGCCTGGAGGTTGTGTGGGTCCAGGCTGTGGGCACAGAAGTCTGAAAACACAAACTCAGCTTATGAGTGGCGCCTAGGGTATGCCAGTCCGGATGGACAGCCCGAGAGGGAGCTCCTGGGCCTCTGAAACAAGGGCGAGTGGGAGGCGTTCCTTCAGGCTTTTGTCTCTGGCTGTTGTGTCCGGGATAGCCGTGGATTGGAGGGGTGGCCTCAGGGACTGTGGACGAGTATCCCTCTGTGGGGATTTGTCCCAGCTCCCAAGAGTTTGGGGTCATTTTGTGGGAAGGGTGGAGTCGTGTTCTCTGGCTCATGGGTCTCTCCAAGAAAGGGATTCCAGAGCAGAGCCCCAGGTACGGGCGGAGCGACTGGAAAACTCAAACCCTGGTGAGGATTGGGTGCATACGGGCTTGGCAAGCCCCATATGCGGGCTCTTGGTCCATGCCCTGACAGGCCTTTCTTTGACATGGGGCTCATGCTTAGGGTCACACAGTATGCATTTGTGCCCAAGCAGCACTCAAGGTTGGGCGTGGCATCAGGGGACATGAAGGTTTCTCCCACGCTGAAGGTGTGACTCCATGCCAAGAGCAAGCTTTACAGCCATGGGGAAGGAGGAGTTCTGTTTTGTGCTTGCGATACCCAGCTGTGTGGAGAATTGATATAATGTCTAGGTTCAGATATCTGAAAACCAAGGTTAGGAAGAGATGACGGCATAAGACCATGGCGTGTCCGAAGTGCTGCGTGTGCGGCCAGCTGTCTCCTTGTCTCTCTGGACGTCTGGCTTCAGACTGTGTCAGACAGAGCATGAGTGCCCAGAGCAGCCTATCCAGTTCGGGTACAGTCGAGGCGTGAGCAGGTTGATCCTAATCTGGGTTTTCTGGAGTGCCCCACAGGGAAAAGTTTTTCTTCCGTTGGGCAGACACTGGGCTGGGTTGTGGTTCTGGAGTTCCTAGTCCGGAGGGCTTGTTTGCCAGGAGTGTGAGGAAGGAAGTCTGAAAACACAAGCTAGCGTGAGGTTTGGGACCGAGGGCACGGCAGGCCCACTCTGCAGAGGCTGAATCGAGATCGCCTGCACTGAGGTCATGTCAACTATGAGACGTGCCTCAGGCTAGAGTTTTTGTCCAGCATGGCCTCTTCATGAAGGGGGTGGGGGCTTCATGAGGCCAGGGAGGTTTGCCTACGATGGGATTTGTGAACTACTCCAAACCTCAAGGTTTCCTTCTGCACGACATTCGAGTCCTACTGGATGGTTCCAGGTGGCCCCATACGGAAAGACTCGAGAGCAGGTGTCTAAGCATGGATGCCTGGGAACGCCACCTTATATTCCCACTCTTTAGTCAGGACAAGGCAGGCTCAATCTGCGGGCTCCTGGGTGAGCTACCCAGAGGGGAGAGTTGAAATGGTCTCTCCTGAAGATGAGTCGTACTGTGGCTTGGTGGCCTGGGAGACCCTGGAATGTGGAGGAGGCTCAGGGACTCTGCAGGATTCTCCAACCTGAGGTGTTTGACACGGCTCCAACAAGGAAGCTTCCCATGTGGAGACGAGAGGAGTTCTGTTCAGTGCCTCAGGAAAGCCCCATATCCTGTTCTTCGAACCAAAGCCTCTGAGGAGTGACACCTGGAAACCAAAGCAAGAGTTGAGATTAGGGCCTAAGGGCCTGTCGGGCTCAACCTTCTATCTCTGTTGACATCTGTGTGCATGCCTTCGAGGAGGTAGCTGCTCAGCTTGTGTCCGAATGCCCCTGTGTGTCCAGGGAGGCTCCCAGTAGTGTGATGACCTCGGGGGCCTTGAGGCTTCTCATATTCTGGAGGTGTGTGGCCAAAGGAATGGACAAGTTTCCCAGAAGAGAGCAGGCACGGTCCTGTGGTATGGCTCCAGAGGACCCTGCCTAGAGGCTGTGTTTGCCAGGGCTTTGGGGACAGATGTCTGAAAAAGCAAACTTGGCTCAGCTACGGGCCAAGGTAATGGCAGGCCTGATCTCAAGTCCGTGAGGGGAGATCCTCTGGATATCAAAGGAGGGCAAGTGGGAGGCAGTCTCTCAGGCTTTTGTCTCTTGGTGTTGCATTCACAGTGGCCATTCAGGGTAAGGGTTGCTTCAGGGGCCGAGGAAGAGCCTTCCCCTTGGGGGATGGTAAAAGCTCCCAAGTGTTTGGGTTCATTCTGTGGGAAGGGAAGAGTACTGTTTTCTGCCACGTTACCCCCCCAGGAGAGGGCCTCTAGAGCACAGCAGTGGGTTCCCTCAACAGGAATACACACCATCTAGTTAGTCCTGGTGCCTATGGGCATGGAAGGCCACATATGCGGGCTTTTGGTCCAGTCACTGAGATGCTTTACTTGAATGAGGTACTCACGCTAAGGGTCACAATGTGTGTTTGTGCCCAAGGAGGCCCTCACGCATGGGCGTGGCCTCATGGGCCATGCCATTTTCTCCTACACTGAAGGTTTCACTCACTGCCAGCAGCAAGGTTTCTTGCCATGGGGAAGGAGGGGTTCTGACTTGTGCATCAGGTTCCCCCCTGTGCAGGGATTGGAGATAAGGTCTAGGTTCCGATGACTGAAAACCCAGGTTGGGAATGGATGGTGGCCTAAGGCAGTGGCGATTCCAATGTGCTGGGTGTGCAGCCAGCTGTTTCGGTGTCTGTTGGAAGGTCTGGGCTCAGGCTATTGGCGACAGAACATCAGTGTTTAAGGTAGCCTATGCAATTGGGGTGTTGCCGAGGGCCAAGCAGTTTGATCCTCATTTGGCGTTTCTGGGCTGCTCCATAGACAACGTTTTTCTCCTGGGCGTCAGGCAGAGTGCTTCATTGTGGCCCCAGAATTCCCAGGAGGGAGGGTTTGTGGGCCAGGAGTGTGAGGATGGAAGTCTGAAAACACAAGCTAGGGTGAGGATTGGAGCCAATGGCAGAGCAGGCCCACTCTGCAGAGGCTGAATCAAAATCTCCTGAATCTGATGTCAGGCTGAGGATCAGACGTTGGCTTAGGCTGGACTCTGTGTCCATGATGGCACCTTCATGAAGCGGGGGCCTCATGAGGCCAAGGAAGTTTTCCCACGCTGAGTTTGGAGGTTGCCCCAAACCACAAGGTTTCCTTCTGCGGGACATTCGAGTCCTGTTGGATGGCTCCAGGACATACCATACGGAAGGACTGGAGAGCAGGGTTCGAAGGATGGATCCCTGTACAGCATGCCTCGCATTCCCATTGGCCATTAGCGACAAGATATGTTTGATCTACTTCTATGGGGCACGCTACCCAGGGGGCTCAGTTGAAATGGCCTCTCCTGAGGATGCGTCATAATGTGCGTTTGGGTCCATGGAGACCTTGGAATGTGCTGGTTGTTCAGTGGCCCTGCGGAACTCTCCTACCAGAAGGGTTTGAACATCCCCAGTAAGAAAGCTCCCCATGTGGAGACGAGAGAGTTTTGGTTTGGTGCCAAAGAAAAGCCCCGTGTGCTGGTCTACGAAAGCAGTCCTCTGAGGACGGACACATGGAAACCAAAGCTTAGGGTCAGATTAGGGCCTGGGGGCCTGTCCATTTCAACCTTCTGTCTCTGGGGACACTGTCTGAGAGTCTAAGTGGAGATAGTTGCTCCGCTGGTGTCAGAGAGCCCCTCTTAGTCCAGGGTGGCCTAAACTATTAATGGCCTCAGGGGCCTTGGAGCTTTTCCCTAACCTGTAGGGTTGTGGTCAATGGATTGGGCACACTTTCCTTGGAGAGGGCAGGCACAATCTTTCGCTGTGGCTCCAGAGGCCCTAGCCTGGAGGTTGTGTGGGTCCAGGCTGTGGGCACAGAAGTCTGAAAACACAAACTCAGCTTATGAGTGGCGCCTAGGGTATGCCAGTCCGGATGGACAGCCCGAGAGGGAGCTCCTGGGCCTCTGAAACAAGGGCGAGTGGGAGGCGTTCCTTCAGGCTTTTGTCTCTGGCTGTTGTGTCCGGGATAGCCGTGGATTGGAGGGGTGGCCTCAGGGACTGTGGACGAGTATCCCTCTGTGGGGATTTGTCCCAGCTCCCAAGAGTTTGGGGTCATTTTGTGGGAAGGGTGGAGTCGTGTTCTCTGGCTCATGGGTCTCTCCAAGAAAGGGATTCCAGAGCAGAGCCCCAGGTACGGGCGGAGCGACTGGAAAACTCAAACCCTGGTGAGGATTGGGTGCATACGGGCTTGGCAAGCCCCATATGCGGGCTCTTGGTCCATGCCCTGACAGGCCTTTCTTTGACATGGGGCTCATGCTTAGGGTCACACAGTATGCATTTGTGCCCAAGCAGCACTCAAGGTTGGGCGTGGCATCAGGGGCCATGAAGGTTTCTCCCACGCTGAAGGTGTGACTCCATGCCAAGAGCAAGCTTTACAGCCATGGGGAAGGAGGAGTTCTGTTTTGTGCTTGCGATACCCAGCTGTGTGGAGAATTGATATAATGTCTAGGTTCAGATATCTGAAAACCAAGGTTAGGAAGAGATGACGGCATAAGACCATGGCGTGTCCGAATGCTGCGTGTGCGGCCAGCTGTCTCCTTGTCTCTCTGGACGTCAGGCTTCAGACTGTGTCAGACAGAGCATGAGTGCCCAGAGCAGCCTATCCAGTTCGGGTACCGTCGAGGCCTGTGCAGGTTGATCCTCATCTGGTTTTTCTGGAGTGCCCTTCAGGGAAACGTTTTTCTTCTGTTGGGCAGACACTGGGCTGGGTTGTGGTTCTGGAGTTCCTAGTCCGGAGGGCTTGTTTGCCAGGAGTGTGAGGAAGGAAGTCTGAAAACACAAGCTAGCGTGAGGTTTGGGACCGAGGGCACGGCAGGCCCACTCTGCAGAGGCTGAATCGAGATCGCCTGCACTGAGGTCATGTCAACTATGAGACGTGCCTCAGGCT
This sequence comes from Mustela nivalis, assembly GCF_964662115.1. Taxonomy (NCBI): domain Eukaryota; kingdom Metazoa; phylum Chordata; class Mammalia; order Carnivora; family Mustelidae; genus Mustela; species Mustela nivalis. The sequence goes on from NW_028136354.1 coordinate 645,780, forward strand.
AGAGTTTTTGTCCAGCATGGCCTCTTCATGAAGGGGGTGGGGGCTTCATGAGGCCAGGGAGGTTTGCCTACGATGGGATTTGTGAACTACTCCAAACCTCAAGGTTTCCTTCTGCACGACATTCGAGTCCTACTGGATGGTTCCAGGTGGCCCCATACGGAAAGACTCGAGAGCAGGTGTCTAAGCATGGATGCCTGGGAACGCCACCTTATATTCCCACTCTTTAGTCAGGACAAGGCAGGCTCAATCTGCGGGCTCCTGGGTGAGCTACCCAGAGGGGAGAGTTGAAATGGTCTCTCCTGAAGATGAGTCGTACTGTGGCTTGGTGGCCTGGGAGACCCTGGAATGTGGAGGAGGCTCAGGGACTCTGCAGGATTCTCCAACCTGAGGTGTTTGACACGGCTCCAACAAGGAAGCTTCCCATGTGGAGACGAGAGGAGTTCTGTTCAGTGCCTCAGGAAAGCCCCATATCCTGTTCTTCGAACCAAAGCCTCTGAGGAGTGACACCTGGAAACCAAAGCAAGAGTTGAGATTAGGGCCTAAGGGCCTGTCGGGCTCAACCTTCTATCTCTGTTGACATCTGTGTGCATGCCTTCGAGGAGGTAGCTGCTCAGCTTGTGTCCGAATGCCCCTGTGTGTCCAGGGAGGCTCCCAGTAGTGTGATGACCTCGGGGGCCTTGAGGCTTCTCATATTCTGGAGGTGTGTGGCCAAAGGAATGGACAAGTTTCCCAGAAGAGAGCAGGCACGGTCCTGTGGTATGGCTCCAGAGGACCCTGCCTAGAGGCTGTGTTTGCCAGGGCTTTGGGGACAGATGTCTGAAAAAGCAAACTTGGCTCAGCTACGGGCCAAGGTAATGGCAGGCCTGATCTCAAGTCCGTGAGGGGAGATCCTCTGGATATCAAAGGAGGGCAAGTGGGAGGCAGTCTCTCAGGCTTTTGTCTCTTGGTGTTGCATTCACAGTGGCCATTCAGGGTAAGGGTTGCTTCAGGGGCCGAGGAAGAGCCTTCCCCTTGGGGGATGGTAAAAGCTCCCAAGTGTTTGGGTTCATTCTGTGGGAAGGGAAGAGTACTGTTTTCTGCCACGTTACCCCCCCAGGAGAGGGCCTCTAGAGCACAGCAGTGGGTTCCCTCAACAGGAATACACACCATCTAGTTAGTCCTGGTGCCTATGGGCATGGAATGCCACATATGCGGGCTTTTGGTCCAGTCACTGAGATGCTTTACTTGAATGAGGTACTCACGCTAAGGGTCACAATGTGTGTTTGTGCCCAAGGAGGCCCTCACGCATGGGCGTGGCCTCATGGGCCATGCCATTTTCTCCTACACTGAAGGTTTCACTCACTGCCAGCAGCAAGGTTTCTTGCCATGGGGAAGGAGGGGTTCTGACTTGTGCATCAGGTTCCCCCCTGTGCAGGGATTGGAGATAAGGTCTAGGTTCCGATGACTGAAAACCCAGGTTGGGAATGGATGGTGGCCTAAGGCAGTGGCGATTCCAATGTGCTGGGTGTGCAGCCAGCTGTGTCGGTGTCTGTTGGAAGGTCTGGGCTCAGGCTATTGGCGACAGAACATCAGTGTTTAAGGTAGCCTATGCAATTGGGGTGTTGCCGAGGGCCAAGCAGTTTGATCCTCATTTGGCGTTTCTGGGCTGCTCCATAGACAAAGTTTTTCTCCTGGGCGTCAGGCAGAGTGCTTCATTGTGGCCCCAGAATTCCCAGGAGGGAGGGTTTGTGGGCCAGGAGTGTGAGGATGGAAGTCTGAAAACACAAGCTAGGGTGAGGATTGGAGCCAATGGCAGAGCAGGCCCACTCTGCAGAGGCTGAATCAAAATCTCCTGAATCTGATGTCAGGCTGAGGATCAGACGTTGGCTTAGGCTGGACTCTGTGTCCATGATGGCACCTTCATGAAGCGGGGGCCTCATGAGGCCAAGGAAGTTTTCCCACGCTGAGTTTGGAGGTTGCCCCAAACCACAAGGTTTCCTTCTGCGGGACATTCGAGTCCTGTTGGATGGCTCCAGGACATACCATACGGAAGGACTGGAGAGCAGGGTTCGAAGGATGGATCCCTGTACAGCATGCCTCGCATTCCCATTGGCCATTAGCGACAAGATATGTTTGATCTACTTCTATGGGGCACGCTACCCAGGGGGCTCAGTTGAAATGGCCTCTCCTGAGGATGCGTCATAATGTGCGTTTGGGTCCATGGAGACCTTGGAATGTGCTGGTTGTTCAGTGGCCCTGCGGAACTCTCCTACCAGAAGGGTTTGAACATCCCCAGTAAGAAAGCTCCCCATGTGGAGACGAGAGAGTTTTGGTTTGGTGCCAAAGAAAAGCCCCGTGTGCTGGTCTACGAAAGCAGTCCTCTGAGGACGGACACATGGAAACCAAAGCTTAGGGTCAGATTAGGGCCTGGGGGCCTGTCCATTTCAACCTTCTGTCTCTGGGGACACTGTCTGAGAGTCTAAGTGGAGATAGTTGCTCCGCTGGTGTCAGAGAGCCCCTCTTAGTCCAGGGTGGCCTAAACTATTAATGGCCTCAGGGGCCTTGGAGCTTTTCCCTAACCTGTAGGGTTATGGTCAATGGATTGGGCACACTTTCCTTGGAGAGGGCAGGCACAATCTTTCGCTGTGGCTCCAGAGGCCCTAGCCTGGAGGTTGTGTGGGTCCAGGCTGTGGGCACAGAAGTCTGAAAACACAAACTCAGCTTATGAGTGGCGCCTAGGGTATGCCAGTCCGGATGGACAGCCCGAGAGGGAGCTCCTGGGCCTCTGAAACAAGGGCGAGTGGGAGGCGTTCCTTCAGGCTTTTGTCTCTGGCTGTTGTGTCCGGGATAGCCGTGGATTGGAGGGGTGGCCTCAGGGACTGTGGACGAGTATCCCTCTGTGGGGATTTGTCCCAGCTCCCAAGAGTTTGGGGTCATTTTGTGGGAAGGGTGGAGTCGTGTTCTCTGGCTCATGGGTCTCTCCAAGAAAGGGATTCCAGAGCAGAGCCCCAGGTACGGGCGGAGCGACTGGAAAACTCAAACCCTGGTGAGGATTGGGTGCATACGGGCTTGGCAAGCCCCATATGCGGGCTCTTGGTCCATGCCCTGACAGGCCTTTCTTTGACATGGGGCTCATGCTTAGGGTCACACAGTATGCATTTGTGCCCAAGCAGCACTCAAGGTTGGGCGTGGCATCAGGGGCCATGAAGGTTTCTCCCACGCTGAAGGTGTGACTCCATGCCAAGAGCAAGCTTTACAGCCATGGGGAAGGAGGAGTTCTGTTTTGTGCTTGCGATACCCAGCTGTGTGGAGAATTGATATAATGTCTAGGTTCAGATATCTGAAAACCAAGGTTAGGAAGAGATGACGGCATAAGACCATGGCGTGTCCGAAGTGCTGCGTGTGCGGCCAGCTGTCTCCTTGTCTCTCTGGACGTCTGGCTTCAGACTGTGTCAGACAGAGCATGAGTGCCCAGAGCAGCCTATCCAGTTCGGGTACCATCGAGGCCTGTGCAGGTTGATCCTCATCTGGTTTTTCTGGAGTGCCCTTCAGGGAAACGTTTTTCTTCTGTTGGGCAGACACTGGGCTGGGTTGTGGTTCTGGAGTTCCTAGTCCGGAGGGCTTGTTTGCCAGGAGTGTGAGGAAGGAAGTCTGAAAACACAAGCTAGCGTGAGGTTTGGGACCGAGGGCACGGCAGGCCCACTCTGCAGAGGCTGAATCGAGATCGCCTGCACTGAGGTCATGTCAACTATGAGACGTGCCTCAGGCTAGAGTTTTTGTCCAGCATGGCCTCTTCATGAAGGGGGTGGGGGCTTCATGAGGCCAGGGAGGTTTGCCTACGATGGGATTTGTGAACTACTCCAAACCTCAAGGTTTCCTACTGCACGACATTCGAGTCCTACTGGATGGTTCCAGGTGGCCCCATACGGAAAGACTCGAGAGCAGGTGTCTAAGCATGGATGCCTGGGAACGCCACCTTATATTCCCACTCTTTAGTCAGGACAAGGCAGGCTCAATCTGCGGGCTCCTGGGTGAGCTACCCAGAGGGGAGAGTTGAAATGGTCTCTCCTGAAGATGAGTCGTACTGTGGCTTGGTGGCCTGAGAGACCTTGGAATGTGGAGGTGGCTCAGGGGCTCTGCAGGATTCTCCAACCTGAGGTGTTTGACACGGCTCCAACAAGGAAGCTTCCCATGTGGAGACGAGAGGAGTTCTGTTCAGTGCCTCAGGAAAGCCCCATATCCTGTTCTTCGAACCAAGGCCTCTGAGGAGTGACACCTGGAAACCAAAGCAAGAGTTGAGATTAGGGCCTAAGGGCCTGTCGGGCTCAACCTTCTATCTCTGTTGACATCTGTGTGCATGCCTTCGAGGAGGTAGCTGCTCAGCTTGTGTCCGAATGCCCCTGTGTGTCCAGGGAGGCTCCAGGTAGTGTGATGACCTCGGGGGCCTTGAGGCTTCTCATATTCTGGAGGTGTGTGGCCAAAGGAATGGACAAGTTTCCCAGAAGAGAGCAGGCACGGTCCTGTGGTATGGCTCCAGAGGACCCAGCCTAGAGGCTGTGTTTGCCAGGGCTGTGGGGACAGATGTCTGAAAAAGCAAACTTGGCTCAGCTACGGGCCAAGGTAATGGCAGGCCTGATCTCCAGTCCGTGAGGGGAGATCCTCTGGATATCAAAGGAGGGCAAGTGGGAGGCAGTCTCTCAGGCTTTTGTCTCTTGGTGTTGCATTCACAGTGGCCATTCAGGGTAAGGGTTGCTTCAGGGGCCGAGGAAGAGCCTTCCCCTTGGGGGATGGTCAAAGCTCCCAAGTGTTTGGGTTCATTCTGTGGGAAGGGAAGAGTACTGTTTTCTGCCACGTTACCCCCCCCAGGAGAGGGCCTCTAGAGCACAGCAGTGGGTTCCCTCAAGAGGAATACACACCATCTAGTTAGTCCTGGTGCCTATGGGCATGGCAGGCCACATATGCGGGCTTTTGGTCCAGTCACTGAGATGCTTTATTTGAATGAGGTACTCACGCTAAGGGTCACAATGTGTGTTTGTGCCCAAGGAGGCCCTCTCGCATGGGCGTGGCCTCATGGGCCATGCCGTTTTCTCCTACACTGAAGCTTTGACTCACTGCCAGCAGCAAGTTTTCTTGCCATGGGGAAGGAGGGGTTCTGACTTGTGCATCAGGTTCCACCTGTGCAGGGATTGGAGATAAGGTCTAGGTTCCGATGACTGAAAACCCAGGTTGGGAATGGATGGTGGCCTAAGGCAGTGGCGGTTCCATTGTGCTGGGTGTGCAGCCAGCTGTTTCGGTGTCTGTTGGAAGGTCTGGGCTCAGGCTATTGGCGACAGAACATCAGTGTTTAAGGTAGCCTATGCAATTGGGGTGTTGCCGAGGGCCAAGCAGTTTGATCCTCATTTGGCGTTTCTGGGCTGCTCCATAGACAAAGTTTTTCTCCTGGGCGTCAGGCAGAGTGCTTCATTGTGGCCCCAGAATTCCCAGGAGGGAGGGTTTGTGGGCCAGGAGTGTGAGGATGGAAGTCTGAAAACACAAGCTAGGGTGAGGATTGGAGCCAATGGCAGAGCAGGCCCACTCTGCAGAGGCTGAATCAAAATCTCCTGAATCTGATGTCAGGCTGAGGATCAGACGTTGGCTGAGGCTGGACTCTGTGTCCATGATGGAACCTTCATGAAGCGGGGGCCTCATGAGGCCAAGGAAGTTTTCCCACGCTGAGTTTGGAGGTTGCCCCAAACCACAAGGTTTCCTTCTGCGGGACATTCGAGTCCTGTTGGATGGCTCCAGGACATACCATACGGAAGGACTGGAGAGCAGGGTTCGAAGGATGGATCCCTGTACAGCATGCCTCGCATTCCCATTGGCCATTAGCGACAAGATATGTTTGATCTACTTCTATGGGGCACGCTACCCAGGGGGCTCAGTTGAAATGGCCTCTCCTGAGGATGCGTCATAATGTGCGTTTGGGTCCATGGAGACCTTGGAATGTGCTGGTTGTTCAGTGGCCCTGCGGAACTCTCCTACCAGAAGGGTTTGAACATCCCCAGTAAGAAAGCTCCCCATGTGGAGACGAGAGAGTTTTGGTTTGGTGCCAAAGAAAAGCCCCGTGTGCTGGTCTACGAAAGCAGTCCTCTGAGGACGGACACATGGAAACCAAAGCTTAGGGTCAGATTAGGGCCTGGGGGCCTGTCCATTTCAACCTTCTGTCTCTGGGGACACTGTCTGAGAGTCTAAGTGGAGATAGTTGCTCCGCTGGTGTCAGAGAGCCCCTCTTAGTCCAGGGTGGCCTAAACTATTAATGGCCTCAGGGGCCTTGGAGCTTTTCCCTAACCTGTAGGGTTGTGGTCAATGGATTGGGCACACTTTCCTTGGAGAGGGCAGGCACAATCTTTCGCTGTGGCTCCAGAGGCCCTAGCCTGGAGGTTGTGTGGGTCCAGGCTGTGGGCACAGAAGTCTGAAAACACAAACTCAGCTTATGAGTGGCGCCTAGGGTATGCCAGTCCGGATGGACAGCCCGAGAGGGAGCTCCTGGGCCTCTGAAACAAGGGCGAGTGGGAGGCGTTCCTTCAGGCTTTTGTCTCTGGCTGTTGTGTCCGGGATAGCCGTGGATTGGAGGGGTGGCCTCAGGGACTGTGGACGAGTATCCCTCTGTGGGGATTTGTCCCAGCTCCCAAGAGTTTGGGGTCATTTTGTGGGAAGGGTGGAGTCGTGTTCTCTGGCTCATGGGTCTCTCCAAGAAAGGGATTCCAGAGCAGAGCCCCAGGTATGGGCGGAGCGACTGGAAAACTCAAACCCTGGTGAGGATTGGGTGCATACGGGCTTGGCAAGCCCCATATGCGGGCTCTTGGTCCATGCCCTGACAGGCCTTTCTTTGACATGGGGCTCATGCTTAGGGTCACACAGTATGCATTTGTGCCCAAGCAGCACTCAAGTTTGGGCGTGGCATCAGGAGCCATGAAGGTTTCTCCCACGCTGAAGGTGTGACTCCATGCCAAGAGCAAGCTTTACAGCCATGGGGAAGGAGGAGTTCTGTTTTGTGCTTGCGATACCCAGCTGTGTGGAGAATTGATATAATGTCTAGGTTCAGATATCTGAAAACCAAGGTTAGGAAGAGATGACGGCATAAGACCATGGCGTGTCCGAAGTGCTGCGTGTGCGGCCAGTTGTCTCCTTGTCTCTCTGGACGTCTGGCTTCAGACTGTGTCAGACAGAGTTGAGTGCCCAGAGCAGCCTATCCAGTTCGGGTACCGTCGAGGCCTGTGCAGGTTGATCCTCATCTGGTTTTTCTGGAGTGCCCTTCAGGGAAACGTTTTTCTTCTGTTGGGCAGACACTGGGCTGGGTTGTGGTTCTGGAGTTCCTAGTCCGGAGGGCTTGTTTGCCAGGAGTGTGAGGAAGGAAGTCTGAAAACACAAGCTAGCGTGAGGTTTGGGACCGAGGGCACGGCAGGCCCACTCTGCAGAGGCTGAATCGAGATCGCCTGCACTGAGGTCATGTCAACTATGAGACGTGCCTCAGGCTAGAGTTTTTGTCCAGCATGGCCTCTTCATGAAGGGGGTGGGGGCTTCATGAGGCCAGGGAGGTTTGCCTACGATGGGATTTGTGAACTACTCCAAACCTCAAGGTTTCCTTCTGCACGACATTCGAGTCCTACTGGATGGTTCCAGGTGGCCCCATACGGAAAGACTCGAGAGCAGGTGTCTAAGCATGGATGCCTGGGAACGCCACCTTATATTCCCACTCTTTAGTCAGGACAAGGCAGGCTCAATCTGCGGGCTCCTGGGTGAGCTACCCAGAGTGGAGAGTTGAAATGGTCTCTCCTGAAGATGAGTCGTACTGTGGCTTGGTGGCCTGGGAGACCCTGGAATGTGGAGGAGGCTCAGGGACTCTGCAGAATTCTCCAACCTGAGGTGTTTGACACGGCTCCAACAAGGAAGCTTCCCATGTGGAGACGAGAGGAGTTCTGTTCAGTGCCTCAGGAAAGCCCCATATCCTGTTCTTCGAACCAAAGCCTCTGAGGAGTGACACCTGGAAACCAAAGCAAGAGTTGAGATTAGGGCCTAAGGGCCTGTCGGGCTCAACCTTCTATCTCTGTTGACATCTGTGTGCATGCCTTCGAGGAGGTAGCTGCTCAGCTTGTGTCCGAATGCCCCTGTGTGTCCAGGGAGGCTCCCAGTAGTGTGATGACCTCGGGGGCCTTGAGGCTTCTCATATTCTGGAGGTGTGTGGCCAAAGGAATGGACAAGTTTCCCAGAAGAGAGCAGGCACGGTCCTGTGGTATGGCTCCAGAGGACCCAGCCTAGAGGCTGTGTTTGCCAGGGCTTTGGGGACAGATGTCTGAAAAAGCAAACTTGGCTCAGCTACGGGCCAAGGTAATGGCAGGCCTGATCTCCAGTCCGTGAGGGGAGATCCTCTGGATATCAAAGGAGGGCAAGTGGGAGGCAGTCTCTCAGGCTTTTGTCTCTTGGTGTTGCATTCACAGTGGCCATTCAGGGTAAGGGTTGCTTCAGGGGCCGAGGAAGAGCCTTCCCCTTGGGGGATGGTCAAAGCTCCCAAGTGTTTGGGTTCATTCTGTGTGAAGGGAAGAGTACTGTTTCTGCCACATTACCCCCCCAGGAGAGGGCCTCTAGAGCACAGCAGTGGGTTCCCTCAACAGGAATACACACCATCTAGTTAGTCCTGGTGCCTATGGGCATGGAATGCCACATATGCGGGCTTTTGGTCCAGTCACTGAGATGCTTTACTTGAATGAGGTACTCACGCTAAGGGTCACAATGTGTGTTTGTGCACAAGGAGGCCCTCACGCATGGGCGTGGCCTCATGGGCCATGCCATTTTCTCCTACACTGAAGGTTTGACTCACTGCCAGCAGCAAGGTTTCTTGCCATGGGGAAGGAGGGGTTCTGACTTGTGCATCAGGTTCCCCCCTGTGCAGGGATTGGAGATAAGGTCTAGGTTCCGATGACTGAAAACCCAGGTTGGGAATGGATGGTGGCCTAAGGCAGTGGTGATTCCAATGTGCTGGGTGTGCAGCCAGCTGTGTCGGTGTCTGTTGGAAGGTCTGGGCTCAGGCTATTGGCGACAGAACATCAGTGTTTAAGGTAGCCTATGCAATTGGGGTGTTGCCGAGGGCCAAGCAGTTTGATCCTCATTTGGCGTTTCTGGGCTGCTCCATAGACAAAGTTTTTCTCCTGGGCGTCAGGCAGAGTGCTTCATTGTGGCCCCAGAATTCCCAGGAGGGAGGGTTTGTGGGCCAGGAGTGTGAGGATGGAAGTCTGAAAACACAAGCTAGGGTGAGGATTGGAGCCAATGGCAGAGCAGGCCCACTCTGCAGAGGCTGAATCAAAATCTCCTGAATCTGATGTCAGGCTGAGGATCAGACGTTGGCTGAGGCTGGACTCTGTGTCCATGATGGCACCTTCATGAAGCGGTGGCCTCATGAGGCCAAGGAAGTTTTCCCACGCTGAGTTTGGAGGTTGCCCCAAACCACAAGGTTTCCTTCTGCGGGACATTCGAGTCCTGTTGGATGGCTCCAGGACATACCATACGGAAGGACTGGAGAGCAGGGTTAGAAGGATGGATCCCTGTACAGCATGCCTCGCATTCCCATTGGCCATTAGCGACAAGATATGTTTGATCTACTTCTATGGGGCACGCTACCCAGGGGGCTCAGTTGAAATGGCCTTTCCTGAGGATGTGTCATAATGTGCGTTTGGGTCCATGGAGACCTTGGAATGTGCTGGTTGTTCAGTGGCCCTGCGGAACTCTCCTACCAGAAGGGTTTGAACATCCCCAGTAAGAAAGCTCCCCATGTGGAGACGAGAGAGTTTTGGTTTGGTGCCAAAGAAAAGCCCCGTGTGCTGGTCTACGAAAGCAGTCCTCTGAGGACGGACACATGGAAACCAAAGCTTAGGGTCAGATTAGGGCCTGGGGGCCTGTCCATTTCAACCTTCTGTCTCTGGGGACACTGTCTGAGAGTCTAAGTGGAGATAGTTGCTCCGCTGGTGTCAGAGAGCCCCTCTTAGTCCAGGGTGGCCTAAACTATTAATGGCCTCAGGGGCCTTGGAGCTTTTCCCTAACCTGTAGGGTTGTGGTCAATGGATTGGGCACACTTTCCTTGGAGAGGGCAGGCACAATCTTTCGCTGTGGCTCCAGAGGCCCTAGCCTGGAGGTTGTGTGGGTCCAGGCTGTGGGCACAGAAGTCTGAAAACACAAACTCAGCTTATGAGTGGCTCCTAGGGTATGCCAGTCCGGATGGACAGCCCGAGAGGGAGCTCCTGGGCCTCTGAAACAAGGGCGAGTGGGAGGCGTTCCTTCAGGCTTTTGTCTCTGGCTGTTGTGTCCGGGATAGCCGTGGATTGGAGGGGTGGCCTCAGGGACTGTGGACGAGTATCCCTCTGTGGGGATTTGTCCCAGCTCCCAAGAGTTTGGGGTCATTTTGTGGGAAGGGTGGAGTCGTGTTCTCTGGCTCATGGGTCTCTCCAAGAAAGGGATTCCAGAGCAGAGCCCCAGGTACGGGCGGAGCGACTGGAAAACTCAAACCCTGGTGAGGATTGGGTGCATACGGGCTAGGCAAGCCCCATATGCGGGCTCTTGGTCCATGCCCTGACAGGCCTTTCTTTGACATGGGGCTCATGCTTAGGGTCAAACAGTATGCATTTGTGCCCAAGCAGCACTCAAGGTTGGGCGTGGCATCAGGGGACATGAAGGTTTCTACCACGCTGAAGGTGTGACTCCATGCCAAGAGCAAGCTTTACAGCCATGGGGAAGGAGGAGTTCTGTTTTGTGCTTGCGATACCCAGCTGTGTGGAGAATTGATATAATGTCTAGGTTCAGATATCTGAAAACCAAGGTTAGGAAGGGATGACGGCATAAGACCATGGCGTGTCCGAAGTGCTGGGTGTGCGGCCAGCTGTCTCCTTGTCTCTCTGGACGTCTGGCTTCAGACTGTGTCAGACAGAGCATGAGTGCCTAGAGCAGCCTAACCAGTTCGGGTACCGTCGAGGCCTGAGCAGGTTGATCCTCATCTGGGTTTTCTGGAGTGCCCCACAGGGAAACGTTTTTCTTCCGTTGGGCAGACACTGGGCTGGGTTGTGGTTCTGGAGTTCCTAGTCCGGAGGGCTTGTTTGCCAGGAGTGTGAGGAAGGAAGTCTGAAAACACAAGCTAGCGTGAGGTTTGGGACCGAGGGCACGGTAGGCCCACTCTGCAGAGGCTGAATCGAGATCGCCTGCACTGAGGTCATGTCAACTATGAGACGTGCCTCAGGCTAGAGTTTTTGTCCAGCATGGCCTCTTCCTGAAGGGTGTGGGGGCTTCATGAGGCCAGGGAGGTTTGCCTACGTTGGGATTTGTGAACTACTCCAAACCTCAAGGTTTCCTTCTGCACGACAGTCGAGTCCTATTGGATGGTTCCAGGTGGCCCCATACGGAAAGACTCGAGAGCAGGTGTCTAAGCATGGATGCCTGGGAATGCCACCTCATATTCCCACTCTTTAGTCAGGACAAGGCAGGCTCAATCTGCGGGCTCCTGGGTGATCTACTCAGAGGGGAGAGTTGAAATGGTCTCTCCTGAAGATTAGTCGTACTGTGGCTTGGTGGCCTGGGAGACCTTGGAATGTAGAGGTGGCTCAGGGACTCTGCAGGATTCTCCAACCTGAGGTGTTTGACACGGCTCCAACAAGGAAGCTTCCCATGTGGAGACGAGAGGAGTTCTGTTCAGTGCCTCAGGAAAGCCCCATATCCTGTTCTTCGAACCAAAGCCTCTGAGGAGTGACACCTGGAAACCAAAGCAAGAGTTGAGATTAGGGCCTAAGTGCCTGTCGGGCTCAACCTTCTATTTCTGTTGACATCTGTGTGCATGCCTTCGAGGAGGTAGCTACTCAGCTTGTGTCCGAATGCCCCTGTGTGTCCAGGGAGGCTCCCAGTAGTGTGATGACCTCGGCGGCCTTGAGGATTCTCATATTCTGGAGGAATGGACAAGTTTCCCAGAAGAGAGCAGGCACGGTCCTGTGGTATGGCTCCAGAGGACCCAGCCTAGAGGCTGTGTTTGCCAGGGCTTTAGGGACAGATGTCTGAAAAAGCAAACTTGGCTCAGCTACGGGCCAAGGTAATGGCAGGCCTGATCTCCAGTCCGTGAGGGGAGATCCTCTGGATATCAAAGGAGGGCAAGTGGGAGGCATTCTCTCAGGCTTTTGTCTCTGGGTGTTGCATTCACAGTGGCCGTTCAGGTTAAGGGTTGCTTCAGGGGCCGAGGAAGAGCCTTCCCCTTGGGGGATGGTCAAAGCTCCCAAGTGTTTTGGTTCATTCTGTGGGAAGGGAAGAGTAATGTTTTCTGCCACATTACCCCCCCAGGAGAGGGCCTGTAGAGCACAGCTGTGGGTTCCCTCAACAGGAATACACACCATCTAGTTAGTCCTGGTGCCTATGGGCATGGCAAGCCACATATGCGGGCTTTTGGTCCAGTCATTGAGATGCTTTACTTGAATAAGGTACTCACGCTACGGTTCACAATGTGTGTTTGTGCCCAAGGAGGCCCTCACGCATGGGCGTGGCCTCATGGGCCATGCCGTTTTCTCCTACACTGAAGGTTTGACTCACTGCCAGCAGCAAGGTTCCTTGCCATGGGGAAGGAGTGGTTCTGACTTGTGCATCAGGTTACCCCTGTGCAGGGATTGGAGATAAGGTCTAGGTTCCGATGACTGAAAACCCAGGTTGGGAATGGATGGTGGCCTAAGGCAGTGGCGGTTCCAATGTGCTGGGTGTGCAGCCAGCTGTGTTGGTGTCTGTTGGAAGGTCTGGGCTCAGGCTATTGGCGACAGAACATCAGTGTTTAAGGTAGCCTATGCACTGGGGTGTTGCCGAGGGCCAAGCAGTTTGATCCTCATTTGGCGTTTCTGGGCTGCTCCATAGACAAAGTTTTTCTCCTGGGCAGCAGGCAGAGTGCTTCATTGTGGCCCCAGAATTCCCAGGAGGGATGGTTTGTGGGCCAGGAGGGTGAGGATGGAAGTCTGAAAACACAAGCTAGGGTGAGGATTGGAGCCAATGGCAGAGCAGGCCCACTCTGCAGAGGCTGAATCAAAATCTCCTGAATCTGATGTCAGGCTGAGGATCAGACGTTGGCTGAGGCTGGACTCTGTGTCCATGATGGCACCTTCATGAAGCGGGGGCCTCATGAGGCCAAGGAAGTTTTCCCACGCTGAGTTTGGAGGTTGCCCCAAACCACATGGTTTCCTTCTGCGGGACATTCGAGTCCTGTTGGATGGCTCCAGGACATACCATACGGAAGGACTGGAGAGCAGGGTTCGAAGGATGGATCCCTGTACAGCATGCCTCGCATTCCCATTGGCCATTAGCGACAAGATATGTTTGATCTGCTGCCTCTGGGGCACGCTACCCAGGGGGCTCAGTTGAAATGGCCTCTCCTGAGGATGCGTCATAATGTGCGTTTGGGTCCATGGAGACCTTGGAATGTGCTGGTTGTTCAGTGGCCCTGCGGAACTCTCCTACCAGAAGGGTTTGAACATCCCCAGTAAGAAAGCTCCCCATGTGGAGACGACAGAGGTTTGGTTTGGTGCCAAAGAAAAGCCCCGTGTGCTGGTCTACGAAAGCAGTCCTCTGAGGACGGACACATGGAAACCAAAGCTTAGGGTCAGATTAGGGCCTGGGGGCCTGTCCATTTCAACTTTCTGTCTCTGGGGACAACGTCTGAGAGTCTAAGTGGAGATAGTTGCTCCGCTGGTGTCAGAGAGCCCCTCTTAGTCCAGGGTGGCCTAAACTATTAATGGCCTCAGGGGCCTTGGAGCTTTTCCCTAACCTGTAGGGTTGTGGTCAATGGATTGGGCACACTTTCCTTGGAGAGGGCAGGCACAATCTTTCGCTGTGGCTCCAGAGGCCCTAGCCTGGAGGTTGTGTAGGTCCAGGCAGTGTGCACAGAATTCTGAAAACACAAACTCAGCTTATGAGTGGCGCCTAGGGTATGCCAGGCCGGATGGACAGCCCGAGAGGGAGCTCCTGGGCCTCTGAAACAAGGGCGAGTGGGAGGCGTTCCTTCAGGCTTTTGTCTCTGGCTGTTGTGTCCGGGATAGCCGTGGATTGGAGGGGTGGCCTCAGGGACTGTGGACGAGTATCCCACTCTGGGGATTTGTCCCAGCTCCCAAGAGTTTTGGGTCATTTTGTGGGAAGGGTGGAGTCGTGTTCTCTGGCTCATGGGTCTCTCCAAGAAAGGGATTCCAGAGCAGAGCCCCAGGTACGGGCGGGGCGACTGGAAAACTCAAACCCTGGTGAGGATTGGGTGCATAGGGGCTTGGCAAGCCCCATATGCGGGCTCTTGGTCCATGCCCTGACAGGCCTTTCTTTGACATGGGGCTCATGCTTAGGGTCACACAGTATGAATTTGTGCCCAAGCAGCACTCAAGGTTGGGCGTGGCATCAGGGGACATGAAGGTTTCTCCCACGCTGAAGGTGTGACTCCATGCCAAGAGCAAGCTTTACAGCCATGGGGAAGGAGGAGTTCTGTTTTGTGCTTGCGATACCCAGCTGTGTGGAGAATTGATATAATGTCTAGGTTCAGATATCTGAAAACCAAGGTTAGGAAGAGATGACGGCATAAGACCATGGCGTGTCCGAAGTGCTGGGTGTGCGGCCAGCTGTCTCCTTGTCTCTCTGGACATCTGGCTTCAGACTGTGTCAGACAGAGCATGAGTGCCTAGAGCAGCCTATCCAGTTCGGGTACCGTCGAGGCCTGAGCAGGTTGATCCTCATCTGGGTTTTCTGGAGTGCCCCACAGGGAAACGTTTTTCTTCCGTTGGGCAGACACTGGGATGGGTTGTGGTTCTGGAGTTCCTAGTCCGGAGGGCTTGTTTGCCAGGAGTGTGAGGAAGGAAGTCTGAAAACACAAGCTAGCGTGAGGTTTGGGACCGAGGGCACGGCAGGCCCACTCTGCAGAGGCTGAATCGAGATCGCCTGCACTGAGGTCATGTCAACTATGAGACGTGCCTCAGGCTAGAATTTTTGTCCAGCATGGCCTCTTCCTGAAGGGTGTGGGGGCTTCATGAGGCCAGGGAGGTTTGCCTACGTTGGGATTTGTGAACTACTCCAAACCTCAAGGTTTCCTTCTGCACGACAGTCGAGTCCTATTGGATGGTTCCAGGTTGCCCCATACGGAAAGACTCGAGAGCAGGTGTCTAAGCATGGATGCCTGGGAACGCCACCTCATATTCCCACTCTTTAGTCAGGACAAGGCAGGCTCAATCTGCGGGCTCCTGGGTGAGCTACCCAGAGGGGAGAGTTGAAATGGTCTCTCCTGAAGATGAGTCGTACTGTGGCTTGGTGGCCTGGGAGACCTTGGAATGTAGAGGTGGCTCAGGGACTCTGCAGGATTCTCCAACCTGAGGTGTTTGACACGGCTCCAACAAGGAAGCTTCCCATGTGGAGACGAGAGGAGTTCTGTTCAGTGCCTCAGGAAAGCCCCATATCCTGTTCTTCGAACCAAAGCCTCTGAGGAGTGACACCTGGAAACCAAAGCAAGAGTTGAGATTAGGGCCTAAGGGCCTGTCGGGCTCAACCTTCTATTTCTGTTGACATCTGTGTGCATGCCTTCGAGGAGGTAGCTGCTCAGCTTGTGTCCGAATGCCCCTGTGTGTCCAGGGAGGCTCCCAGTAGTGTGATGACCTCGGCGGCCTTGAGGATTCTCATATTCTGGAGGAATGGACAAGTTTCCCAGAAGAGAGCAGGCACGGTCCTGTGGTATGGCTCCAGAGGACCCAGCCTAGAGGCTGTGTTTACCAGGGCTTTGGGGACAGATGTCTGAAAAAGCAAACTTGGCTCAGCTACGGGCCAAGGTAATGGCAGGCCTGATCTCCAGTCCGTGAGGGGAGATCCTCTGGATATCAAAGGAGGGCAAGTGGGAGGCATTCTCTCAGGCTTTTGTCTCTGGGTGTTGCATTCACTGTGGCCGTTCAGGTTAAGGGTTGCTTCAGGGGCCGAGGAAGAGCCTTCCCCTTGGGGGATGGTCAAAGCTCCCAAGTGTTTGGGTTCATTCTGTGGGAAGGGAAGAGTACTGTTTTCTGCCACATTACCCCCCCAGGAGAGGGCCTGTAGAGCACAGCTGTGGGTTCCCTCAACAGGAATACACACCATCTAGTTAGTCCTGGTGCCTATGGGCATGGCAAGCCACATATGCGGGCTTTTGGTCCAGTCACTGAGATGCTTTACTTGAATAAGGTACTCACGCTATGGTTCACAATGTGTGTTTGTGCCCAAGGAGGCCCTCACGCATGGGCGTGGCCTCATGGGTGATGCCGTTTTCTCCTACACTGAAGGTTTGACTCACAGCCAGCAGCAAGGTTTCTTGCCATGGGGAAGGAGGGGTTCTGACTTGTGCATCAGGTTACCCCTGTGCAGGGATTGGAGATAAGGTCTAGGTTCCGATGACTGAAAACCCAGGTTGGGAATGGATGGTGGCCTAAGGCAGTGGCGGTTCCAATGTGCTGGGTGTGCAGCCAGCTGTGTCGGTGTCTGTTGGAAGTTCTGGGCTCAGGCTATTGGCGACAGAACATCAGTGTTTAAGGTAGCCTATGCAATTGGGGTGTTACCGAGGGCCAAGCAGTTTGACCTCATTTGGCGTTTCTGGGCTGCTCCATAGACAAAGTTTTTCTCCAGGGCGGCAGGCAGAGTGCTTCATTGTGGCCCCAGAATTCCCAGGAGGGAGGGTTTGTGGGCCAGGAGTGTGAGGATGGAAGTCTGAAAACACAAGCTAGGGTGAGGATTGGAGCCAATGGCAGAGCAGGCCCACTCTGCAGAGGCTGAATCAAAATCTCCTGAATCTGATGTCAGGCTGAGGATCAGACGTTGGCTGAGGCTGGACTCTGTGTCCATGATGGAACCTTCATGAAGCGGGGGCCTCATGAGGCCAAGGAAGTTTTCCCACGCTGAGTTTGGAGGTTGCCCCAAACCACATGGTTTCCTTCTGTGGGACATTCGAGTCCTGTTGGAAGGCTCCAGGACATACAACGGAAGGACTGGAGAGCAGGGTTCGAAGGATGGATCCCTGTACAGCATGCCTCGCATTCCCATTGGCCATTAGCCACAAGATATGTTTGATCTGCTGCCTCTGGGGCACGCTACCCAGGGGGCTCAGTTGAAATGGCCTCTCCTGAGGATGCGTCATAATGTGCGTTTGGGTCCATGGAGACCTTGGAATGTGCTGGTTGTTCAGTGGCCCTGCGGAACTCTAGTACCAGAAGGGTTTGAACATCCCCAGTAAGAAAGCTCCCCATGTGGAGACGAGAGAGGTTTGGTTTGGTGCCAAAGAAAAGCCCCGTGTGCTGGTCTACGAAAGCAGTCCTCTGAGGACGGACACATGGAAACCAATGCTAAGGGTCAGATTAGGGCCTGGGGGCCTGTCCATTTCAACCTTCTGTCTCTGGGGACACTGTCTGAGAGTCTAAGTGGAGATAGTTGCTCCGCTGGTGTCAGAGAGCCCCTCTTAGTCCAGGGTGGCCTAAACTATTAATGGGCTCAGGGGCCTTGGAGCTTTTCCCTAACCTCTCGGGTTGTGGTCAATGGATTGGGCACACTTTCCTTGGAGAGGGCAGGCACAATCTTTCGCTGTGGCTCCAGAGGCCCTAGCCTGGAGGTTGTGTGGGTCCAGGCTGTGTGCACAGAAGTCTGAAAACACAAACTCAGCTTATGAGTGGCGCCTAGGGTATGCCAGGCCGGATGGACAGCCCGAGATGGAGCTCCTGGGCCTCTGAAACAAGGGCGAGTGGGAGGCGTTCCTTCAGGCTTTTGTCTCTGGCTGTTGTGTCCGGGATAGCCGTGGATTGGAGGGGTGGCCTCAGGGACTGTGGACGAGTATCCCTCTCTGGGGATTTGTCCCAGCTCCCAAGAGTTTGGGGTCATTTTGTGGGAAGGGTGGAGTCGTGTATTCTGGCTCATGGGTCTCTCCAAGAAAGGGATTCCAGAGCAGAGCCCCAGGTACGGGCGGGGCGACTGGAAAACTCAAACCCTGGTGAGGATTGGGTGCATAGGGGCTTGGCAAGCCCCTATATGCGGGCTCTTGGTCCATGCCCTGACAGGCCTTTCTTTGACATGGGGCTCATGCTTAGGGTCACACAGTATGAATTTGTGCCCAAGCAGCACTTAAGTTTGGGCGTGGCATCAGGGGCCATGAAGGTTTCTCCCACGCTGAAGGTGTGACTCCATGCCAAGAGAAAGCTTTACAGCCATGGGGAAGGAAGAGTTCTGTTTTGTGCTTGCGATACCCAGCTGTGTGGAGAATTGATATAATGTCTAGGTTCAGATATCTGAAAACCAAGGTTAGGAAGAGATGACGGCATAAGACCATGGCGTGTCCGAAGTGCTGGGTGTGCGGCCAGCTGTCTCCTTGTCTCTCTGGACGTCTGGCTTCAGACTGTGTCAGACAGAGCATGAGTGCCCAGAGCAGCCTATCCAGTTCGGGTACCGTCGAGGCCTGAGCAGGTTGATCCTCATCTGGGTTTTCTGGAGTGCCCCACAGGGAAACGTTTTTCTTCCGTTGGGCAGACACTGGGCTGGGTTGTGGTTCTGGAGTTCCTAGTCCGGAGGGCTTGTTTGCCAGGAGTGTGAGGAAGGAAGTCTGAAAACACAAGCTAGCGTGAGGTTTGGGACCGAGGGCACGGCAGGCCCACTCTGCAGAGGCTGAATCAAGATCGCCTGCACTGAGGTCATGTCAACTATGAGACGTGCCTCAGGCTAGAGTTTTTGTCCAGCATGGCCTCTTCCTGAAGGGTGTGGGGGCTTCATGAGGCCAGGGAGGTTTGCCTACGATCGGATTTGTGAACTACTCCAAACCTCAAGGTTTCCTTCTGCACGACAGTCGAGTCCTATTGGATGGTTCCAGGTGGCCCCATATGGAAAGACTCGAGAGCAGGTGTCTAAGCATGGATGCCTGGGAATGCCACCTCATATTCCCACTCTTTAGTCAGGACAAGGAAGGCTCAATCTGCGGGCTCCTGGGTGAGCTACCCAGAGGGGAGAGTTGAAATGGTCTCTCCTGAAGATGAGTCGTACTGTGCCTTGGTGGCCTGGGAGACCTTGGAATGTAGAGGTGGCTCAGGGACTCTGCAGGATTCTCCAACCTGAGGTGTTTGACACGGCTCCAACAAGGAAGCTTCCCATGTGGAGACGAGAGGAGTTCTGTTCAGTGCCTCAGGAAAGCCCCATATCCTGTTCTTCGAACCAAAGCCTCTGAGGAGTGACACCTAGAAACCAAAGCAAGAGTTGAGATTAGGGCCTAAGGGCGTGTCGGGCTCAACCTTCTATCTCTGTTGACATCTGTGTGCATGCCTTCGAGGAGGTAGCTGTTCAGCTTGTGTCCGAATGCCCCTGTGTGTCCAGGGAGGCTCGCAGTAGTGTGATGACCTCGGCAGCCTTGAGGATTCTCATATTCTGGAGGAATGGACAAGTTTCCCAGAAGAGAGCAGGCACGGTCCTGTGGTATGGCTCCAGAGGACCCAGCCTAGAGGCTGTGTTTGCCAGGGCTTTGGGGACAGATGTCTGAAAAAGCAAACTTGGCTCAGCTACGGGCCAAGGTAATGGCAGGCCTGATCTCCAGTCCGTGAGGGGAGATCCTCTGGATATCAAAGGAGGGCAAGTGGGAGGCAGTCTCTCAGGCTTTTGTCTCTGGGTGTTGCATTCACAGTGGCCGTTCAGGTTAAGGGTTGCTTCAGGGGCCGAGGAAGAGCCTTCCCCTTGGGGGATGGTCAAAGCTCCCAAGTGTTTGGGTTCATTCTGTGGGAAGGGAAGAGTACTGTTTTCTGCCACATTACCCCCCCAGGAGAGGGCCTGTAGAGCACAGCTGTGGGTTCCCTCAACAGGAATACACACCATCTAGTTAGTCCTGGTGCCTATGGGCATGGCAAGCCACATATGCGGGCTTTTGGTCCAGTCACTGAGATGCTTTACTTGAATAAGGTACTCACGCTAAGGTTCACAATGTGTGTTTGTGCCCAAGGAGGCCCTCACGCATGGGTGTGGCCTCATGGCGATGCCGTTTTCTCCTACACTGAAGGTTTGACTCACTGCCAGCAGCAAGGTTTCTTGCCATGGGGAAGGAGGGGTTCTGACTTGTGCATCAGGTTCCCCCCTGTGCAGGGATTGGAGATAAGGTCTAGGTTCCGATGACTGAAACCCCAGGTTGGGAATGGATGGTGGCCTAAGGCAGTGGCGGTTCCAATGTGCTGGGTGTGCAGCCAGCTGTGTCGGTGTCTGTTGGAAGGTCTGGGCTCAGGCTATTGGCGACAGAACATCAGTGTTTAAGGTAGCCTATGCAATTGGGGTGTTGCCGAGGGCCAAGCAGTTTGATCCTCATTTGGCGTTTCTGGGCTGCTCCATAGACAAAGTTTTTCTCCAGGGCGGCAGGCAGAGTGCTTCATTGTGGCCCCAGAATTCCCAGGAGGGAGGGTTTGTGGGCCAGGAGTGTGAGGATGGAAGTCTGAAAACACAAGCTAGGGTGAGGATTGGAGCCAATGGCAGAGCAGGCCCACTCTGCAGAGACTGAAGCAAAATCTCCTGAATCTGATGTCAGGCTGAGGATCAGACGTTGGCTGAGGCTGGACTCTGTGTCCATGATGGCACCTTCATGAAGCGGGGGCCTCATGAGGCCAAGGAATTTTTCCCACGCTGAGTTTGGAGGTTGCCCCAAACCACATGGTTTCCTTCTGCGGGACATTCGAGTCCTGTTGGAGGCTCCAGGACATACAACGTAAGGACTGGAGAGCAGGGTTCGAAGGATGGATCCCTGTACAGCATGCCTCGCATTCCCATTGGCCATTAGCGACAAGATATGTTTGATCTGCTGCCTCTGGGGCACGCTACCCAGGGGGCTCAGTTGAAATGGCCTCTCCTGAGGATGCGTCATAATGTGCGTTTGGGTCCATGGAGACCTTGGAATGTGCTGGTTGTTCAGTGGCCCTGCGGAACTCTCCTACCAGAAGGGTTTGAACATCCCCAGTAAGAAAGCTCCCCATGTGGAGACGACAGAGGTTTGGTTTGGTGCCAAAGAAAAGCCCCGTGTGCTGGTCTACGAAAGCAGTCCTCTGAGGACGGACACATGGAAACCAAAGCTTAGGGTCCGATTAGGGCCTGGGGGCCTGTCCATTTCAACCTTCTGTCTCTGGGGACACTGTCTGAGAGTCTAAGTGGAGATAGTTGCTCCGCTGGTGTCAGAGAGCCCCTCTTAGTCCAGGGTGGCCTAAGCTATTAATGGGCTCAGGGGCCTTGGAGCTTTTCCCTAACCTCTCGGGTTGTGGTCAATGGATTGGGCACACTTTCCTTGGAGAGGGCAGGCACAATCTTTCGCTGTGGCTCCAGAGGCCCTAGCCTGGAGGTTGTGTGGGTCCAGGCTGTGTGCACAGAAGTCTGAAAACACAAACTCAGCTTATGAGTGGCGCCTAGGGTATGCCAGGCCGGATGGACAGCCCGAGAGGGAGCTCCTGGGCCTCTGAAACAAGGGCGAGTGGGAGGCGTTCCTTCAGGCTTTTGTCTCTGGCTGTTGTGTCCGGGATAGCCGTGGATTGGAGGGGTGGCCTCAGGGACTGTGGACGAGTATCCCTCTCTGGGGATTTGTCCCAGCTCCCAAGAGTTTGGGGTCATTTTGTGGGAAGGGTGGAGTCGTGTTCTCTGGCTCATGGGTCTCTCCAAGAAAGGGATTCCAGAGCAGAGCCTCAGGTACGGGCGGGGCGACTGGAAAACTCAAACACTGGTGAGGATTGGGTGCATAGGGGCTTGGCAAGCCCCATATGCGGGCTCTTGGTCCTTGCCCTGACAGGCCTTTCTTTGACATGGGGCTCATGCTTAGGGTCACACAGTATGAATTTGTGCCCATGCAGCACTCAAGGTTGGGCGTGGCATCAGGGGCCATGAAGGTTTCTCCCACGCTGAAGGTGTGACTCCATGCCAAGAGCAAGCTTTACAGCCATGGGGAAGGAGGAGTTCTGTTTTGTGCTTGCGATACCCAGCTGTGTGGAGAATTGATATAATGTCTAGGTTCAGATATCCAAAAACCAAGGTTAGGAAGAGAAGACGGCATAAGACCATGGCGTGTCTGAAGTGCTGGGTGTGCGGCCAGCTGTCTCCTTGTCTCTCTGGACGTCTGGCTTCAGACTGTGTCAGACAGAGCATGAGTGCCCAGAGCAGCCTATCCAGTTCGGGTACCGTCGAGGCCTGAGCAGGTTGATCCTCATCTGGGTTTTCTGGAGTGCCCCACAGGGAAACGTTTTTCTTCCATTGGGCAGACACTGGGCTGGGTTGTGGTTCTGGAGTTCCTAGTCCGGAGGGCTTGTTTGCCAGGAGTGTGAGGAAGGAAGTCTGAAAACACAAGCTAGCGTGAGGTTTGGGACCGAGGGCACGGCAGGCCCACTCTGCAGAGGCTGAATCGAGATCGCCTGCACTGAGGTCATGTCAACTATGAGACGTGCCTCAGGCTAGAGTTTTTGTCCAGCATGGCCTCTTCCTGAAGGGTGTGGGGGCTTCATGAGGCCAGGGAGGTTTGCCTACGATGGGATTTGTGAACTACTCCAAACCTCAAGGTTTCCTTCTGCACGACAGTCGAGTCCTATTGGATGGTTCCAGGTGGCCCCATACGGGAAGACTCGAGAGCAGGTGTCTAAGCATGGATGCCTGGGAACGCCACCTCATATTCCCACTCTTTAGTCAGGACAAGGAAGGCTCAATCTGCGGGCTCCTGGGTGAGCTACCCAGAGGGGAGAGTTGAAATGGTCTCTCCTGAAGATGAGTCGTACTGTGGCTTGGTGGCCTGGGAGACCTTGGAATGTGGAGGTGGCTCAGGGACTCTGCAGGATTCTCCAACCTGAGGTGTTTGACACGGTTCCAACAAGGAAGCTTCCCATGTGGAGACGAGAGGAGTTCTGTTCAGTGCCTCAGGAAAGCCCCATATCCTGTTCTTCGAACCAAAGCCTCTGAGGAGTGACACCTGGAAACCAAAGCAAGAGTTGAGATTAGGGCCTAAGGGCCTGTTGGGCTCAACCTTCTATCTCTGTTGACATCTGTGTGCATGCCTTCGAGGAGGTAGCTGCTCAGCTTGTGTCCGAATGCCCCTGTGTGTCCAGGGAGGCTCCCAGTAGTGTGATGACCTCGGCGGCCTTGAGGATTCTCATATTCTGGAGGAATGGACAAGTTTCCCAGAAGAGAGCAGGCACGGTCCTGTGGTATGGCTCCAGAGGACCCAGCCTAGAGGCTGTGTTTGCCAGGGCTTTGGGGACAGATGTCTGAAAAAGCAAACTTGGCTCAGCTACGGGCAAAGGTAATGGCAGGCCTGATCTCCAGTCCGTGAGGGGAGATCCTCTGGATATCAAAGGAGGGCAAGTGGGAGGCAGTCTCTCAGGCTTTTGTCTCTGGGTGTTGCATTCACAGTGGCCGTTCAGTTTAAGGGTTGCTTCAGGGGCCGAGGAAGAGCCTTCCCCTTGGGGGATGGTCAAAGCTCCCAAGTGTTTGGGTTCATTCTGTGGGAAGGGAAGAGTACTGTTTTCTGCCACATTACCCCCCCAGGAGAGGGCCTGTAGAGCACAGCTGTGGGTTCCCTCAACAGGAATACACACCATCTAGTTAGTCCTGGTGCCTATGGGCATGGCAAGCCACATATGCGGGCTTTTGGTCCAGTCACTGAGATGCTTTACTTGAATAAGGTACTCACGCTAAGGGTCACAATGGGTGTTTGTGCCCAAGGAGGCCCTCACGCATGGGCGTGGCCTCATGGCGATGCCGTTTTCTCCTACACTGAAGGTTTGACTCACTGCCAGCAGCAAGGTTTCTTGCCATGGGGAAGGAGGGGTTCTGACTTGTGCATCAGGTTCCCCCCTGTGCAGGGATTGGAGATAAGGTCTAGGTTCCGATGACTGAAAACCCAGGTTGGGAATGGATGTTGGCCTAAGGCAGTGGCGGTTCCAATGTGCTGGGTGTGCAGCCAGCTGTGTCGGTGTCTGTTGGAAGGTCTGGGCTCAGGCTATTGGCGACAGAACATCAGTGTTTAAGGTAGCCTATGCAATTGGGGTGTTGCCGAGGGCCAAGCAGTTTGATCCTCATTTGGCGTTTCTGGGCTGCTCCATAGACAAAGTTTTTCTCCTGGGCGGCAGGCAGAGTGCTTCATTGTGGCCCCAGAATTCCCAGGAGGGAGGGTTTGTGGGCCAGGAGTGTGAGGATGGAAGTCTGAAAACACAAGCTAGGGTGAGGATTGGAGCCAATGGCAGAGCAGGCCCACTCTGCAGAGGCTGAATCAAAATCTCCTGAATCTGATGTCAGGCTGAGGATCAGACGTTGGCTGAGGCTGGACTCTGTGTCCATGATGGCACCTTCATGAAGCGGGGCCCTCATGAGGCCAAGGAAGTTTTCCCACGCTGAGTTTGGAGGTTGCCCCAAACCACACGGTTTCCTTCTGCGGGACATTAGAGTCCTGTTGGATGGCTCCAGGACATACCATAAGGAAGGACTGGAGAGCAGGGTTCAAAGGATGGATCCCTGTACAGCATGCCTCGCATTCCCATTGGCCATTAGCCACAAGATATGTTTGATCTGCTGCCTCTGGGGCACGCTACCCAGGGGGCTCAGTTGAAATGGCCTCTCCTGAGGATGCGTCATAATGTGCGTTTGGGTCCATGGAGACCTTGGAATGTGCTGGTTGTTCAGTGGCCCTGAGGAACTCTCCTACCAGAAGGGTTTGAACATCCCCAGTAAGAAAGCTCCCTATGTGGAGACGACAGAGGTTTGGTTTGGTGCCAAAGAAAAGCCCCGTGTGCTGGTCTATGAAAACAGTCCTCTGAGGACGGACACATGGAAACCAAAGCTTAGGGTCAGATTAGGGCCTGGGGGCCTGTCCATTTCAACCTTCTGTCTCTAGGGACACTGTCTGAGAGTCTAAGTGGAGATAGTTGCTCCGCTGGTGTCAGAGAGCCCCTCTTAGTCCAGGGTGGCCTAAACTATTAATGGGCTCAGGGGCCTTGGAGCTTTTCCCTAACCTGTAGGGTTTTGGTCAATGGATTGGGCACATTTTCCTTGGAGAGGGCAGGCACAATCTTTCGCTGTGGCTCCAGAGGCCCTAGCCTGGAGGTTGTGTGGGTCCAGGCTGTGTGCACAGAAGTCTGAAAACACAAACTCAGCTTGTGAGTGGCGCCTAGGGTATGCCAGGCCGGATGGACAGCCGGAGAGGGAGCTCCTGGGCCTCTGAAACAAGGGCGAGTGGGAGGCGTTCCTTCAGGCTTTTGTCTCTGGCTGTTGTGTCCGGGATAGCCGTGGATTGGAGGGGTGGCCTCAGGGACTGTGGACGAGTATCCCTCTCTGGGGATTTGTCCCAGCTCCCAAGAGTTTGGGGTCATTTTGTAGGAAGGGTGGAGTCGTGTTCTCTGGCTCATAGGTCTCTCCAAGTAAGGCATTCCAGAGCAGAGACCCAGGTACGGGCGGGGCGACTTGAAAACTCAAACCCTGGTGAGGATTGGGTGCATAGGGGCTTGGCAAGCCCCATATGCGGACTCTTGGTCCATGCCCTGACAGGCCTTTCTTTGACATGGGGCTCATGCTTAGGGTCACACAGTATGAATTTGTGCCCAAGCAGCACTCAAGGTTGGGCGTGGCATCAGGGGCCATGAAAGTTTCTCCCACGCTGAAGGTGTGACTCCATGCCAAGAGCAAGCTTTGCAGCCATGGGGAAGGAGGAGTTCTGTTTTGTCTTGCGATACCCAGCTGTGTGGAGAATTGATATAATGTCTAGGTTCAGATATCTGAAAACCAAGGTTAGGAAGAGATGACGGCATAAGACCATGGTGTGTCCGAAGTGCTGGGTGTGCGGCCAGCTGTCTCCTTGTCTCCTTGGACGTCTGGCTTCAGACTGTGTCAGACAGAGCATGAGAGCCTAGAGCAGCCTATCCAGTTCGGGTACCGTCGAGGCCTGAGCAGGTTGATCCTCATCTGGGTTTTCTGGAGTGCCTCACAGGGAAAGTTTTTCTTCCGTTGGGCAGACACTGGGCTGGGTTGTGGTTCTGGATTTCCTAGTCCGGAGGGCTTGTTTGCCAGGAGTGTGAGGAAGGAAGTCTGAAAACACAAGCTAGCGTGAGGTTTGGGACCGAGGGCACGGCAGGCCCACTCTGCAGAGGCTGAATCGAGATCGCCTGCACTGAGGTCATGTCAACTATGAGATGTGCCTCAGGCTGGAGTTTTTGTCCAGCATGGCTTCTTCCTGAAGGGTGTGGGGGCTTCATGAGGCCAGGGAGGTTGGCATACGTAGGGATTTGTGAACTACTCCAAACCTCAAGGTTTCCTTCTGCACGACAGTCGAGACCTATTGGATGGTTCCAGGTGGCCCCATACGGAAAGACTCAAGAGCAGGTCTCTAAGCATGGATGCCTGGGAACGCCACCTCATATTCCCACTCTTTAGTCAGGACAAGGCAGGCTCAATCTGCGGGCTCCTGGGTGAGCTACCCAGAGGGGAGAGTTGAAATGGTCTCTCCTGAAGATGAGTCGTACTGTGGCTTGGTGGCCTGGGAGACCTTGGAATGTGGAGGTGGCTCAGGGACTCTGCAGGATTCTCCAACCTGAGGTGTTTGACACTGCTCCAAAAAGGAAGCTTCCCATGTGGAGACGAGAGGAGTTCTGTTCAGTGCCTCAAGAAAGCCCAATATCCTGTTCTTCGAACCAAAGCCTCTGAGGAGTGACACCTGGAAACCAAAGCAAGAGTTGAGATTAGGGCCTAAGGGCCTGTCGGGCTCAACCTTCTATCTCTGTTGACATCTGTGTGCATGCCTTCGAGGAGGTAGCTGCTCAGCTTGTGTCCGAATGCCCCTGTGTGTCCAGGGAGGCTCCCAGTAGTGTGATGACCTCGTGGGCCTTGAGGATTATCATATTCTGGACGTGTGTGGCCAAAGGAATGGACAAGTTTCCCAGAACAGAGCAGGCACGGTCCTGTGGAATGGCTCCAGAGGACCCACCTAGAGGCTGTGTTTGCCAGGGCTTTGGGGACAGATGTCTGAAAAAGCAATCTTGGCTCAGCTACGAGCCAAATTAATGGCAGGCCTGATCTCCAGTCCGTGAGGGGAGATCCTCTGGATATCAAAGGAGGGTAAGTGAAAGGCAGTCTCTCAGGCTTTTGTCTCTGGGTGTTGTATTCACAGTGGCCGTTCAGGGTAAGGGTTGCTTCAGGGGCCGAGAAAGAGCCTTCCCCTTGGGGGATGGTCAAAGCTCCCAAGTGTTTGGGTTCATTCTGTGGGAAGGGAAGAGTACTGCTTTCTGCCACATTACCCCCCCCAGGAGAGGGCCTGTAGAGCACAGCAGTGGGTTCCCTCAAGAGGAATACACACCATCTAGTTAGTCCTGGTGCCTATGGGCATGGCAAGCCACATATGCAGGCTTTTGGTCCAGTCACTGAGATTTGTTACTTGAATAAGGTACTCACGCTAAGGGTCACAATGTGTGTTTGTGCCCAAGGAGGCCCTCCCGCATGGGCGTGGCCTCATGGGCCATGCCGTTTTCTCCTACACTGAAGGTTTGACTCACTGCCAGCAGCAAGGTTTCTTGCCATGGGGATGAGGGGTTCTGACTTGTGCATCAGGTTCCCCCCTGTGCAGGGATTGGAGATAAGGTCTAGGTTCCGATGACTGAAAACCCAGGTTGGGAATGGATGGTGGCCTAAGGCAGTGGCGGTTCCAATGTGCTGGGTGTGCAGCCAGCTGTGTCAGTGTCTGTTGGAAGGTCTGGGCTCAGGCTATTGGCGACAGAACATCAGTGTTTAAGGTAGCCTATGCAATTGGGGTGTTGCCGAGGGCCAAGCAGTTTGATCCTCATTTGGCGTTTCTGGGCTGCTCCATGGACAAAGTTTTTCTCCTGGGCGGCAAACAGAGTGCTTCATTGTGGCCCCAGAATTCCCAGGAGGGAGGGTTTGTGGGCCAGGAGTGTGAGGATGGAAGTCTGAAAACACAAGCTAGGGTGAGGATTGTAGCCAATGGTAGAGCAGGCCCACTCTGCAGAGGCTGAATCAAAATCTCCTGAATCTGATGTCAGGCTGAGGATCAGATGTTGGCTGAGGCTGGACTCTGTGTCCATGATGGCACCTTCATGAAGCGGGGGCCTCATGAGGCCAAGAAAGTTTTCCCACGCTGAGTTTGGAGGTTGCCCCAAACCACACGGTTTCCTTCTGCGGGACATTCGAGTCCTGTTGGATGGCTCCAGGACATACCATACGGAAGGACTGGAGAGCAGGGTTCGAAGGATGGATCCCTGTACAGCATGCCTCGCATTCCCATTGGCCATTAGCGACAAGATATGTTTGATCTGCTGCCTCTGGGGCACGCTACCCAGGGGGCTCAGTTGAAATGGCCTCTCCTGAGGATGCGTCATAATGTGCATTTGGGTCCATGGAGACCTTGGAATGTGCTGGTTGTTCAGTGGCCCTGCGGAACTCTCCTACCAGAAGGGTTTGAACATCCCCAGTAAGAAAGCTCCCCATGTGGAGACGAGAGAGGTTTGGTTTGGTGCCAAAGAAAAGCCCCGTGTGCTGGTCTACGAAAGCAGTCCTCTGAGGACGGACACATGGAAACCAAAGCTTAGGGTCAGATTAGGGCCTGGGGGCCTGTCCATTTCAACCTTCTGTCTCTGGGGACACTGTCTGAGAGTCTAAGTGGAGATACTTGCTCCGCTGGTGTCAGAGAGCCCCTCTTAGTCCAGGGTGGCCTAAACTATTAATGGGCTCAGGGTCCTTGGAGCTTTTCCCTAACCTGTAGGGTTGTGGTCAATGGATTGGGCACACTTTCCTTGGAGAGGGCAGGCACAATCTTTCGCTGTGGCTCCAGAGGCCCTAGCCTGGAGGTAGTGTGGGTCCAGGCTGTGTGCACAGAATTCTGAAAACCCAAACTAGCTTATGAGTGGCGCCTAGGGTATGTCAGGCCGGATGGACAGCCCGAGAGGGAGCTCCTGGGCCTCTGAAACAAGGGCGAGTGGGAGGCGTTCCTTCAGGCTTTTGTCTCTGGCTGTTGTGTCCGGGATAGCCGTGGATTGGAGGGGTGGCCTCAGGGACTGTGGACGAGTATCCCTCTCTGCGGATTTGTCCCAGCTCCCAAGAGTTTTGGGTCATTTTGTGGGAAGGGTGGAGTCGTGTTCTCTGGCTCATGGGTCTCTCCAAGAAAGGGATTCCAGAGCAGAGCCCCAGGTACGGGCGGGGCGACTGGAAAACTCAAACCCTGGTGAGGGTTGGGTGCATAGGGGCTTGGCAAGCCCCATATGCGGGCTCTTGGTCCATGCCCTGACAGGCCTTTCTTTGACATGGGGCTCATGCTTAGGGTCACACAGTATGAATTTGTGCCCAAGCAGCACTCAAGGTTTGGCGTGGCATCAGGGTCCATGAAGGTTTCTCCCACGCTGAAGGTGTGACTCCATGCCAAGAGCAAGCTTTACAGCCATGGGGAAGGAGGAGTTCAGTTTTGTGCTTGCGATACCCAGCTGTGTGGAGAATTGATATAATGTCTAGGTTCAGATATCTGAAAACCAAGGTTAGGAAGAGATGACGGCATAAGACCATGGCGTGTCCGAAGTGCTGGGTGTGCGGCCAGCTGTCTCCTTGTCTCTCTGGACGTCTGGCTTCAGACTGTTTCAGACAGAGCATGAGTGCCCAGAGCAGCCTATCCAGTTCGGGTACCGTCGAGGCCTGAGCAGGTTGATCCTCATCTGGGTTTTCTGGAGTGCCCCACAGGGAAACGTTTTTCTTCCGTTGGGGAGACACTGGGCTGGGTTGTGGTTCTGGAGTTCCTAGTCCGGAGGGCTTGTTTGCCAGGAGTGTGAGGAAGGAAGTCTGAAAACACAAGCTAGCGTGAGGTTTGGGACCGAGGGCACGGCAGGCCCACTCTGCAGAGGCTGAATCGAGATCGCCTGCACTGAGGTCATGTCAACTATGAGACGTGCCTCAGGCTAGAGTTTTTGTCCAGCATGGCCTCTTCCTGAAGGGTGTGGGGGCTTCATGAGGCCAGGGAGGTTTGCCTACGATGGAATTTGTGAACTACTCCACACCTCAAGGTTTCCTTCTGCACGACAGTCGAGTCCTATTGGATGGTTCCAGGTGGCCCCATACGGAAAGACTCGAGAGCAGGTGTCTAAGCATGGATGCCTGGGAACGCCACCTCATATTCCCACTCTTTAGTCAGGACAAGGCAGGCTCAATCTGCGGGCTCCTGGGTGAGCTACCCAGAGGGGAGATTTGAAATGGTCTCTCCTGAAGATGAGTCGTACTGTGGCTTGGTGGCCTGGGAGACCTTGGAATGTGGAGGTGGCTCAAGGACTCTGCAGGATTCTCCAACCTGAGGTGTTTGACACTGCCCCAAAAAGGAAGCTTCCCATGTTGAGACGAGAGGAGTTCTGTTTAGTGCCTCAAGAAAGCCCCATATCCTGTTCTTTGAACCAAAGCCTCTGAGGAGTGACACCCGGAATCCAAAGCAAGAGTTGAGATTAGGGCCTAAGGGCCTGTCGGGCTCAACCTTCTATCTCTGTTGACATCTGTATGCATGTTTTCGAGGAGGTAGCTGCTCAGCTTGTGTCCGAATGCCCCTGTGTTTCCAGGGAGGCTCCCAGTATTGTGATGGCCTCGGGGGCCTTGAGGATTCTCATATACTGGAGGTGTGTGGCCAAAGGAATGGACAAGTTTCCCAGAAGAGAGTAGGCACGGTCCTGTGGTATGGCTCCAGAGGACCCACCTAGAGGCTGTGTTTGCCAGGGCTTTGGGGACAGATGTCTGAAAAAGCAATCTTGGCTCAGCTACGGGCCAAAGTAATGGCAGGCCTGATCTCCAGTCCGTGAGGGGAGATCCTCTGGATATCAAAGGAGGGCAAGTGGGAGGCAGTCTCTCAGGCTTTTGTCTCTGGGTGTTGTATTCACAGTGGCCGTTCAGGGTAAGGGTTGCTTCAGGGGCCGAGGAAGAGCCTTCCCCTTGGGGGATGGTCAAAGCTCCCAAGTGTTTGGGTTCTTTCTGTGGGAAGAGAAGAGTACTGTTTTCTGCCACATTACCCCCCCCAGGAGAGGGCCTCTAAAGCACAGCAGTGTGTTCCCTCAACAGGAATACAAACCATCTAGTTAGTCCTGGTGACTATGGGCATGGCAAGCCACATATGCGGGCTTTTGGTCCAGGCACTGAGATGCGTTACTTGAATAAGGTACTCACGCTAAGGGCCACAATGTGTGTTTGTGCCCAAGGAGGCCTTCACGCATGGGCGTGGCCTCATGGGCCATGCCGTTTTCTCCTACACTGAAGGTTTGACTCACTGCCAGCAGCAAGGTTTCTTGCCATGGGGAAGGAGGGGTTCTGACTTGTGCATCAGGTTCCCCCCTGTGCAGGGATTGGAGATAAGGTCTAGGTTCCGATGACTGACAACTCAGGTTGGGAATGGATGGTGGCCTAAGGCAGTGGCGGTTCCAATGTGCTGGGTGT
Organism: Mustela nivalis; assembly: GCF_964662115.1. Classification (NCBI taxonomy): domain Eukaryota; kingdom Metazoa; phylum Chordata; class Mammalia; order Carnivora; family Mustelidae; genus Mustela; species Mustela nivalis. The sequence goes on from NW_028136354.1 coordinate 677,205, forward strand.
GCAGCCAGCTGTGTCGGTGTCTGTTGGACGGTCTGGGCTCAGGCTATTGGCGACAGAACATTAGTGTTTAAGGTAGCCTGTGCAATTGGGGTGTTGCCGAGGGCCAAGCAGTTTGATCCTCATTTGGCGTTTCTGGACTGCTCCATAGACAAAGTTTTTCTCCTGGGCTGCAGGCAGAGTGCTTCATTGTGGCCCCAGAATTCCCAGGAGGGAGGGTTTGTGGGCCAGGAGGGTGAGGATGGAAGTCTGAAAACACAAGCTAGGGTGAGGATTGGAGCCAATGGCAGAGCAGGCCCACTCTGCAGAGGCTGAATCAAAATCTCCTGAATCTGATGTCAGGCTGAGGATCAGACGTTGGCTGAGGCTGGACTCTGTGTCCATGATGGCACCTTCATGAAGCGGGGGCCTCATGAGGCCAAGGAAGTTTTCCCACTCTGAGTTTGGAGGTTGCCCCAAACCACAAGGTTTCCTTCTGCGGGACATTCGAGTCCTGTTGGATGGCTCCAGGACATACCATACGGAAGGACTGGAGAGCAGGGTTCGAAGGATGGATCCCTGTACAGCATGCCTCGCATTCCCATTGGCCATTAGCGACAAGATATGATTGTTCTTCTGCCTCTGGGGCACGCTACCCAGGGGGCTAAGTTGAAATGGCCTCCCCTGAGGATGCGTCATAATGTGCGTTTGGGTCCATGGAGACCTTGGAATGTGCTGGTTGTTAAGTGGCCCTGCGGAACTCTCCTACCAGAAGGGTTTGAACATCCCCAGTAAGAAAGCTCCCCATGTGGAGACGAGAGAGATTTGGTTTGGTGCCAAAGAAAAGCCCCGTGTGCTGGTCTACGAAAGCAGTCCTCTGAGGACGGACACATGGAAACCAAAGCTTAGGGTCAGATTAGGGCCTGGGGGCCTGTCCATTTCAACCTTCTGTCTCTGGGGACACTGTCTGAGAGTCTAAGTGGAGATAGTTGCTCCGCTGGTGTCAGAGAGCCCCTCTTAGTCCAGGGTGGCCTAAACTATTAATGGGCTCAGGGGCCTTGGAGCTTTTCCCTAACCTGTAGGGTTGTGGTCAATGGATTGGGCACACTTTCCTTGGAGAGGGCAGGCACAATCTTTCGCTGTGACTCCAGAGGCCCTAGCCTGGAGGTTGTGTGGGTCCCGGCTGTGTGCACAGAAGTCTGAAAACACAAACTCAGCTTATGAGTGGCGCCTAGGGTATGCCAGGCCGGATGGACAGCCCGAGAGGGAGCTCCTGGGCCTCTGAAACAAGGGCGAGTGGGAGGCGTTCCTTCAGGCTTTGGTCTCTGGCTGTTGTGTCCGGGATAGCCGTGGATTGGAGGGGTGGCCTCAGGGACTGTGGACGAGTATCCCTCTGTGGGGATTTGTCCCCGCTCCCAAGAGTTTGGGGTCATTTTGTGGGAAGGGTGGAGTCGTGTTCTCTGGCTCATGGGTCTCTCCAAGAAAGGGATTCCAGAGCAGAGCCCCAGGTACGGGCGGGGCGACTGGAAAACTCAAACCCTGGTGAGGATTGGGTGCATAGGGGCTTGGCAAGCCCCATATGCGGGCTCTTGGTCCATGCCCTGACAGGCCTTTCTTTGACATGGGGCTCATGCTTAGGGTCACACAGTATGAATTTGTGCCCAAGCAGCACTCAAGGTTGGGCGTGGCATCAGGGGCCATGAAGGTTTCTCCCACGCTGAAGGTGTGACTCCATGCCAAGAGCAAGCTTTACAGCCATGGGGAAGGAGGAGTTCAGTTTTGTGCTTGCGATACCCAGCTGTGTGGAGAATTGATATAATGTCTAGGTTCAGATATCTGAAAACCAAGGTTAGGAAGAGATGACGGCATAAGACCATGGCGTGTCCGAAGTGCTGGGTGTGCGGCCAGCTGTCTCCATGTCTCTCTGGACTTCTGGCTTCAGGCTGTGTCAGACAGAGCATGAGTGCCCAGAGCAGCCTATCCAGTTCGGGTACCGTCGAGGCCTGAGCAGGTTGATCCTCATCTGGGTTTTCTGGAGTGCCCCACAGGGAAACGTTTTTCTTCCGTTGGGCAGACACTGGGCTGGGTTGTGGTTCTGAGTTCCTAGTCCGGAGGGCTTGTTTGCCAGGGCATGTGAGGAAGGAAGTCTGAAAACACAAGCTAGCGTGAGGTTTGGGACCGAGGGCACGGCAGGCCCACTCTGCAGAGGCTGAATCGAGATCGCCTGCACTGAGGTCATGTCAACTATGAGACGTGCCTCAGGCTAGAGTTTTTGTCCAGCATGGCTTCTTCCTGAAGGGTGTGGGGGCTTCATGAGGCCAGGGAGGTTTGCATACGATGGGATTTGTGAACTACTCCAAACCTCAAGGTTTCCTTCTGCACGACAGTCGAGTCCTATTGGATGGTTCCAGGTGGCCCCATACGGAAAGACTCGAGAGCAGGTGTCTAAGCATGGATGCCTGGGAACGCCACCTCATATTCCCACTCTTTAGTCAGGACAAGGCAGGCTCAATCTGCGGGCTCCTGGGTGAGCTACCCAGAGGGGAGAGTTGAAATGGTCTCTTCTGAAGATGAGTTTTACTGTGGCTTGGTGGCCTGGGAGACCTTGGAATGTGGAGGTGGCTCAAGGACTCTGCAGGATTCTCCAACCTGAGGTGTTTGACACGGTTCCAACAAGGAAGCTTCCCATGTGGAGACGAGAGGAGTTCTGTTCAGTGCTTCAGGAAAGCCCCATATCCTGTTCTTCGAACCAAAGCCTCTGAGGAGTGACACCTGGAAACCAAAGCAAGAGTTGAGATTAGGGCCTAAGGGCCTGTTGGGCTCAACCTTCTATCTCTGTTGACATCTGGGTGCATGCCTTCGAGGAGGTAGCTGCTCAGCTTGTGTCCGAATGCCCCTGTGTGTCCAGGGAGGCTCCCAGTAGTGTGATGACCTCGGGGGCCTTGAGGATTCTCATATACTGGAGGTGTGTGGCCAAAGGAATGGACAAATTTCCCAGAAGAGAGCAGGCACGGTCCTGAGGTATGGCTCCAGAGGACCCATCCTAGAGGCTGTGTTTGCCAGGGCTTTGGGGACAGATGTCTGAAAAAGCAAACTTGACTCAGCTACAGGCCAAGGTAATGGCAGGCCTGATCTCCAGTCCGTGAGGGGAGATCCTCTGGATATCAAAGGAGGGCAAGTGGGAGGCAGTCTCTCAGGCTTTTGTCTCTGAGTGTTGTATTCACAGTGGCCGATCAGGGTAAGGGTTGCTTCAGGGGCCGAGGAAGAGCCTTCCCCTTGGGGGATGGTCAAAGCTCCCAAGTGTTTGGGTTTATTCTGTGGGAAGGGAAGAGTACTGTTTTCTGCCACATTACCCCCCCAGGAGAGGGCCTCTAGAGCACAGCTGTGGGTTCCCTCAACAGGAATACACACCATCTAGTTAGTCCTGGTGCCTATGGGCATGGCAAGCCACATATGCGGGCTTTTGGTCAAGTCACTGAGATGCGTTACTTGAATAAGGTACTCACGCTAAGGGTCACAATGTGTGTTTGTGCCCAAGGAGGCCCTCACGCATGGGTGTGGCCTCATGGGCCATGCCGTTTTCTCCTACACTGAAGGTTTGACTCACTGCCAGCAGCAAGGTTTCTTGCCATGGGGAAGGAGGGGTTCTGACTTGTGCATCAGGTTCCCCCCTGTGCAGGGATTGGAGATAAGGTCTAGGTTCCGATGACTGAAAACCCAGGTTGGGAATGGATGGTGGCCTAAGGCAGTGGCGGTTCCAATGTGCTGGGTGTGCAGCCAGCTGTGTCGGTGTCTGTTGGAAGGTCTGGGCTCAGGCTATTGGCGACAGAACATCAGTGTTTAAGGTAGCCTATGCAATTGGGGTGTTGCCGAGGGCCAAGCAGTTTGATCCTCATTTGGCGTTTCTGGGCTGCTCCATAGACAAAGTTTTTCTCCTGGGCGGCAGGCAGAGTGCTTCATTGTGGCCCCAGAATTCCCAGGAGGGAGGGTTTGTGGGCCAGGAGTGTGAGGATGGAAGTCTGAAAACACAAGCTAGGGTGAGGATTGGAGCCAATGGCAGAGCAGGCCCACTCTGCAGAGGCTGAATCAAAATCTCCTGAATCTGATGTCAGGCTGAGGATCAGACGTTGGCTGAGGCTGGACTCTGTGTCCATGATGGCACCTTCATGAAGCGGGGGCCTCATGAGGCCAAGGAAGTTTTCCCACGCTGAGTTTGGAGGTTGCCCCAAACCACAAGGTTTCCTTCTGCGGGACATTCGAGTCCTGTTGGATGGCTCCAGGACATACCATACGGAAGGACTGGAGAGCAGGGTTCAGGGTTCGAAGGATGGATCCCTGTACAGCATGCCTCGCATTCCCATTGGCCATTAGCGACAAGATATGTTTGATCTACTTCTATGGGGCACGCTACCCAGGGGGCTCAGTTGAAATGGCCTCTCCTGAGGATGCGTCATAATGTGCGTTTGGGTCCATGGAGACCTTGGAATGTGCTGATTGTTCAGTGGCCCTGCGGAACTCTCCTACCAGAAGGGTTTGAACATCCCCAGTAAGAAAGCTCCCCATGTGGAGACGAGAGAGGTTTGGTTTGGTGCCAAAGAAAAGCCCCGTGTGCTGGTCTACGAATGCAGTCCTCTGAGGACGGACACATGGAAACCAAAGCTTAGGGTCAGATTAGGGCTGGGGGCCTGTCCATTTCAACCTTCTGTCTCTGGGGACACTGTCTGAGAGTCTAAGTGGAGATAGTTGCTCCGCTGGTGTCAGAGAGCCCCTCTTAGTCCAGGGTGGCCTAAACTATTAATGGGCTCAGGGGCCTTGGAGCTTTTCCCTAACCTGTAGGGTTGTGGTCAATGGATTGGGCACACTTTCCTTGGAGAGGGCAGGCACAATCTTTCGCTGTGGCTCCAGAGGCCCTAGCCTGGAGGTTGTGTGGGTCCAGGCTGTGTGCACAGAAGTCTGAAAACACAAACTCAGCTTGTGAGTGGCGCCTAGGGTATGCCAGGCCGGATGGACCGCCCGAGAGGGAGCTCCTGGGCCTCTGAAACAAGGGCGAGTGGGAGGCGTTCCTTCAGGCTTTTGTCTCTGGCTGTTGTGTCCGGGATAGCCGTGGATTGGAGGGGTGGCCTCAGGGACTGTGGACGAGTATCCCTCTCTGGGGATTTGTCCCAGCTCCCAAGAGTTTGGGGTCATTTTGTGGGAAGGGTGGAGTCGTGTTCTCTGGCTCATAGGTCTCTCCAAGTAAGGCATTCCAGAGCAGAGACCCAGGTACGGGCGGGGCGACTGGAAAACTCAAACCCTGGTGAGGATTGGGTGCATAGGGGCTTGGCAAGCCCCATATGCGGGCTCTTGGTCCATGCCCTGACAGGCCTTTCTTTGACATGGGGCTCATGGTTAGGGTCACACAGTATGAATTTGTGCCCAAGCAGCACTCAAGGTTGAGCGTGGCATCAGGGGCCATGAAAGTTTCTCCCACGCTGAAGGTGTGACTCCATGCCAAGAGCAAGCTTTACAGCCATGGGGAAGGAGGAGTTCTGTTTTTTGCTTGCGATACCCAGCTGTGTGGAGAATTGATATAATGTCTAGGTTCAGATATCTGAAAACCAAGGTTAGGAAGAGATGACCGCATAAGACCATGGCGTGTCCGAAGTGCTGGGTGTGCGGCCAGCTGTCTCCTTGTCTCTCTGGACGTCTGGCTTCAGGCTGTGTCAGACAGAGCATGAGTGCCCAGAGCAGCCTATCCAGTTCGGGTACCGTGGAGGCCTGAGCAGGTTGATCCTCATCTGGGTTTTCTGGAGTGCCCCACAGGGAAACGTTTTTCTTCCGTTGGGCAGACAATGGGCTGGGTTGTGGTTCTGGAGTTCCTAGTCCGGAGGGCTTGTTTGCCAGGGCATGTGAGGAAGGAAGTCTGAAAACACAAGCTAGCGTGAGGTTTGGGACCGAGGGCACGGCAGGCCCACTCTGCAGAGGCTGAATCGAGATCGCCTGCACTGAGGTCATGTCAACTATGAGACGTGCCTCAGGCTAGAGTTTTGTCCAGCATGGCTTCTTCCTGAAGGGTGTGGGGGCTTCATGAGGCCAGGGAGGTTTGCGTACGATGGGATTTGTGAACTACTCCAAACCTCAAGGTTTCCTTCTGCACGACAGTCGAGTCCTATTGGATGGTTCCAGGTGGCCCCATACGGAAAGACTCGAGAGCAGGTGTCTAAGCATGGATGCCTGGGAATGCCACCTCATATTCCCACTCTTTAGTCAGGACAAGGCAGGCTCAATCTGCGGGCTCCTGGGTGAGCTACCCAGAGGGGAGAGTTGAAATGGTCTCTTCTGAAGATGAGTTGTACTGTGGCTTGGTGGCCTGGGAGACCTTGGAATGTGGAGGTGGCTCAAGGACTCTGCAGGATTCTCCAACCTGAGGTGTTTGACACGGTTCCAACAAGGAAGCTTCCCATGAGGAGACGAGAGGAGTTCTGTTCAGTGCCTCAGGAAAGCCCCATATCCTGTTCTTCGAACCAAAGCCTCTGAGGAGTAACACCTGGAAACCAAAGCAAGAGTTGAGATTAGGGCCTAAGGGCCTGTCCGGCTCAACCTTCTATCTCTGTTGACATCTGTGTCATGCCTTCGAGGAGGTAGCTGCTCAGCTTGTGTCCGAATGCCCCTGTGTGTCCAGGGAGGCTCCCAGTAGTGTGATGACTTCGGGGGCCTTGAGGATTCTCATATGCTGGAGGTGTGTGGCCAAAAGAATGGACAAGTTTCCCAGAAGAGAGCAGGCACGGTCCTTTGGTATGGCTCCAGAGGACCCAGCCTAGAGGCTGTGTTTACAGAGCTTTGGGGACAGATGTCTGAAAAAGCAAACTTGGCTCAGCTACGGGCCAAGGTAATGGCAGGCCTGATCTCCAGTCCGTGAGGGGAGATCCTCTGGATATCAAAGAAGGGCAAGTGGGAGGCAGTCTCTCAGGCTTTTGTCTCTGGGTGTTGCATTCACAGTGACCGTTCAGGGTAAGGGTTGCTTCAGGGGCCGAGGAAGAGCCTTCCCCTTGGGGGATGGTCAAAGCTCCCAAGTGTTTGGGTTCATTCTGTGGGAAGGGAAGAATACTGTTTTCTGCCACATTACCCCCCCAGGAGAGGGCCTCTAGAGCACAGCTGTGGGTTCCCTCAACAGGAATACACACCATCTAGTTAGTCCTGGTGCCTATGGGCATGGCAAGCCACATATGCGGGCTTTTGGTCCAGTCACTGAGATGCGTTACTTGAATAAGGTACTCACGCTAAGGGTCACAATGTGTGTTTGTGCCCAAGGAGGCCCTCCCGCATGGGCGTGGCCTCATGGGCCATGCCGTTTTCTCCTACACTGAAGGTTTGACTCACTGCCAGCAGCATGGTTTCTTGCCATGGGGAAGGAGGGGTTCTGACTTGTGCATCAGGTTCCCCCCTGTGCAGGGATTGGAGATAAGGTCTAGGTTCCGATGACTGAAACCCCAGGTTGGGAATGGATGGTGGCCTAAGGCAGTGGCGGTTCCAATGTGCTGGGTGTGCAGCCAGCTGTGTCGGTGTCTGTTGGAAGGTTTGGGCTCAGGCTATTGGCGACAGAACATCAGTGTTTAAGGTAGCCTATGCAATTGGGGTGTTGCCGAGGGCCAAGCAGTTTGATCCTCATTTGGCGTTTCTGGGCTGCTCCATAGACAAAGTTTTTCTCCTGGGCGGCAAACAGAGTGCTTCATTGTGGCCCCAGAATTCCCAGGAGGGAGGGTTTGTGGGCCAGGAGTGTGAGGATGGAAGTCTGAAAACACAAGCTAGGGTGAGGATTGGAGCCAATGGCAGAGCAGGCCCACTCTGCAGAGGCTGAATCAAAATCTCCTGAATCTGATGTCAGGCTGAGGATCAGACGTTGGCTGAGGCTGGACTCTGTGTCCATGATGGCACCTTCATGAAGCGGGGGCCTCATGAGGCCAAGGAAGTTTTCCCACGCTGAGTTTGGAGGTTGCCCCAAACCACAAGGTTTCCTTCTGCGGGACATTCGAGTCCTGTTGGATGGCTCCAGGACATACCATACGGAAGGACTGGAGAGCAGGGTTCAGGGTTCGAAGGATGGATCCCTGTACAGCATGCCTCGCATTCCCATTGGCCATTAGCGACAAGATATGTTTGATCTACTTCTATGGGGCACGCTACCCAGGGGGCTCAGTTGAAATGGCCTCTCCTGAGGATGCGTCATAATGTGCGTTTGGGTCCATGGAGACCTTGGAATGTGCTGGTTGTTCAGTGGCCCTGCGGAACTCTCCTACCAGAAGGGTTTGAACATCCCCAGTAAGAAAGCTCCCCATGTGGAGACGAGAGAGGTTTGGTTTGGTGCCAAAGAAAAGCCCCGTGTGCTGGTCTACGAAAGCAGTCCTCTGAGGACGGACACATGGAAACCAAAGCTTAGGGTCAGATTAGGGCCTGGGGGCCTGTCCATTTCAACCTTCTGTCTCTGGGGACACTGTCTGAGAGTCTAAGTGGAGATAGTTGCTCCGCTGGTGTCAGAGAGCCCCTCTTAGTCCAGGGTGGCCTAAACTATTAATGGGCTCAGGGGCCTTGGAGCTTTTCCCTAACCTGTAGGGTTGTGGTCAATGGATTGGGCACATTTTCCTTGGAGAGGGCAGGCACAATCTTTCGCTGTGGCTCCAGAGGCCCTAGCCTGGAGGTTGTGTGGGTCCAGGCTGTGTGCACAGATGTCTGAAAACACAAACTCAGCTTGTGAGTGGCGCCTAGGGTATGCCAGGTCGGATGGACAGCCTGAGAGGGAGCTCCTGGGCCTCTGAAACAAGGGCGAGTGGGAGGCGTTCCTTCAGGCTTTTGTCTCTGGCTGTTGTGTCCGGGATAGCCGTGGATTGGAGGGGTGGCCTCAGGGACTGTGGACGAGTATCCCTCTCTGGGGATTTGTCCCAGCTCCCAAGAGTTTGGGGTCATTTTGTGGGAAGGGTGGAGTCGTGTTCTCTGGCTCATAGGTCTCTCCAAGTAAGGCATTCCAGAGCAGAGACCCAGGTACGGGCGGGGCGACTTGAAAACTCAAACCCTGGTGAGGATTGGGTGCATAGGGGCTTGGCAAGCCCCATATGCGGACTCTTGGTCCATGCACTGACAGGCCTTTCTTTGACATGGGGCTCATGCTTAGGGTCACACAGTATGAATTTGTGCCCAAGCAGCACTCAAGGTTGGGCGTGGCATCAGGGGCCATGAAAGTTTCTCCCACGCTGAAGGTGTGACTCCATGCCAAGAGCAAGCTTTACAGCCATGGGGAAGGAGGAGTTCTGTTTTGTGCTTGCGATACCCAGCTGTGTGGAGAATTGATATAATGTCTAGGTTCAGATATCTGAAAACCAAGGTTAGGAAGAGATGACGGCATAAGACCATGGTGTGTCCGAAGTGCTGGGTGTGCGGCCAGCTGTCTCCTTGTCTTCTTGGACGTCTGGCTTCAGACTGTATCAGACAGAGCATGAGTGCCCAGAGCAGCCTATCCAGTTTGGGTACCGTCGAGGCCTGAGCAGGTTGATCCTCATCTGGGTTTTCTGGAGTGCCTCACAGGGAAAGTTTTTCTTCCATTGGGCAGACACTGGGCTGGGTTGTGGTTCTGGATTTCCTAGTCCGGAGGGCTTGTTTGCCAGGAGTGTGAGGAAGGAAGTCTGAAAACACAAGCTAGTGTGAGGTTTGGGACCGAGGGCACGGCAGGCCCACTCTGCAGAGGCTGAATCGAGATCGCCTGCACTGAGGTCATGTCAACTATGAGACGTGCCTCAGGCTAGAGTTTTTGTCCAGCATGGCTTCTTCCTGAAGGGTGTGGGGGCTTCATGAGGCCAGGGAGGTTTGCATACGATGGAATTTGTGAACTACTCCAAACCTCAAGGTTTCCTTCTGCACGACAGTCGAGTCCTATTGGATGGTTCCAGGTGACCCCATACGGAAAGACTCAAGAGCAGGTGTCTAAGCATGGATGCGTGGGAACGCCACCTCATATTCCCACTCTTTAGTCAGGACAAGGCAGGCTCAATCTGCGGGCTCCTGGGTGAGCTACCCAGAGGGGAGAGTTGAAATGGTCTCTCCTGAAGATGAGTCGTACTGTGGCTTGGTGGCCTGGGAGACCTTGGAATGTGGAGGTGGCTCAGGGACTCTGCAGGATTCTCCAACCTGAGGTGTTTGACACAGCTCCAAAAAGGAAGCTTCCCATGTTGAGACGAGAGGAGTTCTGTTTAGTGCCTCAAGAAAGTCCAATATCCTGTTCTTCGATCCAAAGCCTCTGAGGAGTGACACCTGGAAACCAAAGCAAGAGTTGAGATTAGGGCCTAAGGGCCTGTCGGGCTCAACCTTCTATCTCTGTTGACATCTGGGTGCATGCCTTCGAGGAGGTAGCTGCTCAGCTTGTGTCCGAATGCCCCTGTGTGTCCAGGGAGGCTCCCAGTAGTGTGATGACCTCGTGGGCCTTGAGGATTATCATATTCTGGAGGTGTGTGGCCAAAGGAATGGACAAGTTTCCCAGAACAGAGCAGGCACGGTCCTGTGGTATGGCTCCAGAGGACCCACCTAGAGGCAGTGTTTGCCAGGGCTTTGGGGACAGATGTCTGAAAAAGCAATCTTGGCTCAGCTACGGGCCAAAGTAATGGCAGGCCTGATCTCCAGTCCGTGAGGGGAGATCCTCTGGATATCAAAGGAGGGCAAGTGGGAGGCAGTCTCTCAGGCTTTTGTCTCTGGGTGTTGTATTCACAGTGGCCGTTCAGGGTAAGGGTTGCTTCGGGGGCCGAGAAAGAGCCTTCCCCTTGGGGGATGGTCAAAGCTCCCAAGTGTTTGGGTTCATTCTGTGGGAAGGGAAGAGTACTGTTTTCTGCCACATTACCCCCCCCAGGAGAGGGCCTGTAGAGCACAGCAGTGGGTTCCCTCAAGAGGAATACCCACCATCTAGTTAGTCCTGGTGCCTATGGGCATGGCAAGCCACATATGCAGGCTTTTGGTCCAGTCACTGAGACGTGTTACTTGAATAAGGTACTCACGCTAAGGGTCACAATGTGTGTTTGTGCCCAAGGAGGCCCTCCCGCATTGGCGTGGCCTCATGGGCCATGCCGTTTTCTCCTACACTGAAGGTTTGACTCACTGCCAGCAGCAAGGTTTCTTGCCATGGGGAAGGAGGGGTTCTGACTTGTGCATCAGGTTCCCCCCTGTGCAGGGATTGGAGATAAGGTCTAGGTTCCGATGACTGAAACCCCAGGTTGGGAATGGATGGTGGCCTAAGGCAGTGGCGGTTCCAATGTGCTGGGTGTGCAGCCAGCTGTGTCGGTGTCTGTTGGAAGGTCTGGGCTCAGGCTATTGGCGACAGAACATCAGTGTTTAAGGTAGCCTATGCAATTGGGGTGTTGCCGAGGGCCAAGCAGTTTGATCCTCATTTGGCGTTTCTGGGCTGCTCCATAGACAAAGTTTTTCTCCTGGGCGGCAAACAGAGTGCTTCATTGTGGCCCCAGAATTCCCAGGAGGGAGGGTTTGTGGGCCAGGAGTGTGAGGATGGAAGTCTGAAAACACAAGCTAGGGTGAGGATTGGAGCCAATGGCAGAGCAGGCCCACTCTGCAGAGGCTGAATCAAAATCTCCTGAATCTGATGTCAGGCTGAGGATCAGACGTTGGCTGAGGCTGGACTCTGTGTCCATGATGGCACCTTCATGAAGCGGGGGCCTCATGAGGCCAAGGAAGTTTTCCCACGCTGAGTTTGGAGGTTGCCCCAAACCACAAGGTTTCCTTCTGCGGGACATTCGAGTCCTGTTGGATGGCTCCAGGACATACCATACGGAAGGACTGGAGAGCAGGGTTCAGGGTTCGAAGGATGGATCCCTGTACAGCATGCCTCGCATTCCCATTGGCCATTAGCGACAAGATATGTTTGATCTACTTCTATGGGGCACGCTACCCAGGGGGCTCAGTTGAAATGGCCTCTCCTGAGGATGCGTCATAATGTGCGTTTGGGTCCATGGAGACCTTGGAATGTGCTGGTTGTTCAGTGGCCCTGCGGAACTCTCCTACCAGAAGGGTTTGAACATCCCCAGTAAGAAAGCTCCCCATGTGGAGACGAGAGAGGTTTGGTTTGGTGCCAAAGAAAAGCCCCGTGTGCTGGTCTACGAAAGCAGTCCTCTGAGGACGGACACATGGAAACCAAAGCTTAGGGTCAGATTAGGGCCTGGGGGCCTGTCCATTTCAACCTTCTGTCTCTGGGGACACTGTCTGAGAGTCTAAGTGGAGATAGTTGCTCCGCTGGTGTCAGAGAGCCCCTCTTAGTCCAGGGTGGCCTAAACTATTAATGGGCTCAGGGGCCTTGGAGCTTTTCCCTAACCTGTAGGGTTGTGGTCAATGGATTGGGCACATTTTCCTTGGAGAGGGCAGGCACAATCTTTCGCTGTGGCTCCAGAGGCCCTAGCCTGGAGGTTGTGTGGGTCCAGGCTGTGTGCACAGATGTCTGAAAACACAAACTCAGCTTGTGAGTGGCGCCTAGGGTATGCCAGGTCGGATGGACAGCCTGAGAGGGAGCTCCTGGGCCTCTGAAACAAGGGCGAGTGGGAGGCGTTCCTTCAGGCTTTTGTCTCTGGCTGTTGTGTCCGGGATAGCCGTGGATTGGAGGGGTGGCCTCAGGGACTGTGGACGAGTATCCCTCTCTGGGGATTTGTCCCAGCTCCCAAGAGTTTGGGGTCATTTTGTGGGAAGGGTGGAGTCGTGTTCTCTGGCTCATAGGTCTCTCCAAGTAAGGCATTCCAGAGCAGAGACCCAGGTACGGGCGGGGCGACTTGAAAACTCAAACCCTGGTGAGGATTGGGTGCATAGGGGCTTGGCAAGCCCCATATGCGGACTCTTGGTCCATGCACTGACAGGCCTTTCTTTGACATGGGGCTCATGCTTAGGGTCACACAGTATGAATTTGTGCCCAAGCAGCACTCAAGGTTGGGCGTGGCATCAGGGGCCATGAAAGTTTCTCCCACGCTGAAGGTGTGACTCCATGCCAAGAGCAAGCTTTACAGCCATGGGGAAGGAGGAGTTCTGTTTTGTGCTTGCGATACCCAGCTGTGTGGAGAATTGATATAATGTCTAGGTTCAGATATCTGAAAACCAAGGTTAGGAAGAGATGACGGCATAAGACCATGGTGTGTCCGAAGTGCTGGGTGTGCGGCCAGCTGTCTCCTTGTCTTCTTGGACGTCTGGCTTCAGACTGTATCAGACAGAGCATGAGTGCCCAGAGCAGCCTATCCAGTTCGGGTACCGTCGAGGCCTGAGCAGGTTGATCCTCATCTGGGTTTTCTGGAGTGCCTCACAGGGAAAGTTTTTCTTCCATTGGGCAGACACTGGGCTGGGTTGTGGTTCTGGATTTCCTAGTCCGGAGGGCTTGTTTGCCAGGAGTGTGAGGAAGGAAGTCTGAAAACACAAGCTAGTGTGAGGTTTGGGACCGAGGGCACGGCAGGCCCACTCTGCAGAGGCTGAATCGAGATCGCCTGCACTGAGGTCATGTCAACTATGAGACGTGCCTCAGGCTAGAGTTTTTGTCCAGCATGGCTTCTTCCTGAAGGGTGTGGGGGCTTCATGAGGCCAGGGAGGTTTGCATACGATGGAATTTGTGAACTACTCCAAACCTCAAGGTTTCCTTCTGCACGACAGTCGAGTCCTATTGGATGGTTCCAGGTGACCCCATACGGAAAGACTCAAGAGCAGGTGTCTAAGCATGGATGCGTGGGAACGCCACCTCATATTCCCACTCTTTAGTCAGGACAAGGCAGGCTCAATCTGCGGGCTCCTGGGTGAGCTACCCAGAGGGGAGAGTTGAAATGGTCTCTCCTGAAGATGAGTCGTACTGTGGCTTGGTGGCCTGGGAGACCTTGGAATGTGGAGGTGGCTCAGGGACTCTGCAGGATTCTCCAACCTGAGGTGTTTGACACAGCTCCAAAAAGGAAGCTTCCCATGTTGAGACGAGAGGAGTTCTGTTTAGTGCCTCAAGAAAGCCCAATATCCTGTTCTTCGATCCAAAGCCTCTGAGGAGTGACACCTGGAAACCAAAGCAAGAGTTGAGATTAGGGCCTAAGGGCCTGTCGGGCTCAACCTTCTATCTCTGTTGACATCTGGGTGCATGCCTTCGAGGAGGTAGCTGCTCAGCTTGTGTCCGAATGCCCCTGTGTGTCCAGGGAGGCTCCCAGTAGTGTGATGACCTCGTGGGCCTTGAGGATTATCATATTCTGGAGGTGTGTGGCCAAAGGAATGGACAAGTTTCCCAGAACAGAGCAGGCACGGTCCTGTGGTATGGCTCCAGAGGACCCACCTAGAGGCAGTGTTTGCCAGGGCTTTGGGGACAGATGTCTAAAAAAGCAATCTTGGCTCAGCTACGGGCCAAAGTAATGGCAGGCCTGATCTCCAGTCCGTGAGGGGAGATCCTCTGGATATCTAAAGAGGGCGAGTGGGAGGCAGTCTCTCAGGCTTTTGTCTCTGGGTGTTGTATTCACAGTGGCCGTTCAGGGTAAGGGTTGCTTCAGGGGCCGAGAAAGAGCCTTCCCCTTGGGGGATGGTCAAAGCTCCCAAGTGTTTGGGTTCATTCTGTGGGAAGGGAAGAGTACTGTTTTCTGCCACATTACCCCCCCCAGGAGAGGGCCTGTAGAGCACAGCAGTGGGTTCCCTCAAGAGGAATACCCACCATCTAGTTAGTCCTGGTGCCTATGGGCATGGCAAGCCACATATGCAGGCTTTTGGTCCAGTCACTGAGATGTGTTACTTGAATAAGGTACTCACGCTAAGGGTCACAATGTGTGTTTGTGCCCAAGGAGGCCCTCCCGCATTGGCGTGGCCTCATGGGCCATGCCGTTTTCTCCTACACTGAAGGTTTGACTCACTGCCAGCAGCAAGGTTTCTTGCCATGGGGAAGGAGGGGTTCTGACTTGTGCATCAGGTTCCCCCCTGTGCAGGGATTGGAGATAAGGTCTAGGTTCCGATGACTGAAACCCCAGGTTGGGAATGGATGGTGGCCTAAGGCAGTGGCGGTTCCAATGTGCTGGGTGTGCAGCCAGCTGTGTCGGTGTCTGTTGGAAGGTCTGGGCTCAGGCTATTGGCGACAGAACATCAGTGTTTAAGGTAGCCTATGCAATTGGGGTGTTGCCGAGGGCCAAGCAGTTTGATCCTCATTTGGCGTTTCTGGGCTGCTCCATAGACAAAGTTTTTCTCCTGGGCGGCAAACAGAGTGCTTCATTGTGGCCCCAGAATTCCCAGGAGGGAGGGTTTGTGGGCCAGGAGTGTGAGGATGGAAGTCTGAAAACACAAGCTAGGGTGAGGATTGGAGCCAATGGCAGAGCAGGCCCACTCTGCAGAGGCTGAATCAAAATCTACTGAATCTGATGTCAGGCTGAGGATCAGACGTTGGCTGAGGCTGGACTCTGTGTCCATGATGGCACCTTCATGAAGCGGGGGCCTCATGAGGCCAAGGAAGTTTTCCCACGCTGAGTTTGGAGGTTGCCCCAAACCACAAGGTTTCCTTCTGCGGGACATTCGAGTCCTGTTGGATGGCTCCAGGACATACCATACGGAAGGACTGGAGAGCAGGGTTCGAAGGATGGATCCCTGTACAGCATGCCTCGCATTCCCATTGGCCATTAGTGACAAGATATGTTTGATCTACTTCTATAGGGCACGCTACCCAGGGGGCTCAGTTGAAATGGCCTCTCCTGAGGATGCGTCATAATGTGCGTTTGTGTCCATGGAGACCTTGGAATGTGCTGGTTGTTCAGTGGCCCTGCGGAACTCTCCTACCAGAAGGGTTTGAACATCCCCAGTAAGAAAGCTCCCCATGTGGAGACGAGAGAGGTTTGGTTTGGTGCCAAAGAAAAGCCCCGTGTGCTGGTCTACGAAAGCAGTCCTCTGAGGACGGACACATGGAAACCAAAGCTTAGGGTCAGATTAGGGCCTGGGGGCCTGTCCATTTCAACCTTCTGTCTCTGGGGACACTGTCTGAGAGTCTAAGTGGAGATAGTTGCTCCGCTGGTGTCAGAGAGCCCCTCTTAGTCCAGGGTGGCCTAAACTATTAATGGGCTCAGGGGCCTTGGAGCTTTTCCCTAACCTGTAGGGTTGTGGTCAATGCATTGGGCACACTTTCCTTGGAGAGGGCAGGCACAATCTTTCGCTGTGGCTCCAGAGGCCCTAGCCTGGAGGTTGTTTGGGTCCAGGCTGTGTGCACAGAAGTCTGAAAACACAAACTCAGCTTATGAGTGGCGCCTAGGGTATGCCAGGCCGGATGGACAGCCCGAGAGGGAGCTCCTGGGCCTCTGAAACAAGGGCGAGTGGGAGGCGTTCCTTCAGGCTTTTGTCTCTGGCTGTTGTGTCCAGGATAGCCGTGGATTGGAGGGGTGGCCTCAGGGACTGTGGACGGGTATCCCTCTCTGGGGATTTGTCCCAGCTCCCAAGAGTTTGGGGTCATTTTGTGGGAAGGGTGGAGTCGTGTTCTCTGGCTCATGGGTCTCTCCAAGAAAGGGATTCCAGAGCAGAGCCCCAGGTACGGGCGGGGTGACTGGAAAACTCAAACCCTGGTGAGGATTGGGTGCATAGGGGCTTGGCAAGCCCCATATGCGGGCTCTTGGTCCATCCCTGACAGGCCTTTCTTTGACATGGGGCTCATGCTTAGGGTCACACAGTATGAATTTGTGCCCAAGCAGCACTCAAGGTTGGGCGTGGCATCAGGGGCCATGAAGGTTTCTCCCACGCTGAAGGTGTGACTCCATGCCAAGAGCAAGCTTTACAGCCATGGGGAAGGAGGAGTTCTGTTTTGTGCTTGCAATACCCAGCTGTTTGGAGAATTGATATAATGTCTAGGTTCAGATATCTGAAAACCAAGGTTAGAAAGAGATGACGGCATAAGACCATGGCGTGTCCGAAGTGCTGGGTGTGCGGCCAGCTGTCTCCTTATCTCTCTGGACGTCTGGCTTCAGGCTGTGTCAGATAAAGCATGAGTGCCCAGAGCAGCCTATCCAGTTCGGGTACCGTCGAGGCCTGAGCAGGTTGATCCTCATCTGGGTTTTCTGGAGTGCCCCACAGGGAAACGTTTTTCTTCCATTGGGCAGACACTGGGCTCGGTTGTGGTTCTGGAATTCCTAGTCCGGAGGGCTTGTTTGCCAGGAGTGTGAGGAAGGAAGTCTGAAAACACAAGCTAGCGTGAGGTTTGGGACCGAGGGCACGGCAGGCCCACTCTGCAGAGGCTGAATCGAGATCGCCTGCACTGAGGTCATGTCAACTATGAGACGTGCCTCAGGCTAGAGTTTTTGTCCAGCATGGCCTCTTCCTGAAGGGTGTGGGGGCTTCATGAGGCCAGGGAGGTTTGCCTACGATGGGATTTGTGAACTACTCCACACCTCAAGGTTTCATTCTGCACGACAGTCGAGTCCTATTGGATGGTTCCAGGTGGCCCCATACGGAAAGACTCGAGAGCAGGTGTCTAAGCATGGATGCCTGGGAATGCCACCTCATATTCCCACTCTTTAGTCAGGACAAGGCAGGCTCAATCTGCGGGCTCCTGGGTGAGCTACCCAGAGGGGAGAGTTGAAATGGTCTCTCCTGAAGATGAGTCGTACTGTGGCTTGGTGGCCTGGGAGACCTTGGAATGTGGAGGTGGCTCAGGGACTCTGCAGGATTCTCCAACCTGAGGTGTTTGACACGGCTCCAACAAGGAAGCTGCCCATGTGGAGACGAGAGGAGTTCTGTTCAGTGCCTCAGGAAAGCCCCATATCCTGTTCTTCAAAACAAAGCCTCTGAGGAGTGACACCTGGAAACCAAAGCAAGAGTTGAGATTAGGGCCTAAGGGCCTGTCCGGCTCAACCTTCTATCTCTGTTGACATCTGTGTGCATGCCTTCGAGGAGGTAGCTGCTCAGCTTGTGTCCGAATGCCCCTGTGTGTCCAGGGAGGCTCCCAGTAGTGGATGACCTCGGGGGCCTTGAAGATTCTCATATTCTGAATGTGTGTGGCCAAAGGAATGGACAAGTTTCCCAGAAGAGAGCAGGCACGGTCCTGTGCTATGGCTCCAGAGGACCCAGCGTAGAGGCTGTGTTTGCCAGGGCTTTGGGGACAGATGTCTGAAAAAGCAAACTTGGCTCAGCTACGGGCAAAGGTAATGGCAGGCCTGATCTCCAGTCCGTGAGGGGAGATCCTCTGGATATAAAAGGAGGGCAAGTGGGAAGCAGTCCCTCAGGCTTTTGTCTCTGGGTGTTGCATTCACAGTAGCCGATCAGGGTAAGGGTTGCTTCAGGGGCCGAGGAAGAGCCTTCCCCTTGGGGGATGGTCAAAGCTCCCAAGTGTTTGGGTTCATTCTGTGGGAAGGGAAGAGTACTGTTTTCTGCCACATTACCCCCCCAGGAGAGGGCCTCTAGAGCACAGCAGTGGGTTCCCTCAACAGCTATACACACCATCTAGTTAGTCCTGGTGCCTATGGGCATGACAAGCCACATATGCGGGCTTTTGGTCCAGTCACTGAGATGCGTTACTTGAATAAGGTACTCACGCTAAGGGTCACAATGTGTGTTTGTGCCCAAGGAGGCCCTCACGCATGGGCGTGGCCTCTTGGGCCATGCCGTTTTCTCCTACAATGAAGGTTTGACTCACTGCCAGCAGCAAGGTTTCTTGCCATGGGGAAGGAGGGGTTCTGACTTGTGCATCAGGTTCCCCCCTGTGCAGGGATTGGAGATAAGGTCTAGGTTCCGATGACTGAAAACCCAGGTTTTGGAATGGATGGTGGCCTAAGGCAGTGGCGGTTCCAATGTGCTGGGTGTGCAGCCAGCTGTGTCGGTGTCTGTTGGAAGGTCTGGGCTCAGGCTATTGGCGACAGAACATCAGTGTTTAAGGTATCCTATGCAATTGGGGTCTTGCCGAGGGCCAAGCAGTTTGATCCTCATTTGGCGTTTCTGGGCTGCTCCATAGACAAAGTTTTTCTCCTGGGCGGCAGGCAGAGTGGTTCATTGTGGCCCCAGAATTCCCAGGAGGGAGGGTTTGTGGGCCAGGAGTGTGAGGATGGAAGTCTGAAAACACAAGCTAGGGTGAGGATTGGAGCCAATGGCAGAGCAGGCCCACTCTGCAGAGGCTGAAACAAAATCTCCTGAATCTGATGTCAGGCTGAGGATCAGACGTTGGCTGAGGCTGGACTCTGTGTCCATGATGGCACCTTCATGAAGCGGGGGCCTCATGAGGCCAAGGAAGTTTTCCCACTCTGAGTTTGGAGGTTGCCCCAAACCACAAGGTTTCCTTCTGCGGGACATTCGAGTCCTGTTGGATGGCTCCAGGACATACCATACGGAAGGACTGGAGAGCAGGGTTCAGGGTTCGAAGGATGGATCCCTGTACAGCATGCCTCGCATTCCCATTGGCCATTAGCGACAAGATATGTTTGATCTACTTCTATTGGGCACGCTACCCAGGGGGCTCAGTTGAAATGTCCTCTCCTGAGGATGCGTCATAATGTGCGTTTGGGTCCATGGAGACCTTGGAATGTGCTGGTTGTTCAGTGGCCCTACGGATCTCTCCTACCAGAAGGGTTTGAACATCCCCAGTAAGAAAGCTCCCCATGTGGAGACGAGAGAGGTTTGGTTTGGTGCCAAAGAAAAGCCCCGTGTGCTGGTCTACGAAAGCAGTCCTCTGAGAACGGACACATGGAAACCAAAGCTTAGGGTCAGATTAGGGCCTGGGGGCCTGTCCATTTCAACCTTCTGTCTCTGGGGACACTGTCTGAGAGTCTAAGTGGAGATAGTTGCTCCGCTGGTGTCAGAGAGCCCCTCTTAGTCCAGGGTGGCCTAAACTATTAATGGGCTCAGGGGCCTTGGAGCTTTTCCCTAACCTGTAGGGTTGTGGTCAATGGATTGGGCACACTTTCCTTGGAGAGGGCAGGCACAATCTTTCGCTGTGGCTCCAGAGGCCCTAGCCTGGAGGTTGTGTGGGTCCAGGCTGTGGGCACAGAAGTCTGAAAACACAAACTCAGCTTATGAGTGGCGCTTAGGGTATGCCAGGCCGGATGGACAGCCCGAGAGGGAGCTCCTGGGCCTCTGAAACAAGCGAGAGTGGGAGGCGTTCCTTCAGGCTTTTGTCTCTGGCTGTTGTGTCCGGGATAGCTGTGGATTGGAGGGGTGGCCTCAGGGACTGTGGACGAGTATCCCTCTGTGGGGATTTGTCCCAGCTCCCAAGAGTTTGGGGTCATTTTGTGGGAAGGGTGGAGTCGTGTTCTCTGGCTCATGGGTCTCTCCAAGAAAGGGATTCCAGAGCAGAGCCCCAGGTACGGGCGGGGCGACTGGAAAACTCAAACCCTGGTGAGGATTGGGTGCATAGGGGCTTGGCAAGCCCCATATGCGGGCTCTTGGTCCATGCCCTGACAGGCCTTTCTTTGACATGGGGCTCATGCTTAGGGTCACACAGTATGAATTTGTGCCCAAGCAGCACTCAAGGTTGGGCGTGGCATCAGGGGCCATGAATGTTTCTCCCACGCTGAAGGTGTGACTCCATGCCAAGAGCAAGCTTTACAGCCATGGGGAAGGAGGAGTTCTGTTTTGTGCTTGCGATACCCAGCTGTGTGGAGAATTGATATAATGTCTAGGTTCAGATATCTGAAAACCAAGGTTAGGAAGAGATGACGGCATAAGACCATGGCGTGTCCGAAGTGCTGGGTGTTCGGCCAGCTGTCTCCTTGTCTCTCTGGACGTCTGGCTTCAGGCTGTGTCAGACAGAGCATGAGTGCCCAGAGCAGCCTATCCAGTCGAGGCCTGAGCAGGTTGATCCTCATCTGGGTTTTCTGGAGTGCCCCACAGGTAAACGTTTTTCTTCCGTTGGGCAGACACTGGGCTGGGTTGTGGTTCTGGAGTTCCTAGTTGGGAGGGCTTGTTTGCCAGGGGTGTGAGGAAGGAAGTCTTAAAACACAAGCTAGCTTGAGGTTTGGGACCGAGGGCACGGCAGGCCCACTCTGAGAGGCTGAATCGAGATCGCCTGCACTGAGGTCATGTCAAGTATGAGACGTACCTCAGGCTAGAGTTTTTGTCCAGCATGGCCTCTTCCTGAAGGGTGTGGGGGCTTCATGAGGCCAGGGAGGTTTGCCTACGATGGGATTTGTGAACTACTCCAAACCTCAAGGTTTCCTTCTGCACGACAGTCGAGTCCTATTGGATGGTTCCAGGTGGCCCCATACGGAAAGACTCGAGAGCAGGTGTCTAAGCATGGATGCCTGGGAACGCCACCTCATATTCCCACTCTTTAGTCAGGACAAGGCAGGCTCAATCTGCGGGCTCCTGGGTGCGCTACCCAGAGGGGAGAGTTGAAATGGTCTCTCCTGAAGATGAGTCGTATTGTGGCTTGGTGGCCTGGGAGACCTTGGAATGTGGAGGTGGCTCAGGGACTCTGCAGGATTCTCCAACCTGAGGTGTTTGACACGGCTCCAACAAGGAAGCTTCCCATGGGGGGACGAGAGGAGTTCTGTTCAGTGCCTCAGGAAAGCCCCATATCCTGTTCTTCCAACCAAAGCCTCTGAGGAGTGACACCTGGAAACCAAATCAAGAGTTGAGATTAGGGCCTAAGGGCCTGTCGGGCTCAACCTTCTATCTCTGTTGACATCTGTGTGCATGCCTTCGAGGAGGTAGCTGCTCAGCTTGTGTCCGAATGCCCCTGTGTGTCCAGGGAGGCTCCCAGTAGTGTGATGACCTCGGCGGCCTTGAGGATTCTCATATTCTGGAGGTGTGTGGCCAAAGGAATGGACAAGTTTCCCAGAAGAGAGCAGGCACGGTCCTGTGGTATGGCTCCAGAGGACCCAGCCTAGAGGCTTTGTTTGCCAGGGCTTTGGGGAACGATGTCTGAAAAAGCAAACTTGGCTCAGCTACGGGCCAATGTAATGGCAGGCCTGATCTCCAGTCCGTGAGGGGAGATCCTCTGGATATCAAAGGAGGGCAAGTGGGAGGCAGTTGCTCTCGCTTTTGTCTCTGGGTGTTGCGTTCACAGTGGCTGTTCAGCGTAGGGGTTGCCTCAGGGGCAAACTCAAACTCAGCTTTGGTTTAGGGACGTGGGTATGGCAGGCCCAATGTACAATTCATAAGAAGAACTCATATGGATTTTAATATAGAGCGAGTCTGTGGCGCTTGCTCAGGCTTTTGTCTCTGGATTTTGTATCAGCGATGGCCGTGGATGTCGGGGATGCCTCATGGGCCATGGATGAATCTTCCTCTCTCAGGATTTGGCCTAATTCACAATTGTTTTTCTTCAATCTGTGGCATGGAAGGACTCCTTGCAGTTTTGTTTCCTCAGCTGTCACACCAAAAGAGGAATTCCAAAGCAAAGCCTTGGGGAAGACTGAAGGCACAAATCGAATATGGTTAAAAATTGGGGACTAGGGGCATGGGAAGCCCAATATGCTATCTCTTCATCCAGCCACTGAGAGGCCTTATTTGAGGACTGGGCTCAGCCTGAGAGTCACAATGTGTGTTTGTGACCTATGTGGTTCGCGAGCATGGACGGGGCTTCATGAGCCACACTGGTTTCAACTACACTGAACTTTAGACTACATACCAGCCACAAGGTTTCTTGCCATGGGTAAGGAGTTCTGTTTTCTGCATCACGTAAAACCCTGGGGAGTGATTGGAGATAAGGTCTAGGTTCTGAAGCCTAAAAACCGAAGTTTGGAAGAGATGATGACCTAAGGCCATGGCGGCTCGATGTGCTCAGTGTGCGGACAGCTGTCTGGATGGGGCCAGGATCCCAGGCTCAGGCTGTGTCAGAAAGGGCATTAGTGCCCTGGTCAGCGTAATTATTTGGGGTATAGCCAAGGTAGGTGCAGGTTGATTCTCATTTGGCGTTACTGGGTAGCCCCAGGGGGCTATGTTTTTCTTCTGGAGGGCAGGCAGAGTGCTGCATTGTAGTTATAGATTGCCAATTCGAGGGCTTGTGGGCCAGTAGACTGAGGACAGAAGTCTGTGAACACAAGCTAGGCTTAGGTTTCTGAGTGAGGACATGGCAGGCACAATCTACAGACGTGAATCGAGATCTCGTGCATCTGAAGTCAGGGCGAGGGTCAGCCGATCGCTCAGGTTGGAGTTTCTGTCCCTGATGTCCCCTTCATGAAGGGGGGGCATCACGAGGCCATGGGGGTTTTCCCACGATGGGAGTTGTGAGAAGCTCCAAACTGCAAAGAGTCTTCTGCAGGACAATTGAGACCTGTTGTTTGTCGCCAGGTCAATGATTCTGAGCAGTGTTCTAAAAATGGATCGCTGGGTAGCCCACCTCGCATTCCAATTGTCTCCTAGCAACAAGACCAGTTAGATCTGCTGGATCTGGGGAAGCAACCGAGGAGGCTGAGTTGAAATGGACTCTCCTGTGGTTGGGTCCAAATGTGCTTTTGTATCTTTGGAGACCTTGGAATGAAGCGGTGGCACTGGAGCCCTGAGGTGTTCTCCTAAACAGAGTCTTTGACACAGCTCCAACGTGCCAGTTTCCCATGTGTAGACGAGATGTTTTCTGATGGGTGAGTCAAGATACAGCCATATGATGGTTTTGAAATCCAGGCCTCTGAGGAGAGATGCCCGGTAAACAAAGCAATGGATCTGATTAGTGCCTAGTGGCCTGTTCTTTCCTTTTTACCTCTGGGGACATCTGTCTATGGGTCTGAGTGCAGGTAGGTGCTCAGATGGGCTCAGATTGCCCCTGTTTTTCCTGGGAAGCCACCACTATTGAGATGGATCAGGGACTTTGGAGGTTTATCCTATTAGAAGGGTTGTGGCCATTGGAATGGGCAGACACAATTCCCTTGGAGAGGGCAAGTACAGTCCTCAGGTTTGGCTCCAAGGCCCTGAGCCTGTAGGTTGTGTAGGCCAGGGCTGTTTGGACCGTTGTCTGAAAACACATACTCGGCTTATGTTTTGGGTCATAGGTATGGAAGGACTGATCTACAGACCATGACAAGAACTCTTCAGGATTTGAAAAAAGGGCGAGTGTGAGGCTCCTGAACAAATTTTTGTCTCTGGATATCGTGTCACACACGGTCGTTAAATTTCTGGGTGACTTCAGGGGAAATGGACGAGTCTTACTCTCTGGTGGTTTGGCCCCGTCCAAAGAGTTTGGGGTCATTCTGTGGTATAGAAGAAGTCCGTTTATTTGTTGTTGTTGTTTTCTTCTTTAACATCAGGTGTCCCACCAAATGAGGGATTCCAGTGTAGAACCCAGGGGAGGGGCGACAGGACAATCAGAAATCTGGTTAAAAGTTGGGGCCTAGGGACATGTCAAGCCCATTATGACATCTAATGGTCCAGCCACTGAGAGGACTTACTACTGGACAGGACTCATGCTGAGGGTCACAATGCGTGTTTATGCCCTCATCGCTCTCAGGAATGGGCTGGGCCTCAGGGTGAATGCTGGTTTCTCCTACACTGAACGTTGGACCACGTGCCAACCACAAGGTTTCTTGCAAGGGGTAAGGAGGAGTTCTGATTTCTGCATCACACTCTCCCCTGGGCAGTGATTGGAAATAATGTCTCGGTTCTGAAGCCTGAAAACTGAGGTAGGGAAGAGATTATAACCTAAGGCCATGGCTGGTCTGACATGCTCAGTGTGCGGTCAGCTTTCTGGGTGTTGGTCAGGATGTCTGGGCTCAGGTTGTGTCCGACAGTGCATTAGTGCCCAGGTTGGACTATATGATTTGAGTAAAGTCGAGTGCTGTGTAGATTTATCCTCATTTAAGGTACCTGGGCAGCTCATTAGGCAATAAATTTTTTCTAGAGGGCCGGCAGAGTGCTTCATTGTGGGTCCGGAATTGCCAAACTTGATGGCTTCGGGGCCAGGAGTGTGAGGACGGAAGTCTGAGAAGACAAGCTAGACATGGGTTTCAGGGCCAGGGCACGGCAGGTAACCCCTGCAGATCTGAACCAATATCTCATGCATCTGAAGTCAAGGCGAGGATCAGACGTTGGCTCAGGTTCGATTTTCCGTGCATGACGGCCGCTTCATGCAGGGAGCGGAATCTCGAGGCCATTGAGGTTTTCCCTAGTTGGGAGTTGTGGAATGCCCCCTTCAAGGATTCCTTCTGCAGGACATTTGAGACCTGTTGGACAGCTCCAGGACATCCCATATGGAATGACTCCAGAGCACCCTTCGAGGATGGATGCCTGGGAAGCCTGCCTCGCCTTGCAATTGTCTCCTAGCAACAAGACAGTTTAGATCTGATGGCTCTGCGGGAGCAACCGCGGATGCTGAGTTTGAATGGACTTTCCTGAGGATGGGTCCTAATATGTTTTTGTGTCCATGAGGGCCTTGGAATGGGCGGTGGCACCAGGACCCTGAAGTACTCCTCTAATCTTAGGACATGGCTCCCAACACAGGTTTCCTTGTGGAGACCAGATGAGTTTTGATGGGTGCCTCAGGAAAACCCGTATGCTCGTATTGGAATCAGGCTTTTCAGGAGACATGCCTGTACACCAAAGCAATGGATCCCATTATGGCCTAGGGTCCTGTCTGGTTCCATCTTCTTCTCTGGGGACATCCATCTACGGTATGAGTCGAGGTCGATTATCTGCTAGTTTCAGAGAGCCCTTGTTTGTTCCGGGCGACCTACACTATTGGGATGGCATAAGGGATTTGGAGGATTCTCCTAATTTGTACGATTTTGGACAATGGAATGGGCAGAATTCCCATGGATTGGTAGGCACAGTCCTAATGTGTGGCTCCAGGGGCCCCAGCCTGGAGGGTGTGTGGCCCAGGTCTTTGAGGACAGAAGTCTGAAAACACAAACTCGGCTTAGGTCTGGGGACGTAGGTATGGCAGGCCCGAACTACAAACCATGAGAAGAACTCTTCAGGATATGAAGAAAGTGCGAGTCTGAGGTGCTTGCTCAGGCTTTTGTCTCTGGATTTTGTATCAGCGGTGGCCGTGGAATGTCCGGGAGGCCTCATGGGCCATGGACGAATCTTCCTCTCTGAGATTTGGCCCGATTCCCAATCGTTTTTCGTCAATCTGTGGGATGGGAGGTCTCCTTTCAGGTTTGTTACCTCAGGTGTCCCACCAAAAGAGGAATTCCAAAGCAAAGCCGTGGGGAAGACTGAAGGGACAACCCGAACTATGGTTAAAAATTGGGGCCTAGGGGCATGGCAAGCCCAATATGCTATCTCTTCATCCAGCCACTGAGTGGCCTTCCTTGAGGACTGGGCTCAGCCTGAGGGTCACAATGTGTGTTGGTAACCAATGTGGCCCGCGAGCATGGGCGGGGACATATGAGCCACACTGGTTTCAACTACAGTGAACGTTGGACAACATGCCAACCACAAGGTTTCTTGCCATGGGGAAGGAGTTCTGATTTCTGCATCACGTTCAACCCAGGGCAGTGGTTGGAGATAAGGTCTAGGTTCTGAGGCCTGAAAACCGAGGTTGGGAAAAGATGATTTCCTTAGGCCATGGCGGATCGATGTGCTCAGTGTGCGGCCAGCTGTCTGGGTTGGTCCAGGAGGTCCAAGCTCAGGCTGTGTCAGAAAGGGCATTAGTGCCATTGTCAGCCAATGTATTTGGGGTACAGCCAAGGTAGGTGCAGGTTGATCCTCATTTGGGATTACTGGGTAGCCCAAGAGAGCAATGTTTTTCTTCTGGAGGGCAGGCAGAGTGCTGCATTGTAGTTCTGGATTGCCAAAAGGGAGGGCTTGTGGGCCAGTAGTCTGACGACAGAAGTCTGAGAACACAAGCTAGGCATCCTGATGCCTTGGGGGTTTGCCAACGATGGGAGTTGTGAGAAGCTCCAAACTGCAGAGAGTCTTCTGTAGGACAATTGAGACCTGTTGTTTGGATCCAGGCCAATGATTCTGAGCAGGGTTCTAAGGATGGATGGCTGGGTAGCCCACCTCGCATTCCAATTGTCTCCTAGCAACAAGACAGGTTAGATCTGCTGGATCTGGGGGAGCAACCTGTGGATGGGTCCTAATGTGCTTTTGTGTCTATGGAGACCTTGGAATGAAGCGGTGGTACTGGGGCCCTGAAGGGTTCTCCTAAACAGAGGCTTTGACACAGCTCCAACGTGCAAGTTTCCCATGTGTAGATAAGATGTTTTCTGATGGCTGAGTCAAGAAACAGCCATATGCTGGTTTTGAAATCCAGGTCTCTGAGGAGAGATGCCTGGAAACCAAAGCAATGGATCTGATTATTGCCTAGGGGCCTGTTCTTTCCTTTTTACCTCTGGGGACATTTGTCTATGGGTCTGAGTGCAGGTAGGTGCTCAGATAGGCTCAGATTGCCCCTGTTTTTCCTGGGAAGCCAGCACTAGTGAGATGGATCAGGGACTTTGGAGGTTTATCCTATTAGAAGGGTTGTGGCCATTGAAATGGGCACACACAATTCCATTGGAGAAGGCAAGTACACTCCTCAGGTTTGGCTCCAGGGGCCTGAGCCTGTAGATTGTGTAGCCAGGGCTCTTTGGACAGTTGTCTGAAAACACAAACTCGGCTTATGTTTCGGGTTCTAGGTATGCCAGGACTGATCTACAGACCATGAGGAGAACTCTTCGGGATTTGAGAAAAGGGCGAGTGTGAGGCTCTTGCTCAAGTTTTTGTCTCTGGATATCGTGTCACTCATGGTCTGAAATTTCTGGGTGACTACAGGGGAAATGGACGAGTCTTACTTTCTGATGGTTTGGCCCCATCCAAAGAATTTTGGGTCATTCTGTGGGATGGAAGAAGTCCGTTTTTTTTTTTTTTTGTTCTCTTTTTTAACCTCAGGTGTCCCACCAAATGAGGGATTCCAGAGAAGAGCCGTGGGGAGGGTCGACTGGATAAGCAGAAATCTGGTTAAAAGTTGGGGCCTAGGGACATGTCAAGCCCATTATGACATCTAATGGTCCAGCCACTGAGAGGACTTACTAGAGGACAGGAGTCATGCTGAGGGTCACAATGCGTGTTTATGTCCTCGTCGCTCTCAAGAATGGGCGGGGCCTCAGGGTGAATGCTGGTTTCTCCTACACTGAACGTTGGGCAACGTGCCAACCACAAGGTTTCTTGCCATGGGTATGTAGGAGTTCTGATTTCTGCATCACACTCAACCCTGGGCAGTGATTGGAGATAAGGTCTCTGTTCTGAAGCCTGAAAACTGAGGTAGGGAAGAGATGATGACCTAAGGCCATGGCGGGTCTGATGTGCTCAGTGTGCGGTCAGCTTTCTGGATATTGGTCAGGAGGTCTGGGCTCAGGTTGTGTCCGACAGTGCATTAGTGCCCAGGTTAGACTATATAATTTGGGTAAAGTCGAGTGCTGTGTAGGTTTATCCTTATTTAAGTTACCTGGGCAGCTCATTCGGCAATAAATTTTTTCTAGCGGGCAGGCAGAGTGCTGCATTGTGGGTCCGGAATTGCCAAACTTGAGGGCTTCGGGGCCAAGAGTGTGAGGACGGAAGTCTGAAAAGACAAGCTAGACATGGGTTTCAGGGCGAGGGCACGGCAGGTACCCCCTGCAGATCTGAACCAATATCTCATGCATCTGAAGTCAGGGCGAGGATCAGACGTTGGCTCCGGTTGGAGTTTCCGTGCATGACGGCCGCTTCATGAAGGGAGCGGAATCTCGAGGCCATTGAGGTTTTCCCACGTTGGGAGTTGTGGGATGCCCCCTTCAAGGATTCCTTCTGCGGGACAATTGAGACCTTTTGGACAGCTCCAGGACATACCTTATGGAATGACTCCAGAGCACCCTTCGAGGATGGATGCCAGGGAAGCCCGCTTCCCATTCCAATTGTCTCCTAGCAACAAGACAGTTTAGATCTGATGGCTCTGCGGGAGCAAACGGGGTGGCTGAGTTGAAATGGACTTTCCTGAGGATGGGTCCTAATGTGTTTTTGTGTCCATGAGGGCCTTGGAATGGGGCGGTGGCACCGGGACCCTGAAGTACTCTCCTAAGCTTTGGACATGGCTCCCATGCACAGTTTTCCTTGTGGAGACGTGATGAGTTCTGATGGGTGCCTCAGGAAAACCCCTATGCTGGTATTGGAATCAGGCTTTTGAGGAGACATGTCTGTAAACCAAAGCAAAGGATCCCATTTTGGCCTAGGTTCCGGTCTGGTTCAATCTTCTTCTCTGGGGACATCCATCTACGGTATGAGTGGAGGTCGATTATAGGCTGGTGTCAGACAGCCCTTGTTTTTTCTGGGCGACCTGCACTATTGGGATGGCCTCAGGGATTTGGAAGTTTCTCCTAATTTGTACGATTTTGGACAATGGAATGGGCAGAATTCCCATGGATTGGTAGGCACAGTCCTAATGTGTGGCTCCAGGGTTCCCAGCCTGGAGGGTGTGTGGCCCAGGACTTTGAGGACAGAAGTCTGAAAGCACAAACTCAGCTTACGTTTGGGGACGTAGGTATGGCAGGCCCGATCTACAAACCATGAGAAGAAATCTTCAGGATATGAAGAAAATGCTAGTATGAGGCGCTTGCTCAGGCTTATGTCTCTGGATTTTGTATCAGCGATGGCCGTGGAATATCGGGGAGGCTGCATGGGCCATGGACGAATCTTCCTCTCTGAGGATTTGGCCCAATTCCCAATCGTTTTTCGTCTATCTGTTGGATGGGAGGACTACTTTCAGTTTTGTTACCTCAGGTGTCCCACCAAAAGAGGAATTCCAAAGCAAAGCCGTGGGGAAGACTGAAGGGAGAACCCGAACTATGGTTAAAAATTGGGGCCTAGGGGCTTGTAAAGCCCAATATGCTATCTCTTCATCCAGCCACTGAGAGGCGTTACTTGAGGACTGGGCTCATGCTGACCGTCACAATGTGTGTTTGTGACCCATGTGGCCCGCGAGCATGGGCGGGGCCTCATGGGCCACACTGGTTTCAACTACACTAAACGTTGGACAACATGCCAACCACAGGGTTTCTTGCCATGGGGAAGGAGTTCTGATTTCTGCATCACGTTCAACCCTGGGCAGTGATTGGAGATAAGGTATAGGTTCTGAGGCCTAAAGACTGAGGTTGGGAAAAGATGACGACCTTAGGCCATGGCGGCTCGATGTGCCCAGTCTGCGGCCAGCTGTCTGGGTTAGTCCAGGACGTCCAGGCTCAGGCTGTTTCAGAAAGGGCATTAGTGCCCTGGCCAGCCTATGTATTTGACGTACAGCCAATGTAGGTGCAGGTTTATCCTCATTTGATGTTACTGGGTAGCCTCAGAAGGCAATGTTTTTCTTCTGGAGGGCAGGCAGAGTGCTGAATTGTAGTTCTGCATTGCCAAACTGGAGGGCTTGTGGGCCAGTTTTCTGAGGACAGAAGTCTGAGAACACAAGCTAGACTTAGGTTTCTGGGTGAGGCCATGGCAGGCACAATATACAGACCTGAATCGAGATCTCGTGTGTCTGAATTCAGGGCTAGGATCAGATGATCGCTCAGGTTGGAGTTTCTGTCCCTGATGGCCCCTTCATAAAGGGGGGGCATCGCGATGCCTTGGGTGTTTGCCCCGATGAGAGTTGTGAGAAGCTCCAAACTGCAGAGAGTCTTCTGCAGAACAATTGAGACCTGTTGTTTGGCTCGAGGCCAATGATTCTGAGCAGGGTTCTAAGGATGGATGGCTGGGTAGCCCACCTCGCATTCCAATTGTTTCCTAGCAACAACACAGGTTAGATCTGCTGGATCTGGGGGAGCAATCGAGGAGGCTGAGTTGAAATGGACTCTCCTGTGGATGGGTCCTAATGTGCTTTTGTGCCTATGAAGACCTTGGAATGAAGCGGTGGCACTGGGGCCCTGAAGGGTTCATCTAATCAGAGGCTTTGGCACAGCTCCAACGTGCAAGTTTCCCCTGTGTAGATGAGATGTTTTCTGATGGGTGAGTCAAGAAACAGCCATATGCTGGTTTTGAAATCCAGGCCTCTGAGGAGAGATGCTTGGAAAGCAAAGCAATGGATCTGATTAGTGCCTAGGGGCCTGTTTTTTCCTTTTTACCTCTGGGGACAACTGTCTATGGGTCTGAGTGCAGGTAGGTGCTCAGATGGGCTCACATTGCCCCTGTTTTTCCTAGGAAGTCACCACAATTGAGATGGATCAGGGACTTTGGATGTTTATCCTATTAGAAGTGTTGTGGCCATTCGAATGGGCACACACAATTCCCTTGGAGAGGGCAAGTACAGTCCTCAGCTTTGGCTCCAGGGCCCTGAGCCTGTAGGTTGTGTAGGCCAGGGCTTTTTGGAAAGTTGTCGGAAAACACAAACTCGGCTTATGTTTCGGGTCATAGGTATGGAAGGAATGATCTACAGACCATGAGAACTTTCGGGATTTGAAAAAAGGGCGAGTGTGAGATTCTTGCTCAAGTTTTTGTCTCTGGATATCGTGTCACACACGGTCGTGAAATTTCTGGGTGACTTCATGGGAAATGGACCAATCTTACTCTCTGGTGGTTTGGCCCCGTCCAAAGAGTTTGGGGCCATTCTGTGGGACAGAGAAGTCCCTTTATTTGTCGTTGTTGTTTTCTTCTTTAACCTCAGGTGTCCCACCAAGTGAGGGATTCCAGATTAGAGCCCTGGCGAGGGGCGACTGGACAAGCAGGAATCTGGTTAAAATTTGGGGCCTAGGGACATGTCAAGCCCATTATGACAAATAAATATCCAGCCACTGAGAGGACTTGCTAGAGGACAGGTCTCATGCTGAGGGTCACAATGCGTGTGTATGCCCTCGTTGCTCTCAAGAATGGGCGGGGCCTCAGGGTGAATGCTGTTTTCTCCTACACTGAACGTTGGACAACGTGCCAACCACAAGGTTTCTTGCCATGGGTAAGGAGAGGTTCTGATTTCTGCATCACACTCACCCCTGGGCAGTGATTGGAGATAAGGTCTCGGTTCTGAAGCCTGAAAACTGAGGTAGGGAAGAGATGACGACCTAAGGCCATGGCGGGTCTTATGTGCTCAGTGTGCGGTCAGCTTTCTGGGTGTTGGTCAGGAGGTCTGGGCTTAGGTTGTGTCCGACAGTGAATTAGTGCCCAGGTTAGACTATATAATTTGGGTAAAGTCGAGTGCTGTGTAGATTTATCCTCATTTAAGGTACCTGTGGAGCTCATTCGGCAATAAATTTTTTCTAGAGGGCAGGCAGAGTGCTGCATTGTGGGTGCGGAAAAGCCAAACTTGAGTTCTTCGGGGCCAGGATTGTGAGGACGGAAGTCTGAGAAGTCAAGATAGACATGGGTTTCAGGGCGAGGGCACGGTAGGTACCCCCTGCAGATCTGAACCAATATCTCATGCATGTGAAGTCAGGGCGAGGATCAGAAGTTGGCTCCAGTTGGAGTTTCCGTGCATGACGGCCGCTTCATGAAGGGAGCGGAATCTCGAGGCCATTGAGGTTTTCCCACGTTGGGAGTTGTGGGATGCCCCCTTCAAGGATTCCTTCTGCGGGACAATTGAGACCTGTTGGACAGCTCCAGAACATCCCATATGGAATAAATCCAGAGCACCGTTCGCGGATGGATGCCTGGGAAGCGCACCTCGCATTCCAATTGTCTCCTAGCAACAAGACAATTTAGATCTGCTGGCTCTGCGGGAGCAACCGGGGTGGCTGAGTTGAAATGGACTTTCGTGAGGATGGGTCCTAATGTGTTTTTGTGTCCATTAGGGCCTTGGAATGGGGCGGTGGCACCGGGACCCTGAAGTACTCTCCTAAGCTTTGGACATGGCTCCCATGCACAGGTTTCCTTGTGGAGACGAGATGAGTTCTGATGGGTGCCTCAGGAAATCGCCTATGCTCGTATTGGTATCAGGCTTTTGAGGAGACGTGTCTGTAAACCAATGCAATGGATTCCATTATGGCCTAGGGTCTTGTCTGATTCAATCTTCTTCTCTCTGGATATCCATTTACGGTATGAGTGGAGGTCGATTATCAGCAGGTGTCAGACAGCCCTTGTTTGTTCCTCGTGAACTACACTATTAGGATGGCCTTAGGGACTTTGGAGGTTGCTCTAATTTGTACGATTTTGGACAATAGAATGGGCAAAATTCCCATGGATTGGTAGTCACTGTCTTAATGTGTGGCTCCAGGGGCCCCAGCCTGGAGGGTGTGTGGCCCAGGACTTTGAGGACAGAAGTCTGAAAACACAAACTCAGCTTAGGTTTGGGGACGTAGGTATGGCAGGCCCGAACTACAAACCATGAGAATAACTCTTCAGGATATGAAGAAATTGCGATTCTGAAGCGCTTGCTCAGGCTTATGTCTCTGGATTTTGTATCAGCTATGGCCGTATTATGTCGGGGAGGCCTCATGAGCCATGGACGAATCTTCCTCTCTGAGGTTGTGGCCCGATTCCCAATCGTTTTTCGTCAATCTGTGGGATGGGAGGACTCCTTTCAGTTTTCTTACCTCAGGTGTCCCACCAAAAGAGGAATTCCAAAGCAAAGCCGTGGGGAAGACAGAAGGTACAACCCGAACTATGGTTAAAAATTGGGGCCTAGGGGCATGGCAAGCCCAATATGCTATCTCTTCATCCAGCCACTGAGAGAAGTTACTTGAGGACTGGGCTCAGGCTGAGGGTCACAATGTGTGTTTGTGACCCAGGTGGCCCGCGAGAATGGGCAGGGCCTCATGGGCCACACTGGTTTAAACTACACTGAACATTGGACAACATGCCAACCACAAGGTTTCTTGCCATGGGGAAGGAGTTCTGATTTCTGCATCACGTTCAACCCTGGGCAGTGATGGGAGATAAGGCCTAGGTTCTGAGGCCTGAAAACCGAGGTTGGGTAAAAATGACGACCTTAGGCCATGGCGGCTAGATGTGATCAGTGTGCGGCCAGCTGTCTGGGTTGGTCCCGGAGGTCCAGTCAGGCTGTGTCAGAAAGGGCATTAGTGCCCTGGTCAGCCTGTGTATTTGGGGTACAGCCAAGGTCGGTGCAGGTTGATCCTCATTTGGGGTTACTGGGTAGCCCCAGAGGGCAATGTTTTTCTTATGGAGGGCAGGCCGAGTGCTGCATTGTAGTTCTGTATTGCCAAAATGGAGGGCTTGTGGGCCAGTAGTCTGACGACAGAAGTCTGAGAACACAAGCTAGGCTTAGGTTTCAGAGTGAGGCAATGGTTGGCACAATCTACAGACCTGAATCGAGATCGCGGGCATCTGAAGTCAGGGCGAGGAACAGACCATCGCTCAGGTTGGAGTTTGTGTCCCTGATGGCCCCATCATGAAGGGGGTGCATCGCGAGGCCTTGGGGTTATGCTCACGATGGGAGTTGTGAGAACATCCAAACTGCAGAGAATCTTCTACAGGACAGTTGAGATCTGTTATTTGGCTCGAGGTCAATGATTCTGAGCAGGGTTCTAAGGATGGATGGCTGGGTAGCCCACCTCGCATTCCAATTGTCTCCTAGCAACAAGACAGGTTAGATCTGCTGGATCTGGTTGAGCAACTGAGGAGGCTGAGTTGAAATGGACTCTCCTGTGGATGGGTCCTAATGTGCTTTTGTGTCTATGGAGACCTTGGAATGAAGCGGTGGCACTGGGGCCCTAAAGGGTTCATCTAAACAGAGGCTTTGACACAGCTACAACGTGCAAGTTTCCCCTGTGTAGATGAGATGTTTTCTGATGGGTGAGTCAAGAAACAGCCATGTGCTGGTTTTGAAATCCAGGCCTCTGAGGAGAGATGCTTGGAAACCAAAGCAATGGATCTGATTAGTGCCTATGGGCTTGTTCTTTCCTTTTTACCTCTGGGGACATCTGTCTATGGGTCTGAGTGCAGGTAGGTGCTCAGATGGGCTCAGATTGCCCCTGTTTTTCCTGGTCAGCCACCACTAGTGAGATGGATCAGGGACTTTGGAGGTTTATCCTATTAGAAGGGTTGTGGCCATTGGAATGAGCACACACAATTCCCTTGGAGAGGGCAAGTACAGTCCTCATGTTTGGCTCCAGGGGCCTGAGCTTGTAGATTGTGTAGGCCAGGGCTCTTTGGACAGTTGTCTGAAAACACAAATTCGCCTTATGTTTCGGGTCATAGGTATGGGAGGACTGATCTACAGACCATGAGGAGAACTCTTCAGGATTTGAGAAAAGGGCGAGTGTGAAGCTCTTTCTCAAGTTTTTGTCTCTGGATATCGTGTCACTCATGGTCGTGAAATATCTAAGTGACTTCATGGGACATTGACGAGTCTTACTCTCTGATGGTTTGGCCCCGTCCAAAGAGTTTGGGGTCATTCTGTGGGATAGAAGAAGTCCGTATATTTGTTGTTGTTGTTTTCTTCTTTAACCTCAGGTGTCTCGCCAAAGGAGGGATTCCAGAGTAGAGGCCTGGGGAGGCGTGACTGGACAATCAGTGATCTGATTAAAAGTTGGGGCCTAGGGTCATGTCTAGCCCATTATGACATCTAATTGTCCAGACACTGAGAGGACTTACTAGAGGACAGGACTCATGCTGAGGGTCACAATGCGTGTTTATGGGGCACCTGGGTGGCTCAGTGGGTTAAGCCACTGCCTTCGGCTCAGGTCATGATCTCAGGGTCCTGGGATCGAGTCCCGCATCGGGCTCTCTGCTCAGCGGGGAGCCTGCTTCCCCCTCTCTCTCTGCCTGCTTCTCCATCTACTTGTGATCTCTCTCTGTCAAATAAATAAATAAATAAATCTTTAAAAACAAAACAAAAAAAAAACAATGCGTGTTTATGCCCTCGTCGCTCTCAAGAATGGGCGGGGCCCCAGGGTGAATGCTAATTTCTCCTACACTGAACGTTGGACAACGTGCCAACCACAAGGTTTCTTGCCATGGGTAAGTAGGAGTTCTGATTTCTGCATCACACTCACCCCTGGGCAGTGATTGGATATAAGGTCCTGGTTCTGAAGCCTGAAAACTGAGGTAGGGAAGAGATGATGACCTAAGGCCATGGCGGGTCTTATGTGCTCAGTGTGCAGTCAGCTTTCTGCATATTGGTCAGGAGGTCTGGGATCAGGTTGTGTCCGACAGTGCATTAGTGTCGGGGTTAGACTATATAATTTGGGTATAGTCGAGTGCTGTGTAGGTTTATCCTCATTTAAGTTACCTGGGCAGCTCATTAGGCAATAAATTTTTTCTAGAGGTCAGGCAGAGTGCTGCATTATGGGTCCAGAATTGCCAATTTTGAGGACTTTGGGGCCAGGAGTGTGAGGACGGAAGTCTGAGAAGACAAGCTAGAAATGGGTTTCAGAGCGAGGGCACGGCAGGTACCCCCTGCAGATCTAAACCAATATCTCATGCATCTGAAGTCAGGGCGAGGATCAGACGTTGGCTCCGTTTGGAGTTTCTGTGCATGACGGCCGCTTCATGAAGGGAGCGGAATCTCGAGGCCATTGAGGTTTTCCCACGTTGGGAGTTGTGGGATGCCCCCTTCAAGGATTTCTTCTGCGGGACAATTGAGACCTGTTGGACAGCTCCAGGACATCCCATATGGAATGAATCCAGAGAACCCTTCGAGGATGGATGCCAGGGAAGCCCGCCTCGCATTCCAATTGTCTCCTAGCAACAAGACAGTTGAGATCTGATGGCTCCGCGGGAGCAACCGAGGTGGCTGGGTTGAAATGGACTTTCCTGAGGATGGGTCCTAATGTGTTTTTTCTGTTCATGAGGGCCTTTGAATGGGGCGGTGGCACCGGGACCCTGAAGTACTCTCCTAAGCTTTGGACATGGCTCCCATGCACAGGTTTCCTTGTGGAGACGAGATGAGATCTGATGGGTGCCTCAGGAAAACCCCTATGCTCGTATTGGAATCAGGCTTTTCAGGAGACAGGCCTGTAAACCAAAGCAATGGATCCCATGATGGCCTAGGGTCCTGTCTGGTTAAAAAATCTTCTTTGGAGACATCCATCTACAGTATGAGTGGAGGTCGATTATAGGCTGGTGTCAGACAGCCCTTGTTTGTTCCTCGTGAGCTACACTATTGGGATGGCCTCAGGGACTTTGGAGGTTGCTCCTAATTTTTACGATTTTGGACAGGGAATGGGCAGAATTCCCGGGATTGGTAGGCACAGTCCTAATGTGTGGCTTCAGGGGCCCCAGCCTGGAGGGTGTGTGGCCTTGGACTTTGAGGACAGAAGTCTGAAAACACAAACACAAACTACGTTTGGGGACGTAGGTATGGCAGGCCCGATCTACAAACCATGAGAAGAACTCTTCAGGATATGAAGAAAGTGCGAGTCTGAGGCGCTTGCTCAGGCTTATGTCTCTGGGTTTTGTATCAGCGATGGCCCTGGAATATCGGGGAGGCCTCATGGGCCATGGACGAATCCTTCTCTCTGAGGATTTGGCCCGATGCCCAATTGTTTTTCGTCAATCTGTGGGATTGGAGGACTACTTTCAGTTTTGTTACCTCAGCTGTCCCAACAAAGAGGAATTCCAAAGCAAAGCCGTGGGGAAACTGAGGGGACAACCCGAAGTATGGTTAAAAGTTGGGGCCTAGGGGCATGGAAAGCCCAATATGCTATCTTTTCATCCAGCCACTGAGAGGCGTTACTTGAGGACTGGGCTCAGGCTGAGGGTCACAATGTGTGTTTGTGACCCAGGTGGCTCGCGAGCATGGGCGGGGCCTCACGGGCCACACTGGTTTCAACTACACTGAACGTTGGACAACATGCCAACCACAAGGTTTCTTGCCATGGGGAAGGAGTTCTTACTTCTGCATCACGTTCAACCCTGGGCAGTGATTGGAGATAAGGCCTAGGTTCTGAGGCCTGAAAACCGAGGTTGGGAAAAGATGACGGCCTTAGGCCATGGCGGCTCGATGTGCTCAGTGTGCGGCCAGCTGTCTGGGTTGGTCCAGGTGGTCCAGGATCAGGCTGTGTGAGAAAGGGCATTAGTGCCCTGGTCAGCCTATGTATTTGGGGTACAGCCAAGATAGGTTCAGGTTGATCCTCATTTGGGGTGTCTGGTTAGTCCCGGACGGTAAAGTTTTTGTTCTGGAGGGCAGGCAGAGTGCTGCATTGTAGTTCTGGATTGCCAAACTGGAGGACTTGTGGGCCAGTAGTCTGACGAGAGAAGTCTGAGAACACAAGCTAGGCTTAGGTTTCTGGGTGAGGACATGGCAGGCACAATCTACAGACCAGAATTGAGATCGCGTGCATCTGACGTCAGGGCGAGGATCAGACGATCGCTCAGGTTGGAGTTTGTGTCCCTGATGGCCCCTCCATGAAGGGGGGGCATCGCGCGGCCTTGGGGGTTTGCCCACGATGGAGTTGTGAGCAGCTCCAAACTGCAGAGAGTCTTCTGCAGGACAATTGAGACCTGTTGTTTGGATCCAGGCCAATGATTCTGAGCAGGGTTCTAAGGATGGATGGCTGGGTAGCCCACCTCACATTCCAATTGTCTCCTAGCAACAAGACAGGTTAGATCTGCTGGATCTGGGGGAGCAACCGAGGAAGCTGAGTTGAAATGGACTCTCATGTGGATGGGTCCTAATGTGCTTTTGTGTGTATGGAGACCTTGGAATGAAGCGGTGGCACTGGGCCCCTGAAGAGTTCTCCTAAACAGAGGCTTTAACACAGCTCCAACGTGCAAGATTCCATGTGGAGATGAAATGTTTTCTGATGGGTGAGTAAAGAAACAGCCATATGCTGGTTTTGAAATCCAGGTCTCTGAGGCGACATGCCTGCTAACCAAAGCAATGGATCTGATTAGTGCCTAGGGGCGTGTTCTTTCCCTTTTACCTCTGGGGACATCTGTCTATGGGTCTGAGTGCAGGTAGGTGCTCAGATGGGCTCAGATTGCCCATGTTTTTCCTGGGAAGCCACCACTATTGAGATGGATCACGGTCTTTGGAGGTTTATCCTATTGGAAGGGTTGTGCCCATTGCAATGGGCACACACAATTCCCTTGGAGAGGGCAAGTACAGTCCTCAGGTTTGGCTCCAGGGGTCTGAGCCTGTAGGTTGTGTAGGCCAGGGCTGTTTGGACAGTTGTCTGAAAACACAAACTCGCCTTATGTTTCGAATCATAGGTATGGGAGGACTGATCTACAGACCATGAGGAGAACACCTCAGGATTTGAGAAAAGGGCGAGTGTGAGGCTCTTGCTCAAGTTTTTGTTTCTGGATATCGTGTCACACACGGTTGTGAAA
Source organism: Mustela nivalis (assembly GCF_964662115.1). Classification (NCBI taxonomy): domain Eukaryota; kingdom Metazoa; phylum Chordata; class Mammalia; order Carnivora; family Mustelidae; genus Mustela; species Mustela nivalis. Next base: position 716,190 of record NW_028136354.1, read on the forward strand.
TTTCTGGTGACTTCATGGGAAATGGACGAGTCTTACTCTCTGGTGGTTTGGCCCCGTCCAAAGAGTTTGGGGTCATTCTGTGGGATAGAAGAAGTCCGTTTATTTGTTGTTGTTGTTTTCTTCTTTAACCTCAGGTGTCCCACCAAATGAGTGATTCCAGTGTAGAGCCCTGGGGAGGGGCGACAGGACAATCAGAAATCTGGTTAAAAGTTGGGGCCTAGGGACATGTCAAGCCCATTATGAAATCTAATGGTCCAGCCACTGAGAGGACTGCTAGAGGACAGGACTCATGCTGAGGGTCACAATGCGTGTTTATGCCTTCATCGCTCTCAGGAATGGGCTGGGCCTCAGGGTGAATGCTGCTTTCTCCTACACTGAACGTTGGACCACGTGCCAACCACAAGGTTTTTTGCAAGGGGTAAGGAGGAGTTCTGATTTCTGCATCACACTCTCCCCTGGGCAGTGATTGGAAATAATGTCTCGGTTCTGAAGACTGAAAACTGAGGTAGGGAAGAGATTATAACCTAAGGCCATGGCGGGTCTGACGTACTCTGTGTGCGGTCAGCTTTCTGGGTGTTGGTCAGGAGGTCTGGGCTCAGGTTGTGTCCGACAGTGCATTAGTGCCCAGGTTAGACTATATAATTTGGGTAAAGGCGAGTGCTGTGTAGGTTTATCCTCATTTAATGTACCTGGGCAGCTGTTTCGGCAATAAATTTTTTCTAGAGGGCAGTCAGACTGCTGTTTTGTGGGTCCGGAATTGCCAAACTTGAGGGCTTCTGGGCCAGGAGTGTGGGAACGGAAGTCTGAGGAGACAAGCGAGACGTGGGTTTCAGTGAGAGTGCACGGCAGGTACCCTCTGCAGAACTGAAACAATATCCCATGCATCTGAAGTCACGGCGAGGATCAGACGTTGGCTCAGGTTGGAGTTTATGTGCATGACTTCCCCTTCATGAACAGAGCGGAATCTCAAGGCCATGGAGGTTTTCCCACGTTGGGAGTTGTGGGATGCCCCCTTCAAGGATTCCTTCTGAGGGACAATGAGACCTGTTGGGCAGCTCCAGGACATCCCTTATGGAATGACTCCAGAGAACCGTTGGAGGATGGAAGCCAGGGAAGCCCGCCTTTCATTCCAATTGTCTTCTTGGAACAAGACAGTTGAGATGTGATGGCTCGACGGGAGCAACCAGGGTGGCTGAGTTGAAATGTACTTTCCTGAGGATGGGGCCTAATGTGTGTTTATGTCCATGAGGGCCTTGGAATGGTGCGGTGGCACCTGGACACTGAAGTATTCTCCTAAACTTTTGACATAGCTCCCATGCACAAGTTTCCTTGTGGAGACGAGATTTGTTCTGATGGGTGCCTCAGGAAAACCCCTATGCTCGTATTGGAATCCCGGCATTTGGGGAGACACGCCTGTAAACCAAAGAAATGGATCCGATTATGGCCTAAAGTCCTGTCTGGTTCTATCTTCTACTCTGGCGACATCCATCTATGGTATGAGTGGAGGTAGATGCTCAGCTGGAGTTAGACCACCCTTCTTTGTCCCCGGAGACCTAAACTATTGGGAAGGCCTCGGTGACTTTGGAGGGTTCTCCTAATTTGTAAGATTTTGGACAATGGAATGTTCAGAAAACCCATGGATTGGGTAGGCACAGTCCTAATGTGTTGCTCCAGGGGCCCCAGCCTGGTGTGTGTGTGGCCCATGACATTGAGGACAGAAGTCTGAAAACACAAACTCAGCTTAGGTTTGGGGACATAGGTATGGCAGGCCCAATCTACAAACCATGACAAGAACTCTTCAGGAAATGAAGAAAGTGCGAGTCTGAGGCGCTTGCTCAGGCTTTTGTCTCTGGATTTTGTATCAACGATGGCCGTGGAATGTGGGGAGGCCTCATGCGCCATGGACGATACTTCCTCTCTAAGGATTTGGCCCGGTCCCAATTGTTTTTCGTCAAGCTGTGAGACGGGAGGTCTCCTTTCAGGTTTGTTACCTCAGGAGTCCAAACAAAGAGGAATTCCAAATTAGAGCCCTGGGGAAGAGTGAAGGGACAACCCAAACTATGGTTAAAAATTGGGGCCTTCGGGCATGGCAGGGCCAATATGCTGTCTCTCTATCCAGCTACTGAGAAGCCTAACTTGAGGACTGGGCTCAGGCTGAGGGTCACAATGTGTGTTTGGGACCATTGTGGACTGTGAGCAAGGGCCACACTGGTTTCAACTGCACTGAAATTGGACAACATGCCAATCACAAGGTCTATTGCCATGGGGAAGGAGTTCTGATTTCTGCATCATTTTCAACCCTGGGCAGAGGTTGGAAATAAGGTCTAGGTTCGGTAGCCTGAAAACCGCAGTTGGGAAGAGATGACGACCTAAGCCCATGGCGGGCCTGATGGGCTCAGTGTGCGGTTAGCTGCCTGTGTGTTGGTCAGGAGTTTCTGGCTCAAGTTGTGTCACGGAGTGCAATAGTGCCCAGGTTAGACTATATAATTTGGGTACAGTCGAGTGCCGTGTAGGTTTATCCTCATTTGAGGTGCCTGGGCAGTTCATTAGGCAAGATATTTTTTCTAGAGGGCAGGCAGAGTGCTGCATTGTGGGTCCGGAATTGCCAAACTTGAGGGCTTCTGGGCCAGGAGTGTGAGGACAGAAGTCTGAGAACACAAGCCATAATTGGGATTCAGGCCGAGGGCACGGCAGGTACCCCCTGCAGATCTGAACCAATATCTCATGCATCTGAAGTCACGGCGAGGATCAGATGTTGGCTCAGGTTGGAGTTTATGTGCATGACTGCCCCTTCATGAACGGAGCGGAATCTCAAGGCCATGGAGGTTTTCCCACGTTGGGAGTTGTGGGATGTCCCCTTCAAGGATTCCTTCTGAGGGACAATGAGACCTGTTGGGCAGCTCCAGGACATCCCATATGGAATGACTCCAGAGAACCATTGGAGGATGGATGCCAGGGAAGCCCGCCTTGCATGCCAATTGTCTCCTTGGAACAAGACAGTTGAGATGTGATGGCTCGGCGGGAGCAGCCGGGGTGGCTGGTTGAAATGTACTTTCCTGAGGATGTGGCCTAATGTGTGTTTATGTCCATGAGGGCCTTGGAATGGATCGGTGGCATATGGACCATGAAGTATTCTCCTAAACTTTTGACATAGCTCCCATGCACAAGTTTCCTTGTGGAGACGTGATTTGTTCTGATGGGTGCCTCAGGAAAACCCCTATGCTTGTATTGGAACCCCGGCATTTGGGGAGACATGCCTTTAAACCAAAGCAATGGATCCGATTATGGCCTAGGGTCCTGTATGGTTCTATCTTCTACTCTGGCGACATCCATCTATGGTATGAGTGGAGGTAGATGATCAGCTGGTGTTAGACCACCTTTGTTTGTCCCCGGAGACCTAAACTATTGGGAAGGCCTCGGTGACTTTGGAGGGTTCTCCTAATTTGTAAGATTTTGGACAATGGAATGATCAGAAAACCCATGGATTGGGTAGGCACAGTCCTAATGTGTTGCTCCAGGGGCCCCAGCCTGGTGTGTGTGTGGCCCATGACATTGAAGACAGAAGTCTGAAAACACAAACTCAGCTTAGGTTTGGGGACGTAGGTATGACAGGCCCAATCTACAAACCATGACAAGAACTCTTCAGAAAATGATTAAAGAGCGAGTCTGAGGCGCTTGCTCAGGCTTTTGTCTCTGGATTTTGTATCAACGATGGCCGTGGAATGTGGCGAGGTCTCATGCGCCATGGACGAATCATCCTCTATGAGTATTTGGCCCGAACCAATTGTTTTTCGTCAAGCTGTGGGATGGGAGGTCTCCTTTCAGGTTTGTTACCTCAGGTGTCCCAACCAAAGAGGTATTCCAAATTAGAGCCCGGGGGAAGAGTGATGGGACAACCCAAACTATGGTTAAAAATTAGGGCCTAGGGGCATGGCAGGGCCAATATGCTGTCTCTTCATCCAGCCACTGAGAGGCCTTACTTGAGGACTGGGCTCAGGCTGAGGGTCACAATTTGTGTTTGGGACCAATGTGGCCCAAGAGCATGGGCGGGACCTCATGGGCCACACTGGTTTAAACTACACTGAACTTTGGACAACATGCCAATCAAAAGGTCTCTTGCCATGGGGAGGGTGTTATGATTTCTGCATCATTTTCTACCCTGGGCAGAGGTTGGAAATATAGTCTAGGTTCTGTATCCTGAAAACCGCAGTTTTGAAGAGATGTCAACCTAAGGCCATGGCGGGCCTGATGGGCTCAGTGTGCGGTCAACTGCCTAGGTGTTGGTCAGGAGTTTCTGCCTCAAGTTGTGTCAGAGAGTTCAATAGTGCCTAGGTTTGACTATATAATTTGGGTACAGTCGAGTGCTGTGTAAGTTTATCCTCATTTGAGGTGCCTGGGAAGCTCATTAGGCAAGATATTTATTCTAGAGGGATGGCAGAGTGCTGCATTGTGGGTCCGGAATTGCCAAACATGAGGGTTTCTGGGCCAGGAGTGTGAGGACAGAAGTCTGAGAACACAAGCTAGACTTGGGCTTCAGGCCGAGGGCACGGCATGTACCCCCTGCAGTTCTGAACCAATATCTCATGCATCTGAAGTCACTGCGAGGATCAGATGTTGGCTCAGATTGGAGTTTCTGTGCATGACTGCCCCTTCATGAACAGAGCGAAATCTCAAGGCCATGGAGTTTTTCGCTCGTTGGGAGTTGCGGGATGCCCGCTTCAAGGATTCCTTCTGCGGGACAATTGAAACCTGTTGGGCAGCTCCAGGACATTCCATATGGAATGACTCCAGAGAACCATTGGAGGATGGATACCAGGGAAGCCTGCATCGAATTCCAATTGTCTCCTAGCAACAATACAGTTGAGATCGGATGGCTCTGCGGGGGCAACCGAGGTGGCTGAGTTGAAATGTACTTTCCTGAGGATGTGGCCTAATGTGTGTTTGGGTCCATGAGGGCCTTGGAATGGAGTTGTGGCACCGGGACCCTGAAGTATTCTCCTAAGCTTTTGACATAGCTCCCATGCACAAGTTTCCTTGTGGAGACGGGATTTGTTCTGATGGGTGCCTCAGAAAACCCCTATGCCAGTATTGGAATCCAGGCCTTGGAGGAGACATACCTGTAAACCAAAGCAATGGATCCGATTATGGCCTAGGGTACTGTCTGGTTCAATCTTCTTCTCTGGGGATATCCATCTATGGAATGAGTGAAGGTAGATGCTCACCTGGAGTCAGACGCCCTTGTTTATCCCCGGAGACCTACACTATTGGGAAGTCCTCGGGGACTTTGGAGAGTTCTCCTAATTTGTACGATTTTGGACAATGGAATGGGCATAATTCCCATGTATTGGGTAGGCACAGTCCTAATGTGTGGCTCCAGGGGCCCCAGCTGGAGGGTGTGTGGACCAGGACTTTGAGGATAGAAGTCTGAAAACACAAACTCAGCTCAGGTTTAGGGACGTAGGTATGGGAAGCCCAATGTACAAACCATGAGAAAAACTCTACAGGATATGAATGAAGAGCGAGTCTGAGGCACTTGCTCAGGCTTTTGTATCTGGATTTTTTATCAACGATGGCCGTGGAATGTGGGGAGTCCTCATGTGAAATGGAGGAATCTTTCTCTCTTTGATTTGGCCCGGTCCCAATTGTTTTTCGTCAATCTGTGGGATGGGAGGTCTCCTTTCAGGTTTATTAACTCAGGTTTCAGAAGAAAAGAGGAATTCCAAAGCAGAGACCTTGGGAAGAGTGAAGGGACAACGCAAAATATGCTTAAAAATTGGGGCCCAGGTCATGGCAGGCCCAATATGCTGTCTCTTCATCCAGCCACTGAGAAGCCTTACTTGAGGACTGGGCTCAAGCTGAGGGTAACAAGGTGTGTTTGTGACCAATGTAGCCCGCGAGCATGGGCGGGGCCACATGGGCCACACTGGTTTCAACTGCACCGGACTTTGGAAAGCATGCCAATCACAAGGTCTCTTGCCATGGGGAAGGTGTTCTGATTTCTGCATCACTTTCAAACCTGGGCGGTGTTTGGAGATAAGGTCTAGGTTCTGAAGCCTGAAAAACCGCAGTTGGGAAGTAATGACGACCTAAGGCCATGGCGGGTCTGATATGCTCATTGTGCGGTCAGTTGCCTGGGTGTTGGTCAGGAGGTTCTGGCTCAGGTTGTGTCAGACAGTGCATTAGTGCCCAGGTTAGAATATATGATTTGTGTACAGTCGATTGCCGCGTAGGTTTAACCTCATTTGAGGTGTTGGGCAGCTCATTAGGCAAGATATTTTTTCTAGAGGGCAGGCAGAGTGCTGCATTGTGGGACGGGAATTGCCAAACTTGAGGGCTTCTGGGCCAGGAGTGTGAGGACAGAAGTCTGAGAACACAAGCTAGACTTGGGCTTCAGGCCGAGGGCACGATAGGCACCCCCTGCAGATCTGAACCAATATCTCAAGCATCTGAAGTCACGGCGAGGATCAGACGTTGGCTCAGGTTGGAGTTTCTGTGCATGACTGACCCTTCATGAACGGAGCGGAATCTCAAGGCCATGGAGGTTTTCCCACGTTGGAGTTGTGGGATGCCCCCTTCAAAGATTCCTTCTACGGGACAATTGAGACCTGTTGGGCAGCTCCAGGACATCCCCTATGGAATGACTCCAGAGCATCGTTCGAGGATGGATGCCAGGGAGCCCGCCTCACATTCCAATTGATTCCTAGCAACAAGACAGTTGAGATCTGATGGCTCTGCGGGAGCAACCGGGGTGGTTGAGTTGAAATGGACTTTCCTGAGGATGGGTCCTAATGTGTGTTTGTGTCCATGTGGTCCTTGGAATGGGGCGGTGGCACTGGGACCCAGAATTATTCTCCTAAGCTTTTGACATAGCTTCCATGCACAAGTTTCCTTCTGGAGACGAGATTTTTTCTGATGGGTGCCTCAGGAAACCCCTTATGCTGGATTTGCAATCCAGGCTTTTGAGGAGACACGCCTGTAAACCAAAGCAATGGATCCGATTATGGCCTAGTATCCTGTCTGGTTCAACTTCTTCTCTGGGGATATCCATCTATGGAATGAGTGCAGGTAGATGCTCACCTGGTGTCAGACCGCCCTTGTTTGTCCCCGGAGACCTACACTATTGGGATGGCCTCGGGAACAATGGAGAGTTCTCCTAATTTGTACGATTTTGGACAATGTAATGGGCAGAATTCCCATGTATGGGTTAGGCACAGTCCTAATGTGTGACTCCAGGGGACCCAGCCTGCAGAGTGTGTGGCCCAGGACTTTGAGGACAGAAGTCTGAAAACACAAACTCAGCTTAGGTTTGGGGACATAGGTATGGCAGGCCCAATCTAAAAACCATGAGAAGAACTCTTCAGGATATGAAGAAAGAGCGAGTCTGAGGCACTTGCTCAGGCTTTTGTCTCTGGATTTTGTATCAACGATGGCCGTGGAATGTGGTGAGGCCTCATGGGGCATGGACGAATCTTCCTCTCTGTGGATTTGGCCCGGTCCCAATTGTTTTTTGTCAATCTGTGGGATGGGAAGTCTCCTCTCAGCTTTGTTACCTTAGGTGTCCCAGCCAAAAAGGAAATCCAAAGGAGAGCCCTGGCGAAGAGTGATGGGACAACCCAAATTATGATTAAAAATTGGGGCCTAGGGGCATGGCAGGCCCAATATGCTGTCTCTTCATCTAGCCACTGAGAGGCCTTACTTGAAGACTCGGGTCAGGCTGAGGGTCACAATGTGTGTTTGGGACCAATGTGGCCCGCGAGCATCGCGGGGCCTCATGGGCCACACTGGTTTCAACTATCCTGAACTTTGGACAACATGTCAATCACAAAGTCTCTTGCCATGGGGAAAGAGTTCTGATTTCTGCATCATTTTCCACCCTGGGCAGTGGTTGGAGATAAGGTCTAGGTTCTGAAGCCTGAAAACCGCTGTTGGGAAGAGATGACGCCATAAGGCCATGGCAGGTCTGATGTGCTCAGTGTGCGGTCAGCCTCCCGGGTGTTGGTCAGGAGGTTCGGGCTCATGTGGTGTCAGACAGTGCATTAGTGCCCAGGTTAGACTATATAATTTGGGTACATTCGAGTGCCGTGTAGGTTGATCCTCATTTGAGGTGCCTGGGCAGCTCATTGTGCAAAATATTTTTTCTAGAGGGCAGGCAGAGTGCTGCATTGTGGGTCCGGAATTGCCAAACTTGAGGGCTTCTGGGCCAGGAGTGTGAGGACAGAAGTCTGAGAACACAAGCTATACTTGGGCTTCAGGCCGAGGGCACGGCAGGTACCCCCTGCAGATCTGAACCAATATCTCATGCATCTGAAGTCACGGCGAGGATCAGACGTTGGCTCAGGTTGGAGTTTCTGTGCATGACTGCCCCTTCATGAACGGAGCGGAATTTCAAGGGGTTGGAGGTTTTCCCACTTTGGGAGTTGTGGGATGCCCACTTCAAGGATTCCTTCTGCGGGACAATTGAGACCTGTTGGGCAGCTCCTGGACATCCCATATTGAATGACTCCAGAGCACCGTTCGAGGATGGATGCCAGGGAAGCTGGCCTCGCATTCCAATTGTCTTCTAGCAAAAAGACAGTTGAGATCTGATGGCTCTGCGGGAAAACCGGGATGGCTGAGTTGAAATGGACTTTCCTGAGGATGGGGCCTAATGTATGTTTGTGTCCATGGGAGCCTTGGAATGGGGAGGTTCCACCGGGACCCTGAATTATTCTCTTAAGCTTTTGACATAATTCCCATGCACAAGTTTCCTAGTGGCGACGAGATTTTTTCTGATGGGTGCGTCAGAAAACTCCCTATGCTGGTATTGGAATCCAGGCTTTTGAGGAGACATGCCTGTAAACCAAAGCAATGGTTCCGATTATGGCCTAGGGTCCTGTGTGGTTCCATCTTCTTCTCTGGGGACATCCATCTATGGTATGAGTGGAGGTAGATGCTCAGGTGGTGTCAGACCGCCCTTGTTTGTCCCGGGGGACCTACACTTTTGGGATGGCTTCGGGGACTTTGGAGTGTTTTCCTAATTTGTACCATTTTGGACAATGTAATGGGCAGAATTCCCCTGGATTGGGTAGGTACAGTCCTAATGTGTGGCTCCAGGGGCCCCAGTCTAGAGGGTGTGTGTCCCAGGACCTTGAGGACAGAAGTCTGAAAACACAAACTCGGCTTAGGTTTGGGGACGTAGATATGGCAGGCCCAATCTACAAACCATGAGAAGAACTCTTCAGGATATGAAGAAAGAGCGAGTCTGAGGCACTTGCTCAGGCTTTTGTCTCTGGATTTTGTATCAACGATGGCCGTGGAATGTGGGGAGGCCTCATGGGCCATGGACGAAGCTTCCTCTCTGTGAATTTGGCCCGGTCCCAATTGTTTTTTTCAATCTTTGTGATCAGAGGACTCCTCTCAGGTTTGTTACCTTAGGTGTTCCAGCCAAAGAGGAAATCCAAAGCAGAGCCCTGGTGAATAGTGATGGGACAACCCAAACTATGATTAAAAATTGGGGCCTTGGGGCATGGCAGGCCGAATATGCTGTCTCTTCATCTAGCCACTGAGAGGCCTTACTTGAGGACTGGGCTCATGCTGAGGGTCACAATGTGTGTTTGGGACCAATGTGGCCCGTGATCATGGGCGGGGCCTCATGGGCCACACTGGTTTCAACTATCCTGAACTTTGGACAACATGTCAATCACAAGGTCTCTTGCCATGGGGACGGAGTTCTGATTTCTGCATCATTTTCAACCCTGGGCAAAGGTTGGAGGTAAGGTCTAGGTTCTGAGCCTGAAAACCGCTGTTGGGAAGAGATGATGCCATAAGGCCATGGCGGGTCTGATGTGCTCAGTGTGCGGTCAGGCCCCTGGGTGTTGGTAAGGAGTTTCAGGCTCATGTGGTGTCAGACAGTGCATTAGTGCCCAGGTTAGACTATATAATTTGGGTACAGTCGAGTGCCGTGTAGGTTGATCCTCATTTGAGGTGCCTGGGCATTCATTAGGCAAGATATTTTTTCTAGAGGGCAGGCAGAGTGCTGCATTGTGGGTCCGGAATTGCCAAACGTGAGGGCTTCTGGGCCTGGAGTGTGAGGACAGAAGTCTGAGAAGACTAGCTAGACTTGGGCTACAGGCCGAGGGCACGGCAGGTACCCCCTGCAGATCTGAACCAATATCTCATGCAACTGATATTAGGACGAGGATCAGACGTTGGCTCAGGTTGGCGTTTCTGTGCATGACTGCCCCTTAATGAACGGAGCAGAATCTCAAGTCCATGGAGGTTTTCCCACGTTGGGAGTTGTGGGATGCCGCCTTCAAGGATTCTTCTGCGGACATTGAGACCTGTTGGGCAGCTCCAGGACATCCCCTATGGAATGACGCCAGAGCACAGTTCGAGGATGAATTCCAGGGAAGCCCGCCTCTCATTCCAATTGTCTTCTAGCAAAAAGACAGTTGAGATCTGATGGCTCTGCTGGAGCAACCGGGGTGGCTGAGTTGAAATGGACTTTCCCGAGGAATGGAGCTAATATGTGTTTCTGTCGATGGGGGCCTTGGAATCGGGCGGTGGCACCGGGACCCTGAAGTATTCTCCTAAGCTTCTGACATAGCTCTCACGCTCAAGTTTCCTTGGGTAGATGAGATTTGTTCTGATGGGTGCCTCAGGAAACCCCCTATGCTGGTATCGGAATCCAGGATTTTGAGGAGACACGACTGTAAACCAAAGCATTGGATCTGATTATGGCCTAGGGTCCTGACTGGTTCATTCTTTTTCTCTGGGGACAACCATCTATGGTATGAGTGGAGGTGGATGCTCAGCTGGTGTCAGACCGCCCTTGTTTGTCGCTGGAGACCTACACTATTGGTATGGCCTCGGGGAATTTGGAGGATTCTCCTACTTGTACTATTTTGGACAATGGAATGGGCAGAATTTCCATGCATGGGGTAGGCAGAGTCCTAATGTGTGGCTCAAGGGGCCCCAGCGTGGAGGTTGTGTGGCCCAGGACTTTGAGGACAGAAGTCTGAAAACACAAACTCAGCTTAGGTTTGGGGACGTAGGTATGGCAGGCCCAATCTACACACCATGAGAAGAACTCTTCAGGATATGAAGAAAGAGAGAGTCTGAGGCGCTTGCTGAGGCTTTTCTGTCTGGATTTTGTATCAACGATGGCCGTGGAATGTGGGGAGGCCTCATGGGCCATGGACGAATCTTCCTCTATGTGGACTTGGCCCGGTCCCAATTGTTTTCAGTCAATCTGTGGGATGGGAGGTCTCCTTTAAGGTTTGTTACCACAGGTGTCCCAACCAAAGAGGAATTCGAAAGCAGAGCCCTGGGGAAGAGTGAATGTACAACCCAAACTATGGTTAAAAATTGGGGCCTAGGGGCATGGCAGGCCTAATATGCTGTCTCTTCCTCCAGCCACTGAGAGGCCTTACTTGAGGACTGGGCTCAGGCTGAGGGTCACAATGTGTGTTTTTCACCAATGTGGCCCGAGAGCATGGGCGAGACCTCATGGGCCACACTGGTTTCAACTACACTGAACTTTGGACAACATGCCAATCACAAGGTTTCTAGCCATGGGGAAGGAGTTCTGATTTCTGCATCATTTTCAACCCTGGGCAGTGGTTGGAGATATGGTCTAGGTTCTGAAGCCCGAAAAGCGCAGTTGGGAAGTGATGACGACCTAAGGCCATGGCGGGTCTGACGTGCTCAGTGTGCCCTCAGCTGCCTGGGTGTTGGTCAGCAGGTTCGGGCTCAGGTTGTGTCAGACAGTGCATTAGTGCTCATGTTAGACAATATAATTTGGGTACAGTCGAGTGCCGTGTAGGTTGATCCTCATTTGTGGTGCCTGGGCAGCTCATTAGGCAATATATTCTTTCTGGAGGGCAGGCAGAGTGCTGCATTGTGGGTCCGGAATTGACAAACTTGAGGGCTTCTGGTCCAGGAGTGTGAGGACAGAAGTCTGAGAACACAAGCTAGACTTGGGCTTCAGGCCGAGGACACGGCAGGTACCCCCTGCAGATCTGAACCAATATCTCAAGCTTCTGAAGTCAAGGCGAGGATCAGACGTTGGCTCAGGTTGGAGTTTCTGTGCATGACTGCCCCTTTATGAACAGAGTAGAGTCTCAAGGCCATGGAGGTTTTCCCACGTTGGGAGTTGTGGGATGCCCCCTTGAAGCATTCCTTGTGCGGGAGAATTGAGACCTGTTGGGCAGCTCCAGGACATCCCATATGGAATGACTCCAGAGCACCGTTAGAGGATGGAGGCCAGGGAAGCCCGCCTCGCATACCAATTGTCTCCTAGCAACAAGACAGTTGAGATCTGATGGCTCTGCTGGGGTGGCTGAGTTGAAATGGACTTTCCTGAGTATGGGGCCTAATGAGTGTTTATGTCCATGAGGGCTTTGGAATGGGGCGGAGGCCCCATTACCCTGAAGTATTCTCCTAAGCTTTTGACATAGCTGCCATGCACAAGTTTCCTTGTGGTGACGAGATTTGTTCCGATGGGTGCCTCAGGAAAACCCCAATGCTGGCATTGGAATCCAGGCATTTGATGAGACATGCCTGTAAATCAAAGCAATGGATCCGATTATGGCCTGGGGTCCTGTCTGGTTCTCTGGGTTCATCCATCTATGGTGTGAGTGGAGGTGGATGCTTAGCTGTTGTCAGACCGCCCTTGTTTGTCCCGGGAGACCTACACTATTGGGATGGCCTCGGGGACTTTGCAGGGTTCTCCTAATTTGTAAGATTTTGGACAATGTAATGGGCAGAATTCCCATGGATTGTGTAGGCAGCATCCTAATGTGTTGCTCCAGGGGCCCCACCCTGAGGGTGTGGGGCCCAGGACTTTGAGGGAGGAAGTCTGAAAACACAAACTCTGCTTAGGTTTGGGACATAGGTATGGCAGGCCCAATCTACAAACCATGAGAAGAACTCTTCAGAATATAAAGAATGAGCGAGTCTGATGCGCTTGCTCAGGCTTTTGTCTCTGGATTTTGTATCAACGATGGCCTTGGAATGTGGGGAGGCCTCATGGGCCATGGACGAATCTTCCTCTCTTTGGATTTGGCCCAGTCCCAATTGTTTTTCGTCAATTTGTGGGAATGGATGTCTCCTTTCAGGTTTGTTACCTCAGGTGTCCCAACCAAAAAGGAATTCGAAGGCAGAGCCCTGGGGAAGAGTGAAGGGACAACCCAAACTATGGTTAAAAATTGGGGCCTAGGGGCATGGCCGGCCCAATATGCTGTCTCTTCATCCAGCCACTGAGAGGCCTTACTTTAGGACTGGGCTTAGGCTGAGGGTCACCATGTGTGTTTGTGACCAATGTGGCCCGCGGGCATGGGCATGGTCTCATGGCCACACTGGTTTCAACTGCACTGAACTTTGGACAACATGCCAATAAGAAGGTTTCTTGCCATGGGGAAGGAGTTCAGATTTCTGCATCGTTTTCAACCCTGGGCAGTGGTTGGAGATAAGGTGTAGGTTTTAAGCCTGAAAACCGCAGTTGGGGAGAGATGACGACCTAAGGCCTTGGCGGGTCGTATGCACTCAGTGTGCGGTCAGCTGCCTGGCTGTTGGTCAGGAGGTTCGGGCTCAGGTTGTGTCAGACAGTGCATTAGTGCCCAGGTTAGACTATATAATTTGGGTACAGTCGAGTACCGTGTAAGTTTATCCTCATTTGAGGTGCCTGGGCAGCTCATTAGGCAAGATATTTTTTGCTAAAGGGCAGGCAGAGTGCTGCATTGTGGGTCCAGAATTTCCAAACTTGCGGGCTTCTGGCCCGGAGTGTGCGGACAGAAGTCTGAGAACACAAGCTAGACTTGGGCTTCAGGCCGAGGGCACGGCAGGTACCCCTTGCAGATCTGAACCAATATGTCAAGCATCTGATGTCACGGCGAGGATCAGATGTTGGCTCAGGTTGGAGTTTCTGTGCATGACTTCCCCTTCATGAATGGAGCGGAGTCTCAAGGCCATGGAGGTTTTCCCACGTTGGGAGTTGTGGGATGCCCCCTTCAAGGATTCCTTGTGCGGACAATTGAGACCTGTTGGGCAGCTCCAGGACATCCCATATGGAATGACTCCAGAGCACCGTTCTAGGATGGATACCAGGGAAGCCCGCCTCGCATTCCAATTGTTTCCTAGCAAAAAGACAGTTGAGATGTGATTGCTCTGCGGGAGCAACCGGGGTGGCTGAGGTGAAATGGACTTTCCTGAGGATGGGGCATAATGTGTGTTTCTGTCCATGAGGTCCTTAGAATGGGGCGGTGGCACCGGGACACCCAAGTATTCTCCTAAGCTTTTGACATAGCTCTCAGGCACAAGTTACCTTGTGAAGATGATATTTGTTCTGATGGGTGCCTCAGGAAAACCCCTATGCTGGAATTGGAATCCAGGCTTTTGAGGAGACATGCCTGTAAACCAAAGCAATGGATCCTATTATGGCCTAGGGTCCTGTCTTGTTCCATCTTCTTCTATGGGTTCATCCATCTATGGTATGAGTGGATTGGATCTCAGCTCGTGTCAGACCGCCCTTGTTTGTCCCGGGAGACCTACACTATTGGGATGGCCTCGGGGACTTTGGAGTGTTCTCCTAATTTGTACGATTTTGGACAATGGAATGGGCAGAATTCCCTGGATTGGGTAGGCAGCGTCGTAATGTGTGGCTCCAGGGGCTCCAGCCTGGAGGTTGTGTGGCCCAGGACTTTGAGGACAGAAGTCTGAAAACACAAACACAGCTTAGGTTTGGGGACATATGTATTGCTGGCCCAATCTAAAAACCATGAGAAGAACTCATCAGGATATTAAGAAAGAGCAAGTCTGAGGTGCTTGCTCAGGCTTTTGTCTCTGGATTTTATATCAACGATGGCCGTGGAATGTGGGGAGGCCTCATGGGCCATGGATGAATCTTGCTCTCTGTAAATTTGGCCCAGTCCCAATTGTTATTCGTCAAGCTGTGGGATGGGAGGTCTCCTTTCAGGTTTGTTACCTCAGGTGTCCCAACCAAAGAGGAATTCCAAAGTAGAGCCCTGGGGAAGAGTGAAGGGACAACCCAAACTATGATTAAAAATTGGGGCCTAGGGGCATGGCAGGCCCAATATGCTGTCTCTTCCTCCAGCCACTGAGAGGCCTTACTTGAGGACTGGGCTCAGGCTGAGGGTCACAATGTGTGTTTTTGACCAATGTGGCCCGAGAGCGTGGGCGAGACCTCATGGGCCACACTGGTTTCAACTACACTGAACTTTGGACAACATGCCAATCACAAGGTTTCTAGCCATGGGGAAGGAGTTCTGATTACCGCATCATTTTCAACCCTGGGCAGTGGTTGGAGATAAGGTCTATGTTCTGAAGCCTGAACCGCGGTTGTGGAGAGATGACGACCTAAGGCCTTGGCGGGTCATATGCGCTCAGTGTGCAGTCAGCTGCCTGGCTGTTGGTCAGGAGTTTCGGGCTCAGGTTGTGTCAGACAGGGCATTAATGCCCAGGTTAGACAATATAATTTGGGTACAGTCGAGTGCCGTGTATGTTGATCCTCATTTGTGGTGCCTGTGCAGCTCATTAGGCAATATATTCTTTCTGAAGGGCAGGCAGAGTTCTGCATTGTGGGTCCGGAATTGACAAACTTGAGCGCTTCTGGCCAGGAGTGTGAGGACAGAAGTCTGAGAACACAAGCTAGACTTGGGCTTCAGGCCGAGGACACGGCAGGCACCCCCTGCAGATCTGAACCAATATCTCAAGCTTCTGAAGTCAAGGCGAGGATCAGACGTTGGCTCAGGTTGGAGTTTCTGTACATGACTTCCCGTTCATGAACGGAGCGGAATCTCAAGGCCATGGAGGTTTTCCCACGTTGGGAGTTGTTGGATGCCCCCTTGAAGGATTCCTTGTGTGGGACAATTGAGACCTGTTGGGCAGCTCCAGGACATCCCATATGGAATGACTCCGGAGCACCGTTAGAGGATGCATGCCAGGGAAGCCCGCATCACATTCCAATTGTCTCCTAGCAACAAGACAGTTGAGATCTGATGGCTCTGCTGGGGTGGCTGAGGTGAAATGAACTTTCCTGAGGATGGGGCCTAATGTTTGTTTTTGTCCATGGGGGCCTTGGAATGGGGCGGTGGCACCGGGACCCTGAAGTATTCCCCTAAGATTTTGACATAGCTCCCATGCACAAGTTACCTTGTGGTGACGAGATTTGTTCTGATGGGTGCCTCAGGAAACCCTCTATGCTGGTATTGGAATCCAGGCATTTGATAAGACATGCCTGTAAACCAAAGCAATGGGCCCGATTATGGCCTAGGGTCCTGTCTGGTTCAATCTTCTTCTCTGGGTTCATCCATCTATGGTATGAGTGGAGGTGGATGCTTAGCTTGTCTCAGAACGCCCTTGTTTATCCCGGGAGACCTACACTATTGAAATGGCTTCGGGGACTTTGGAGGGTTCTCCAAATTTGTACTTTTTTGGACAATGGAATGGGCAGAATTCCCATGGATTGGGTAGGCAGCGTCCTAATGTGTGGCTCCAGGGCAGCCCGGAGGGTGTGGGGCCCAGGAATTTGAGGTAGGATGCCTGAATACACAAACTCAGCTTAGGTTTGGGGACATAGGTATGGCAGGTCCATCTACAAAGCATGAGAAGAACTCTTCAGGATATAAAGAATGAGCGAGTCTGATGCGCTTGATCAGGCTTTTGTCTCTGGATTTTGTATCAACGATGGCCGTGGAATGTGGGGAGGCCTCATGGGCCATGGAAGAATCTTCCTCTCTGTGAATTTGGCCCGGTCCCAATTGTTTTTCGTCAATCTGTGGGAATGGATGTCTCCTCTCAGGTTTATTACCTCAGGTGTCCCAACCAAAGAGGAATTCCAAAGCAGAGCCCTGGGGAAGAGTGAAGGGACAACCCAAACTATGGTTAAAATTGGGGCCTAGGGGCATGGCAGGCTCAATATGCTGTCTCTTCCTCCAGCCACTGAGGGCCTTACTTGAGGACTGGGATCAGGCTGAGTGTCACAATGTGTGTATTTCACCAATGTGGCCCGAGAGCGTGGGCGAGACCTCATGGGCCACACTGGTTTCAACTACACTGAACTTTGGACAACATGCCAATCACAAGGTTTCTAGCCATGGGGAAGGAGTTCTGATTTCTGCATCATTTTCAACCCTGGGCAGTGGTTGGAGATATGGTCTAGGTTCTGAAGCCCAAAAACCGCAGTTGGGAAGAGATGACGACCTAAGGCTATGGCGGTTCTGACGTCCTCAGTGTGCGGTCAGCTGCCTGGGTGTTGGTCAGCATGTTCGGGCTAGGGTTGTGTCAGACAGTGCATTAGTGCTCAGGTTAGACAATATAATTTGGGTACAGTCGAGTGCCGTGTAGGTTGATCCTCATTTGTGGTGCCTGGGCAGCTCATTAGGCAATACATTCTTTCTGGAGGGCAGGCAGAGTGCTGCATTGTGGGTCTGGAATTGACAAACTTGAGGGCTTCTGGGCCAGGAGTGTGAGGACAGAAGTCTGAGAACACAAGCTAGACTTGGGCTTCAGGCCGAGGACACGGCAGGTACCCCCTGCAGATCTGAACCAATATCTCAAGCTTCTGAAGTCAAGGCGAGGATCAGACGTTGGCTCAGGTTGGAGTTTCTGTGCATGACGGCCGCTTCATGAAGGGAGCGCAATCTCGAGGCCATTGAGGTTTTCCCACGTTGGGAGTTGTGGGATGCCCCCTTCAAGGATTCCTTCTGCGGGACAATTGAGACCTGTTGGACAGCTCCAGGACATCCCATATGGAATGACTCCAGAGCACCGTTCGCGGATGGATGCCTGGGAAGCCCGCCTCGCATACCAATTGTCTCCTAGCAACAAGACAGTTTAGATCTGATGGCTCTGCCGGAGCAACCAGGGTGGCTGAGTTGAAATGGACTTTCCTGAGGATGGGTCCTAATGTGTTTTTGTGTCCATGAGGGCCTTGGAATGGGGCGGTGGGACCGGGACCCTGAAGTACTCTCCTATGCTTTGGACATGGTTCCCATGCACAGGTTTCCTTGTGGAGAGGAGATGAGTTCTGATGGGTGCCTCAGGAAAACCCCTATGCTCGTATTGGAATCAGGCTTTTGAGGACACATGCCTGTAACCCAAAGCAATGGATCCTATTATGGCCTACGGTCCTGTCTGGTTCAATTTTCTACTCTGGGGACATCCATCTATGGTATGAGAGAAGGTCGATTATCAGCTGGTGTCAGACAGCCCTTGTTTGTTCCGGGCGACCTACACTATTGGAATGGCCTCAGGGACTTTGGAGGTTTCTCCTAATTTGTATGATTTTGGACCATGGAATGGGCAGAATTCCCATGGATTGGTAGGCACAGTCCTAATGTGTGGCTCCAGGGGCCCAGCCTGGAGGGTGTGTGGCTCAAGAATTTGAGGACAGAAGTCTGAAAACACAAACTCGGCTTAGGTTTGGGGAGGTAGGTATAACAGGCCCGATCTACAAACCATGAGAAGATCTCTTCAGGATATGAAGAAAGTGCGAGTCTGAGGCGCTTGCTCAGGCTTTTGTCTCTGGATTTTGTATCAGCGATGGCTGTGGAATGTCGGGGAGGCCTCATGGGCCATGCACGAATCTTCCTCTCTGATGATTTGGCCCGATTCCCAATTGCTTTTCGTCAATCTGTGGGATGGGAGGACTCCTTTCAGTTTTGTTACCTCAGGTGTCCCACCAAAAGAGGAGTTCCAAAGCAAAGCCGTGGGGAAGACTGAAGGGACAACCTGAACTATGGTTAAAAATTGGTGCCTAGGGGCATGGCAATCCCAATATGCTATCTCTTCATCCAGCCACTGAGTGGCCTTTCTTGAGGACTGGGCTCAGCCTGAGGGTCACAATGTGTGTTTGTGACCAATGTGGCCCGCGAGCATGGGCAGGGCCTCATGGGCCACACTGGTTTCAACTACACTGAACGTTGCACAACATGCCAACCACAAGGTTTCTTGCCATGGGGAAGGAGTTCTGATTTCTGCATCACCTTCAACTCTGGGCAGTGATTGGAGATAAGGTCTAGGTTCTGAAGCCTGAAAACAGAGGTTGGGAAGAGATGACGACCTAAGGCCATGGCGGCTCGATGTGCTCGGTGTGCGGCCAGCTGTCTGGGAGGGGCCAGGGGTTCCAGGCTCAGGCTGTCAGAAAGGGCATTAGTGCCCTGGTCAGCCTATGTATTTGGGGTACAGCCATGGTCGGTGCAGGTTGAACCTCATTTGGGGTTACTAGGCAGCCCCAGAGGACAATGTTTTTCTTCTGGAGGGCAGGCAGAGTGCTGCATTGTAGTTCTGGATTACCAAACTGGAAGGCTTGTGGGCCAGTAGTCTGACGACAAAAGTCTGAGAACACAAGCTAGGCTTAGGTTTCTCGGTGAGGCCATGGCAGGCACAATCTACAGACCTGAATCGAGATCTTGTGCATCTGAAGTCAGGGCGAGGATCAGACGATCGGCCAGGTTGGAGTTTCTGTCCCTGATGGCCCCTTCATGAATGGGGGGGCATCACGAGGCCATGGGGTTTTTCCCACGATGGGAGTTGTGAGAAGCTCCAAACTGCAGAGAGTCTTCTGCAGGACAATTGAGACCTGTTGTTTGGCTCCAGGCCAATGATTCTGAGCAGGGTTCTAAGGATGGATGGCTGGGTAGCCCACCTCGCATTCCAATTGTCTCCTAGCAACAAGACAGGTTAGATCTCCTGGATCTGTGGGGAGCAACCGAGGACGCTGAGTTGAAATGGACATCCCTGGGGATGGGTCCTAATGTGCTTTTGTGTCTATGGAGACCTTGGAATGAAGCGGTGGCACTGGGGCCCTAAAGGGTTCTCCTAAACAGAGGCTTTGACACAGTTCCAACGTGCAAGTTTCCCATGTGTAGATGAGATGTTTTCTGATGGGTGAGTCAAGAAACAGCTATATGCTGCTTTTGAAATCCCGGCCTCTGAGGAGAGATGCCTGGAAACCAAAGCAATGGATCTGATTAGTGCCTAGGGGCCTGCTCTTTCCTTATTACCTCTGGGGACATCTGTCTATGGGTCTGAGTGCAGGTAGGTGCTCAGTTGGACTCAGATTGCCCCTGTTTTTCCTGGGAAGCCACCACTATTGAGATGGATCAGGGACTTTGGAGGTTTATCCTATTACAAGGGTTGTGGCCATTGGAATGGGCACACACAATTCCCTTGGAGAGGGCAAGTACAATCCTCAGGTTTGGCTCCAGGGGCCTGAGCCTGTAGGTTGTGTAGGCCAGGGCTTTTTGAACAGTTGTCTGAAAACACAAACTCGGCTTATGTTTCGGGTCATAGGTATGGCAGGACTGATCAACAGAATATGAGGAGAACTCTTCGGGATTTGAAAGAAGGGCGAGTGTGAGGCTCCTGCTCAAGTTTTTGTCTCTGGATATCGTGTCACTCATGGTCGTGGAATTTCTGGGTGACTTCATGGGAAATGGATGAGTCTTACTCTCTGGTGGTTTGGCCCCGTCCAAAGAGTTTGGGGTCATTCTGTGGGCTGGAAGAAGTCCGTTTTTTTGTTGTGGTTATTGTTTTCTTTTTTAACCTCATATGTCCCACCAAATGAGGGATTCCAGAGTAGAGCCCTGGGGAGGGGCGACTGGACAATCAGAAATCTGGTTAAAAATTGGGGCCTAGGGACATGTCAAGCCCATTATGACATCTAATAATCCAGCCACTGAGAGGACTTACTAGAGGACAGGACTCATGCTGAGGGTCACAATGCGTGTGTATGCCCTCCTCGCACTCAAGAATGGGCGGGGCCTCAGGGTGAATGCTGGTTTCTCCTACACTGAACATTGGACAACGTGCCAACCACAAGGGTTCTTGCCACGGGTAAGGAGGAGTCCTGATTTCTGCATCACACTCACCCCTGGGCAGTGATTGGAGATAAGGTCTCGGTTCTGAAGCCTGAAAACTGAGGTAGGGAAGAGATGATGACCTAAGGCCATGGCGGGATTTATGTGCTCAGTGTGCGGTCAGCTTTCTGGGTGTTGGTCAGGAGGTCCGGGCTCAGGTTGTGTTCGACAGTGCATTAGTGCCCAGGTTAGACTATATAATTTGGGTACAGTCGAGTGCTGTGTAGGTTGATCCTCATTTAAGGTGCCTGGGCAGCTCATGAGGCAATAATTTTTTTTCTACAGGGCAGGCAGAGTGCTGCATTGTGGGTCCGGTATTGCCAAACTTGAGGGCTTCACGGCCAGGAGTGTGAGGACAGAAGTCTGAGAAGACAAGCTAGACTTGGGTTTCAGTGCGAGGGCATGGCAGGTACCCCCTGCAGATCTGAACCAATATCTCATGCATCTAAAGTCTCGGCGAGGATCAGAAGTTGGCTCATGTTGAGTTTCTGTGCATGACTGCCCCTTCATGAACCGAGCGGAATCAAGATTATGGAGGTTTTCCCACGTTTGGAGTTGTGGGATGCCGCCTTCAAGGATTCCTTCTGCGTGACAATTGAGACCTGTTGGGCAGCTCCAGGACAACCCATATGGAATGACTCCAGAGCACCGTTCGAGGATGGATGCCAGGGAGGCCCGCTTCCCATTCCAATTGTCTCCTAGCAAGAAGACATTTGAGATCGGATGGCTCTCCAGGAGCAACCTGGGTGGCTGAGTTGAAATGGACTTTCCTGAGGATGGGGCCTACTGTGTGTTTGTGTCCCTGAGGGCCTTGGAATGGGGCAGTAGCACCGGGAACACAAAGTATTCTCCTAAGCTGTTGACATAGTTCCCATGTACAAGTTTCCTTGTGGAGACCAGTTTTGTTCAGATGGGTGCCTCAGGAAATCCCCTCTGCTGGTATTGGAATGCAGGCCTTTTAGGAGACATGCCTGTAAACCAAAGCAATGGATCCGATTATGGCCTAGGGTCCTGATTGATTCAATCTTCTTCTCTGGGAACATCCATCTATGGTATGAGGGGAGGTAGATGCTCAGCTGGTATCAACCTCCCTTGTTTGTCCCGGGAGACCTCCAATATCGGATTGGCCTCGGGGATTTTGGAGGTTTCTCCCTATTTGTACGATTTTGGACAATGGAATGGGCAGAATTCTCATGGATTGGGTAAGCACATTCCTAATTATTGGCTCCAGGGGCCCCAGCCTGGAGGGTTTGTGGCCCAGGACGTTGAGGACAGAATTCTGAAAACACAAACTCAGCTTAGGTTTTGGGACGTAGGTATGGCAGGCCCAATCTACAAACCATGAGAAGAACTCTTCAGAATATGAAGAAAGAGCGAGTCTGAGGCGCTTGCTCAGGCTTTAGTCTTTGGATTTTGTATCAACGATGGCCGTGGAATGTGGGGAGGCCTCATGGGCCATGGACGAATCTTCTACTCTGTGGATTTGGCCCGGTCCTAATTGTTTTTCGTCAATCTGTGGGATGGGAGGTCTCCTTTCAGGTTTGTTACCTCAGGTGTCCCAACCAAAGATTAATTCCAAAGCAGAGCCCTGGGGAAGAGTGAAGGGACAACCCAAACTATGGTTACAATTTGGGGAATCGGGGCATGGCAGGTCCAATATGCTGTCTCTTCATCCAGCCACTGAGAGACCTTACTTGTGGATTGGGCTCAGGCTGAGGGTTACAAGGTGTACTTGTGACCAATGTGGCCCGGGGTATGGGCGGGCCTCATGGGCCACAAGGTTCAACTACAATGAACTGTGGACAACATGCCAATCACAAGGTTTCTTGCCATGGGGAAAGAGTTCTGATTTCTGCATCATTTTCAACACTGGGCAGTGGTTGGAGATAAGTTCTAGGTTCTGAAGCCTGAAAACCGCAGTTGGGAAGAGATGACGACCTAAGGCCATGGCGGGTCCTACGTGCTCAGAGTGCGGTCAGCTGCCTGGGTGTTGGTCAGGAGGTTCAGGCTCTGTTGCGTCATACAGTGCATTAGTGCCCAGGTTAGACTATATAATTTGGGTACAGTCAAGTTCCATGTATGTTTATCTTCATTTGAGTTGCCTGGGCAGCTCATTAGGCAAGACATTTTTTCTAGGGGGCAGGCAGAGTGCTGCATTGTGAGTCCGGAATTGCCAACTTGAGGGCTTCTGGGCCAGGAGTGTGAGGACAGAAGTGTGAGAACACAAGCTAGACTTGAGCTTCAGGCCGAGGACACAGCAGGTACCCCCTGCAGATCTGAACCAATATCTCATGCATCTGAAGGCACGGCGAGGATCAGATGTTGACTCAGAATGGAGTTTCTGTGCATGGCTGCCACTTCATGAACGGTGTGGAATCAAGGTTATGGAGGTTTTCCCATGTTGGGAATTGTGGGATGCCCCCTTCAAGGATTCCTTCTTTGGGACAATTGAAACCTGTTGTGCAGTTCCAGGACATCCCATATGGAATGACCCAGAGCACCATTCGAGGATGGATGCCAGGGAAGCCCACCTCGCATTCCAATTGTCTCCTAGCAACAAGACAGTTGAGATCGGATGGCTCTGTGGGAGCAACCGGGGTGGCTGAGTTGAAATGGACTTTCCCGAGAATGGGGCCTAATGAGTGTTTGTGTCCATGAGGGCCTTGGAATGGGGCAGTGGCACCGGGACCCTGAAGTATTCTCCTAAGCTTTTGACATAGCTCCCATGCACAAGTTTCCTTGTGGAGACCAGATTTTATCTGATCGGTGCCTCAGGAAACCCCCTATGCTGGTATTGGAATCCAGGGTTTTGAGTAGACATGCCTGTAAACCAAAGCAATGGATCCGATTATGGCCTAGGGCCCTGTCTGGTTCTATCTTCTTCTGTGGGGACATCCATCTATGGTATGAGTGGAGGTAGATCCTCAGCTGGTGTCAGACCGCCTTTGTTTGTGCCAGAGACCTCCACTATTGGGATGGCCTCAGGGACTTTGGAGGGTTCTCCTAATTTGTACGATTTTGGACCATGGAATGGGCAGAATTCCCATGGATTGGGTAGGCACAGTCCTAATGTGTGGCTCCAGGGGCTCCAGCCTGGAGGGTGTGTGTCCCAGGACTTTGAGGACAGAAGTCTGAAAACACAAACTCAGCTTAGGTTTGGGGACGTAGGTATGGCAGGCCCAATCTAGAAACTATGGGAAGAACTCTTTAGGATATGAAGAAAGAGCGAATATGAGGCACTTGCTCAGGTTTTTGTCTCTGGATTTTGTATCAACGATGGCCGTGGAATGTGGGGGGCCTCATGGGCCATGGACGAAACTTCCTCTCTCTGGATTCAGCCCGTTCCCAATTCTTTTTCGTTAATCTGTGGGATGGGAGGTCTCCTTTCAGGTTTGTTACCTCAGGTGTCCCAGCAAAGAGGCAATCCAAAGCAGAGCCCTGGGGAAGAGTGAAGGGACAACCCAAACTATGGTTAAAAATTGGGGCTTAGGGGCATGGCAGGCCCAATAGGCTGTCTCTTCATCCAGCCAATGAGATGGCATACTTGAGGACTGGGCTCTGACTGAGGGTCACAATGTGTGTTTGCGACCAATGTGGCCCACGAGCATGGTCGGGGCCCCATGGGCCACACTGGTTTCAACTACACTGAACTTTGGACAACATGCCAATCACAAGCCCTCTTTCCATGGGGAAGGAGTTCTGATTTCTGTATCATTTTCAACCCTGGGCAGTGTTTGGAGATAAGGTCTAGGTTCTGAAGCCTGAAAACCGCAGTTGGGAAGAGATGACGACCTAAGGCCATGGCGGGTCTGATGTGCTCAGTGTGCCTTAAGATGCCTGGGTGTTGGTCAGGAGGTTTGGGCTCAGGTTGTGTCAGAGAGTGCATTGGTGCCCAGGGTAGACTATATAATTTGGGTACAGTCGAGTGCCGTGTAGGTTTATCCTCATTTGAGGTGCCTGGGCAGCTCATTAGGCAAGATATTTTTTCTAGAGGGCAGGCAGATTGCTGCATTGTGTGTCCGGAATTGGCAACTTGATGGCTTCTGGGCCAGGAGTGTGAGGACAGAAGTCTGAGAATACAAGCTAGACTTGGGCTTCAGGCCGAGGGCAAGGCAGGTACCCCCTGCAGATATGAACCAATGTCTCATGCATCTGAAGTCACGGCGAGGATCAGACGTTGGCTCAGATTGGAGTTTCTGTGCATGACTGCCCCTCTATGAATGGAGCGGAATTTCAAGGCCATGGAGGTATTCCCACGTTGGGATGCCCCCTGCAAGAATTCATTCTGCAGGACAATTGAGACCTGTTCGGCAGCTCCAGGACATCCCATATGGAATGCCTCCAGAGCACTGTTCAAGGATGGATGCCAGGGAAGCTCGCCTCGCATTCCAATTTTCTCCTAGCAACAAGACAGTTGAGATCGGAAGGCACTGCGGGAGCAACCGGGGTGGCTGGGTTGAAATGGACTTTCCTGAGGATGGGGTCTAATTTGTGTTTGTGTCCACAAGCGCCTTGGAATGGGGCGGGTGCACCGGGACTCTCAAGTATTCTCCTAATCTTTTGACATAGGTCCCATGCACAAGTTTCCTTGTGGAGAAGAGATTTGTTCTGATGGGTGCCTCAGGAAACCCCCTATGCTGGTATTGGTATCCATGCTTTTGAGGAGACATGCCTGTAAACCAAAGCAATGGATCCGATTATGGCCTAGGGTCCTCTCTGGTTCCATCTTCTTCTCTGGGGACTTCCATCTATGGTATGAGTGGAGGTAGAGGCTCACATGGAGTCAGACCGCCCTTGTTTGTCCCGGGAGACCTACACTATTGGAATGGCTTCGGGGACTTTGAAGGTTTCTCCTAATATGTACGATTTTGGACAATGGAATGGGCAGAATTCCCATGGATTGGGTAGGCACAGTCCTAATGTGTGGCTCCAGGGGTCCCAGCCTGGAGGGTGTGTGGCCCAGGAATTTGAGGACAGAAGTCTAAAAACACAATCTCAGCTTAGGTTTCGGGACTTAGGTATGGCAGGCTCAATCTACAAACCATAAGAAGAACTCTTCAGGATATGAAGAAAGAGCGAGTCTCAGGCGCTAGCTCAGGCTTTTTGCTCTGGATTTTGAATCAACGATGGCCGTGGTATGTTTGGAGGCTTCATGGGCCATGGACGTATCTTCCTCTCTGTGGATTTTGCCCAGTCCCAATTGTTTTTCATCAATCTGTGGGATGGGAGGTCTCCTTTCAGGTTTGTTACCTCAGGTGTCCCAACCAAAGAGGTGTTCCAAAGCAGAGCCCTGGGGAAGAGTGAAGGGACAACCCAAACTATCGTTAAAAATTGGGGCCCAGGGACATGGCAGGCCCAATATGATGTCTCTTCATCCAGTCACCGAGAGGCCTTACTTGAGGACTGGCCTCAGGCTGAGGGTCACAATGTGTGTTTGTGACCAATGTGGCCCCCCAGCATGGGTGAGGCCTCATGGGCCACACTGGTTTCAACTACATTGAACTTTAGACAAAATGCCAATCACAATGTTTCTTGCCATGGGGATGGAGTTCTGATTTCTCCATCATTTTCAACCCTGGGAAGTGATTGGAGATAAGGTCTAGGTTCTGAAGCCTGAAAACACAGTTGGGAAGAGATGACGACCTAAGACCATGGCGGGTCTGATGTGCTCAGTGTGCGATCAGCTGCCTGGGTGTTGGTCAGGATGTTCGGGCTTAGGATGTGTCAGACAGTGCATCATTGCCCAGGTTAGAGTATATAATTTGGGTACAGTCGAGTGCCATGTATGTTTATCCTCATTTGAGGTGCCTGGGCAGCTCATTAGGCAAGATATTTTTATAGAGGGCAGGCAGAGTGCTGCATTGTGTGTCCAGAATAGCCAAACTTGCGGGCTTCTGAGCCAGGAGTGTGAGGACAGAAGTCTGAAAACTTAAGCTAGACATGGGCTTCAGGCCGAGGACACGGCAGGTACCACCTGCAGATATGAATTAATATCTCATGCATCTGAAGTCAAGGCGAGGATCAGACGTTGGCTCAGGTTGGAGTTTCTGTGCATGACTGCCCCTTCATGAACCGAGTGGAATCACAAGGCCATGGAGGTTTTCCCACGTTGGGAGTTGTGGAATGTCCCCTTCAAGGATTCCTTCTGCGAGACAATTGAGACCTGTTGGGCAGCTCCAGGACATCCCATATGAAATGACTCCAGAGCAATGTTCATGGATGGATGCCAGGGATGCCCGCCTCGCATTCCAATTGTCTCCTAGCAACAAGACAGTGGAGATCTAATGGCTCTCTGGGAGCAACCGGGGTGGCTGAGTTGAAATGGACTTTCCCGAGGATGGGGCCTATTGTGTGTTTGTGTCCATGAGGGCCTTGGAATGGGGCAGTGGCACCGGGACCCTGAGGTATTCTCCTAAGCTTTTGACATAGCTCCCATGCACAAGTTTCCTTGTGGAGACCAGATTTGTTCTGATGGGTGCCTCAGGAAACCCCTATGCTGGTATTGGAATCCAGGCTTGGAGGAGACATGCCTGTAAACCAAAGCAATGGATTCGATAATGGCCTAGGGTCCTGTCTGGTTCCATCTTCTTCTCTGGGGACTTCCATCTATGGTATGAGTGGAGGTAGAGGCTCACATGTAGTCAGACCGCCCTTGTTTGTCCCGGGAGACCTACACTATTGGGATGGCTTCGGGGACTTTGAAGGTTTCTCCTAATATGTACGATTTTGGACAATGGAATGGGCAGAATTCCCATGGATTGGGTAGGCACAGTCCTAATGTGTGGCTCCAGGGGTCCCAGCCTGGAGGGTGTGTGGCCCAGGACTTTGAGGACAGAAGTCTAAAAACACAATCTTAGCTTAGGTTTCGGGACTTAGGTATGGCAGGCCCAATCTACAAACCATGAGAAGAACTCTTCAGGATATGAAGAAAGAGCGAGTCTGAGGCGCTTGCTCAGGCTTTTGTCTCTGGATTTTGTATCAAAGATTGCCGTGGAATGTGGGGAGTCCTCATGTGCCATGGCTGAATCTTCTTCTCTGTGGATTTGGCCCGGTGCCAGTTGTTTTTGTCAATCTCTGGGATGGGAGGTGTCCTTTAATGTTTGTTACCTCAGGTGTCCCAACCAAAGAGGAATTCCAAAACAGAGCCCTGGGGAAGAGTGAAGGGACAACACAAACTATGGTTAAAAATTGGGGCCTAGGGGCATGGCAGGCCAATATGCTGTCTCTTCATCCTGCCACTGAGAGGCCTTACTTGAGGACTGGGTACAGGCTGAGGGTCAAAATGTGAGTTTGTGACCAATGTGGCCCTGGAGCATGGGCGGGGCCTCATGGGCCACACTGGTTTAAACTACACTGAACTTTGGACAACATGACAATCACAAGGTCTCTTGCCATGGGGAAGGAGTTCTGATTTCTGAATCATTTTCAACCCTGGGCAGTGATTGGAAATAAGTTCTAGGTTCTGAAGCCTGAAAACCGCAATTGGGAAGAGATGACGACCTAAGGCCAATAGCGGGTCTAATGTGATCAGTGTGCGGTCACCTGCCTGGGTGTTGGTCAGGAGGTTCAGACTCAGGTAGTGTCATACAGTGCATTAGTGCCCAGGTTAGACTATATAATTTGGGTCCAGTCGAGTGCCGTGTAGGTATATCCTCATTTGAGGTGCCTGGGAAGCTCATTAGGCAAGATATTTTTTCTAGAGGGCACCAGAGTACTGCATTGTTTGTCCAGGATCGCCAAACTAGAGGGCTTCTAACCCAGGAGTGTGAGGACAGAAGTGTTGGAACACAAGCTAGACTTGAGCACGGCAGGTACCCCCTGCAGATCTGAACCAATATCTCATGCATCTGAAGTCACTGCGAAGATCAGACGTTGGCTCAGGTTGGAGTTTCTGTGCATGACTGCCCCTTCATGAACGCAGCGGAATCTCAAAACCATGGAGGTTTTCCCACGTTGGGAGTTGTGGGATGCCCCCTTCAAGGATGCCTTCTGGGGGACAATTGAGACCTGTTGGGTAGCTCCAGGACATCTCATATGGAATGCTCCAGAGCACCGTTAGAGGATGGATGCCAGGGAAGCCCGCCTCGCATTCCAGTTGTCTCCTAGCAACAAGGAAGTTGAGATTTGATGGCTCTGCGTGAGCAACCGGGTGTTTGAGTTGAAATGGACTTTCCCGAGAATGGGGCCTAATGTGTGTTTGTGTCCATGAGCGCCTTGGAATGGGGCGGTGGCACCGGGACCCTGAAGTATTCTCCTAAGCTTTTGACATAGCTCCCATGCACAAGTTTCCTTGTGGAGACGAGATTTGTTCTGATGGGTGCTTCAGGAAACCCCTTCTGCTGGTATTGGAATCCAGGCTTTTGAGGAGACATGCCTGTAAACAAAAGCAATGGATCTGATTATGGCTTAGATTCCTGTCTTGTTCCATCTTCTTCTCTGGGGACATCCATCTATGGTATGAGTGGAGGTTGATGCTCAGCTGGTGTCAGACCGCCCTTGTTTGTCCCGGGAGAACTACACTATTGGGATGGCCTCGGGGACTTTGGAAGGTTATCCTAATTTGTACGATATTGGACAATGGAATGGGCAGATTTCCATGAATTGGGTAGGCACAGTCCTAATGTGTGGCTTCAGGGGCCCCAGCCTGGAGGGTGTGTGGTTCAGGACTTTGAGGACAGAAATGTTTCAGACTTCTGTCTGAACACAAACTCAGCTTAGGTTTGGGGACGTAGATATGACTCCCCCAATCAATAACCATTAGAAGAACTCTTCAGGATATGAAGAAAGAGCGAGGCTGAGGCGCTTCTTCAGGCTTTTTTCTCTGGATTTTGTATCAACGATGGCTTGGAATGTGGTGAGGCCTCATGGGCCAGGGACGAATCTTCATCTGTGGATTTGGCCCGTTCCGAATAGTTTTTCGTCAATCTGTGGGATGGGAGGTCTCCTTTCAGGTTTGTTACCTCAGGTGTCCCAACGAAAGAGGTATTCCAAAGCAGAGCTCTGGGGAATAGTGAAGGCACAACTCAAACTATGTTTAAAAATTGGGGCCCAGGGGCATGGCAGGCCCAATATGATGTCTCTTCATCAAGCCACTGAGAGGCCTCACTTGAGGACTGGGCTCAGGCTGATGGTCACAATGTGTGTTTGTGACCAATGTGGCCCGCGAGCATGGGCGGGCCTCATGGGCCACACTGGTTTCAACTCCACTGAAATTTAGACAAAATGCCAATCCCAAAGTCTCTTGCCATGGGAAAGGAGTTCTGATTTCTGCATAATTTTCAACCCTGGGCGTGATTGGAGTAAAGGTCTAGGTTTTGAAGCCTGAAAAACGCAGTTGGGAAGACATGACGACCTAAGGCCATGGCGGGTCTGATGTGCTTAGTGTGCGGTCAGCTGCCTGGGAGTTGGTCAGGATGTTCGGGCTCAGGTTGTGTCAGACAGTGCATTATTGCCCAGGTTAGAGTTGTAATTTGGGTACTCTCGAGTGCCGTGTAGGTTTATCCTCATTTGAGGTGCCTAGGCAGCTCATTAGGCAAGATATTTTTTCTAGAGGGCCTGGAGAGTGCTGAATTGTGGGTCCGGAATCCCCAAACTTGAGGGCTTCTGGGCCATGAGTGTGAGGACAGAAGTCTGAGAACACAAGCTAGACTTTGGCTTCAGGCCGAGGGCATGGCAGGTACCCCCTGCAGATCTGAACCAATATCTCATGCAACTGAAGTCACGGCGAGGATCAGATGTTGGCTCAGGTTGGAGTTTCTGTGCCTGACTGCCCCCTCATGAACGGAGCTGAAACTCAAGGCTATGGAGGATTTCCCAAGGTGGGAGTTGTGGGATGCCCCCTTCAAGGATTCTTTCTGCAGGACAATTGAGAACTGTTGGGCATCTCCAGGACATCCCCTATGGAATGACTCCAGAGCACCATTCGAGGATGGATGCCAGGGAAGCCCGCCTCGCATTCCAATTGTCTCCTAGCAACAAGACAGTTGAGATCGGATGGCTCTGAGGGAGCAACCGGGGTGGCTGAGTTGAAATGGACTTTCCCGAGGATGGGACCTAATGTTTGTTTGTGTCCATGAGGGCCTTGGAATGGGGCGGTGGCACCGGGACACAGAAGTATTCTCCTAATCTTTTGACAAAGCTCCCATGCACAAGTTTCCTTGTGGAGACCAGATTTGTTCTGATGGGTGCCTCAGGAAACCCCCTATGCTGGTATTGGAATCCAGGCTTTTGAGGAGACATGCCTGTAAACCAAAGCAATGTATCCTATTATGCCCTGGGTCCTCTCTGGTTTAATCTTCTACTCTGGGGACATCCATCTATGGTATGAGTGGAGGTAGATGCTCAGGTGGTGTCAGACCGCCTTTGTTTGTCCCGGAAACCTCCACTATTGGGATGGCCTCAGGGACTTTGGAGGGTTCTCCTAATTTGTACGATTTTGAACAATGGAATGAGCAGAATACCCATGGATTGGGTAGGCACAGTCCTAATGTGTGGCTCCAGGGGCTCCAGCCTGTAGGGTGTGTGGCCCAGGACTTTTAGGACAGAAGTCTGAAAACACAAACTCTGCTTAGGTTTGTGGCGTAGGTATGGCAGGCCCAATCTACAAACTATCGGAAGAACTCTTCAGGATATGAAGAAAGAGCGAATTCGAGGTGCTTGCTCAGGCTTTTGTCTCTGGAGTTTTTATCACTGATGGCCGTGGAATGTGGGGGGCCTCATGTGCCAGGGACGAATATTCCTCTCTGTGGATTCAGCCCAGTCCCAATTCTTTTTCGGCAATCTGTGGGATGGGAGGTCTCCTTTCAGGTTTGTTACCTCAGGTGTCCCCATCAAAGAGGAATTCCAAAGCAGAGCCCTGGGGAAGAGTGAAGGGACAACACAAACTATGGTTAAAAATTGGGGCCTAGGGGCATGGCAGGCTCTAGAGTCCCTCACCTGGGTGTCCCCTGTGGCAGAAAACAGTACTCTTCCCTTCCCACAGAATGAACGCAAACATTTGGGAGCTTGGACAATCCCCCAAGAGCAAGGCTATTCCTCGGGCCCAGAAGCAACCCCTACCCTGAACGGCCACTGTGAACGCAACACCCAGAGACAAAAGCCTGATCGACTGCCTCCCACTTGCCCTCCTTTGATATCCAGAGGATCTCCCCTCACGGATCTGCTCTGGAATCCCTTTCTTGGAGAGACACATGAGCCAGACAACACGACTCCAACTTTCCCACAAAATGACCCCAAACTCTAGGGAGCTGGGACAAATCCCCAGAGAGGGATACTCGTCCACAGTCCCTGAGGACACCCCTCAGATCCATGGCTATCCCGGACACAACATCCAGAGACAAAAGCCTGAAGGAACGCCTCTCACTCGCCATTGTTTCAGAGGCCCAGGAGCTCCCTCTCGGGCTGTATATCCAGCCTGCCATACCCTAGGCGCCACTCATAAGCTGAGTTTGTGTTTTCAAACTTCTGTGCCTACAGCCTGGACCCACACAACCTCCAGGCTAGGTCCTCTGGAGCCACAGCGAAAGATTATGCCTGCCCTCTCCAAGGAAAGTGTGCCCAATCCATTGACCACAACCCTACAGGTTAGGGGAAAGCTCCAAGGCCCCTGAGGCCATCAATAGTGTAGGCCACCCTGGACTAAGAGGGGCTCTCTGACACCAGCGGAGCAACTATCTCAACTTAGACTCTCAGACAGTGTCCCCAGAGACAGAAGGTTGAAATGGACAGGCCCCCAGGCCCTAACCTGAACCTTAGCTTTGGTTACCATGTGTATGTCCTCAGAGGACTGTTTTCATAGACCAGCACACGGAGGTTTTCTGAGGCACCAAACCAAACCTCTCTCGTCTCCACATGGGGAGCTTTCTTACTGGGGATGTATCAAACCCTTCAGGTAGCAGAGTTCCGCAGGGCCACTGAAAAACCAGCATATTCCAAGGTCTACATAGACCCAAACACACATTATGACGCATCCACGGGAGAGGCCATTTCAACTCAGCCCCCCGGGTAGCGTGCCCCAGAGGCAGCAGATCAAACAATCTTGTCGCTAATGGCCAATGAGGTTGCGAGGCATGCTATACAGGGATCCAACCTTCGAACCCTGCTGGCCAGTTCTTCCGTATGGTATGTCCTGGAGCCATGCAACAGGACTCGTATGTCCCGTAGAAGGAAACCTTTTTGTTTGGGGCAACCTCCAAACTCAGCGTGGGAAAACTTCCTTGGCCTCATGAGGCCCCCGCTTCATGAAGGTGCCATCATGGACACATACTCCAGCCTCAGCCAACGTCTGATCCTCAGCCTGACTTCAGATGCATGATATTTCGATTCAGCCTCTGCAGAGTGGGCCTGCTCTGCCCTTGGCTCCAATCCTCACCCTAGCTTGTGTTTTAAGACTTCCGTTTTCATACTCCTGGCCCACAAACACACCCTACTGGGAATTCTAGGGCCACAATGAAGCACTCTGCCTGCCTCCCAGGAGAAAAACTTTGTCTATGGTGCTGCCCAGAGACTCCAAATGAAAATCAAACTGCTTGGCCCTCGGCAACACCCCAATTGCATAGGCTACCTTAAACACTGATGCTCTGTCGAAAATAGTCTGAGCCCAGACCTTCCAACAGACACCGACACAGCTGGCTACACACCCAGCACATTGGAACCGCCACTGCCTTAGGGGACCATCCATTCCCAACCTGGGTTTTCAGTCATCGGAACCTAGACCTTATCTCCAATCCCTGCACAGGGGGGAACCTGATGCACAAGTCAGAACCCCTCCTTCCCCATGACAAGAAACCTTGCTGCTGGCAGAGTGTCAAACCTTCAGTGTAGGAGAAAACGGCATGGCCCATGAAGGTACGCCCATGCGTGAGGGCCGCCTTGGGCACAAACACACATGCTGACCTCAGTGTGAATACCTTATTCAAGTAACGCCTCTCAGTGACTGGAACAGAGCACGCATATGTGGCTTACCATGCCCATAGGCACCCAACTAACTAGATGGTGTGTATTCCAGTTGAGGCAGGCCACTGCTGTGCTCTAGAGTCCTTCTCCTCGGGGGTCCCCTTTGGCAGAAAACAGTACTCTTCCCTTCCCACAAAATGAACCCAAACACTTGGGAGCTTGGACAATCCCCCGAGAGGAGGGCTCTTCCTCGGTCCCTGAAGCAACCCCTACCCTGAACGGCCACTGTGAACGCAACACCCAGAGACACAAGCCTGAGCGACTGCCTCCCACTTGCCCTATTTGATATCCAGAGGATCTCCCCTCATGGACTGGAATCAAGCCTGCCATTACCTTGGCCCCTCGCTGAGCCAAGTTTGCTTTTTCAGT
This sequence comes from Mustela nivalis, assembly GCF_964662115.1. Classification (NCBI taxonomy): domain Eukaryota; kingdom Metazoa; phylum Chordata; class Mammalia; order Carnivora; family Mustelidae; genus Mustela; species Mustela nivalis. The sequence goes on from NW_028136354.1 coordinate 750,371, forward strand.
CATCTGTCCCCACAGCCCTGGCAAACACAGCCTGTAGGCTGGGTCCTCTGGAGCCATACCACAGGACCGTGCCTGCTCTCTCCTGGGAAACTGTGTCCATTCCTTTGGCCACACACCTCCAGAATATGAGAAACCTCAAGTCCCCCGAGGACATCCCACTACTTGAAACCTCCCTGGACACACAGGGGAATTCGGACACAAGCTGAGCAGCTACCTCCACGAAGGCATGCACACAGATGTCAACAGAGGTAGAAGGTTGAGCCGGACAGGCCCTTAGGCCCTAATCTCAACTCTTGCTTTGGATTTCAGGTGTCACTCCTCAGAGGCTTTGGTTCGAAGAACAGGATATGGGGCTTTCCTGAGGCACTGAACAGAACTCCTCTCGTCTCCACATGGCAAGCTTCCTTGTTGGAGCCGTGTCAAACACCTCAGGTTGGAGAATCCTGCAGGGACCCTGAGCCACCTCCACATTCCAAGGTCTCCCAGGCCACCAACCCACAGTAGCACTCATCTTCCGGAGAGTCCATTTCAACTCTCCCCTCTGGGTAGCTCACCCAGGAGCCCGCAGATTGAGCCTGCCTTGTCCTGACTAAAGAGTGGGAATATGATGTGGCGTTCCCAGGCATCCATTTTTAGACCCATGCTCTCGAGTCTTTCCGTATGGGGCCTCCTGGAACCATCCAATAGGACTCGACTGTCGTGCAGAAGGAAGCCTTGAGGTTTGGAGTAGTTCACAAATCCCATCGAAGGCAAACCTCCCTGGCCTCATGAAGCCCCCACACCCTTCAGGAAGAGGCCATGCTGGACAAAATCTCTAGCCTGAGGCACGTCTCATAGTTGACATGACCTCAGTGCAGGAGATCTCGATTCAGCCTCTGCAGAGTGGGCATGCCGTGCCCTTGGTCCCAAACCTCACGCTAGCTTGAGTTTTCAGACTTCCTTCCTCACACTCCTGGCAAACAAGCCCTCCCGACTAGGAACTCCAGAACCACAACCCAGCCCAGTGTCTGCCCAACGGAAGAAAAACTTTTCCCTGTGGGGCTCTCCAGAAAACCCAGATGAAGATCAATCCGCTCGGGCCTCGACGGTACCCGAACTGGATAGGCTGCTCTGGGCACTCATGCTCTGTCTGACACAGCCTGAAGCCAGACGTCCAGAGAGACAAGGAGACATCTGGCCGCACACCCAGCACTTCGGACACGCCATGGTCTTTTGCCGTCACCTCTTTCTAACCTTGGTTTTCAGATATCTGAACCTAGACATTATATCAATTCTCCACACACCTGGGTATTGCAAGCACAAAACAGATCTCCTCCTTCCCCATGGCTGTAAAGCTTGCTCTTGGCATGGAGTCACACCTTCAGGGTGGGAGAAACCTTCATGGCCCCTGATGCCACGCCCAAACGTGAGTGCTCCTTGGGCACAAATTCACATTGTGACCCTCAGTATGAGCCCCATGTCAAAGAAAGGCCTGTCAGGGTCTGGACCAGAAGATCTCGATTCAGCCTCTAAAGAGTGGGCCTGCTCTGCCCTTGGCTCCAATCCTCACACTAGCTTGTGTATTCAGACTTCCGTCCTCACACTTCTGGACCACAAACCCTCCCAACTTGGAATTCTGGGGCCTCAATGAAGCACTCTGCCTTCCTGCAAGGAGAAAAACATTGTCTATAGTGCTGCCCAGAGACCCAAAATGAGTATCAAACGGCTTGGCCCTCGGCAACACCCCAATTGCATAGGCTACTTTAAACACTGATGCTCTGTCGAAAATAGCCTGAGCTGAGACCTTCCAACAGACACCGACACAGATGGCTGCACACCCAGCACATTGGACCCGCCACTTCCTTAGGCCACCATCCATTCCCAACCTGGGTTTTCAGTCATCGGAACCTAGACCTTATTTCCAATCACTGCACAGGGGGGAATCTGATGCACAAGTCAGAACCCCTCCTTCCCCATGGCAAGAAACCTTGCTGCTGGCATGAGTCAAAACTTCAGTGAAGGAGAAAACGGTATGGCCCATGAGGCCATGCCCATGCATGAGGGCCACCGTGGGCATAAACATACATTGTGACCCTCAGCATGAGTACCTTGTTCAAGTAACGCGTCTCAGTGACTGGACCAAGAGCCCGCATATGTGGCTTGCCATGCCCATAGTCACCCTGGACTAACTAGATGGTGTGTATTCCAGGTGAGGGAAGCCACTGCTGTGCTCTAGAGACCCTATCCTGGGGGGTCCCCTATGGCAGAAAACAGTACTCTTCCCTTCCCACAGAATGAACCCAAACACTTGGGAGCTTGGACAATCCCCCGAGAGGAGGGCTCTTCCTCGGCCCCTGAAGCAACCACTACCCTGAACGGCCACTGTGAAAGCAACACCCAGAGACAAAAGCCTGAACGACTGCCTCCCACTTGCCTTCCTTTGATATCCAGAGGATCTCCCCTCACGGACTGGAGATAAGGCCTGCCATTACCTTGGCCTCTAGCTGAGCCACGTTTGCTTTTTCAGACATCTGTCCCCACAGCCCTGGCAAACACAGCCTGTAGGCTGGGTCCTCTGGAGCCATACCACAGGACCGTGCCTGCTCTCTCCTGGGAAACTGTGTCCATTCCTTTGGCCACACACCTCCAGAATATGAGAAACCTCAAGTCCCCCGAGGACATCCCACTACTTGAAACCTCCCTGGACACACAGGGGAATTCGGACACAAGCTGAGCAGCTACCTCCATGAAGGCATGCACACAGATGTCAACAGAGATAGAAGGTTGAGCCGGACAGGCCCTTAGGCCCTAATCTCAACTCTTGCTTTGGATTTCAGGTGTCACTCCTCAGAGGCTTTGGTTCGAAGAACAGGATATGGGGCTTTACTGAGGCACTGAACAGAACTCCTCTCGTCTCCACATGGCAAGCTTCCTTGTTGGAGCCGTGTCAAACACCTCAGGTTGGAGAATCCTGCAGAGACCCTGAGCCACCTCCACATTCCAAGGTCTCCCAGGCCACCAACCCACAGTAGCACTCATCTTCCGGAGAGTCCATTTCAACTCTCCCCTCTGGGTAGCTCACCCAGGATCCCGCAGATTGAGCCTGCCTTGTCCTGACTAAAGAGTGGGAATATGATGTGGCGTTCCCAGGCATCCATTTTTAGACCCCTGCTCTCGAGTCTTTCCGTATGGGGCCTCCTGGAACCATCCAATAGGACTCGACTGTCGTGCAGAAGGAAGCCTTGAGGTTTGGAGTAGTTCACAAATCCCATCGTAGGCAAACCTCCCTGGCCTCATGAAGCCCCCACACCCTTCAGGAAGAGGCCATGATGGACAAAAACTCTAGCCTGAGTTGATTCAAAATCCATAGAAAAAAGCCTGAGCAAGAGCCTCAGACTCGCTCTTTCTTCATATCCCGAGGAGTTCTTCTCATGGTTTGTAGATTGGGCCTGCCATTCCTACGTCTCCAATCCTAAGCTGAGTTTGTGATTTCAGACTTCTGTCCTCAAAGTGCTGGGCCACACACCCTCAAGGCTGGGGCCACTAGAGCCCCACATTAGGATGTGCCTAACCAATCCATGGGAATTCTACCCATTCCATTGTCCAAAATCGTACAAATTAGGAGAAACCTCCAAAGTCCCCGAGGCCATCCCAATAGTGTAGCTCTCCGGGGACAAACAAGGGTGGTCTGAAACCAGCTGAGCATCTACCTCCACTCACACCATAGATGGATGTCCCCAGAGAAGAAGATTGAACCAGACAGGACCCTAGGCCATAATCACATCCATTGTATTGATTTACAGGCATGTCTCCTAAAATCCTGGAGTCCAATACCAGAATAGGGGGCTTCCTGAGGCACCCATCAGAACAAAAGTCGTCTCCACTAGGAAACGTGTGCATGGGAGCTATGTCAAAAGCTTAAGAGAATACTTTAGGGTCCCGGTGCCACGGACCCATTCCAAGGCCCTCATGGACACAAACGCACATTAGGTCCCATTCTCAGGAAAGTCCATTTCAAATCAGACAACGCGGTTGCTCACACAGAACCATCCGATCTCAACTGTCTTGTTGCTAGAAGACAATTGGAATGCGAGGCGGGCTTCCCTGGCATCCATCCTCGAACGGTGCTCTGGAGTCATTCCATATGGGATGTCCTGGAGCTGCCCAACAATCTCAATTTTCCCACAGAAGGAATACTTGAAGGAGGCATCCCACTACTCCCAACGTGGGAAAACCTCCATGGCCTTGAGATTCCGCTCCATTTTTGAGGGGCAGTCATGCACAGAAACTCCAACCAGAGACAATGTCTGATCCTCACCGAGGCTTCATATGCATGAGATATTGGTTCAGATCTGCAGGGGGTACCTGCCGTGCCCTTGGCCTGAAGCCCAAGACTAGCTTGTGTTCTCAGACTTCTGTCCTCACAGTCCTGGCCCAGAATCACTCACGTGTGGCCTTTCCGGACCCCCAATGCAGCAGTCTGCCTGCCCTCTAGAAAAAATACATTGCCTAATGAGCTGCCCAGTACCTCAAATGAGGATAAACCTACACGGCACTCTACTGTACCCAAATTATATAGTCTAACCTGGGCACTAATGCAATGTCTGACACAACCTGAGCCCGAACCTCCTGACCAACACCCAGGCAGCTGACCGCACACTGAGCCCATCAGACCCGCCATAGCCTTAGGTCGTCATCTCTTCGACGAAAAAATGAGGTTTTCAGGCTTCAGAACCTAGACCTTATCTCCAATCACTGCCCAGGGTTGAAAATGATGCAGAAATCAGAACTCCTTCCCCATGGCAAGAGACCACTTGATTGGCATGTTGTCCAAAGTTCAGTGTAGTTGAAACCAGTGTGGCCCATGAAGTCCCGCCCATGCTCTCGGGCCACATTGGTCACAAACACAAATTGGGACCCTCACCAGAGACAAGTCCTCAAGTTAGGCCTCTCAGTGGCTGGAAGAAGAGACAGCATATTGGGCCTGCCAAGACCCTAGACCCCAATTTTTAACCATAGTTTGGGTTGTCCCTTCACTCATACCCAGGGCTCTGCTTTGGAATTCCTCTTTGATTGGGACACCTGAGGGAACAAACCTGAAAGGAGACCTCCCATCCCACAGATTGAGGAAAAACAATTGGGTGGGGGCCAAATCCACAAGAGGAAGATTCGTCATGGCCTTTGAGGCCTCCCCAAATTCCACGGCCATCATTGATACAAAATCCAGAGACAAAAGCCTGAGCAAGCGCCTCAGACTCGCTCTTTCTTCATATCCTGAAGAGTTCTTCTCATGGTTTGTAGATTGTCCTGCCATAACTACGTCACAAACCTAAGCTGAGTTTAGGTTTTCACACTTTTGTCCTCAAAGTCCTGGGCCACAAACCCTCCAGGTTGGGACTCTTGGGCCACACATTAGGACTGTGCCTACCCAATCCATGGGAATTCTGCCCCCTCCATTGTCCAAAATCATACAAATTAGGAGAAACCTCCAAAGTCCCCGAGGCAAACCCAACTGTGTAGGTCTCTGTGGAAAAACAAGGGCGGTCTAACACCAGCTGAGCATCTACCTCCACTCCTACCATAGATGGATGTCCCCAGAGAAGAAGATTGAACCACACAGGACCCTAGGCCATAATCGGATCCATTGCTTTCGTGTACAGCCATGTCTCCTCAAAAGCCTGGTTTCGAATACCAGAATAGGGGGCTTCCTGTGGCACCCATCTGAACAAATCTCGTCTCCACAAGGAAACTTGTGCATGGGAGCTATGTCAAAAGCTTAGCAGAATAATTCAGGGTCCCGGTGCCACCGCCCCATTCCAAGGCCCTCATGGACACAAATACACCTTAGGCCCCATCATCAGGAAAGTCCATTTCAACTCAGCCAACCCTGTTGTTCCCGTAGAGCCATCCGATCTCAACTGTCTGGTTGCTAGGAGACAATTGGAATGCGAGGCGGTCTCCCTGGTATCCATCCTAGAACGGTGCTGTGGAGTCATTCCATATGGGATGTCCTGGAGCTGCCCAACAGGTCTCTATGTCCCGTTGAAGGAATCGTTGAAGGGGGCATCCCACAACTCCCAACGTGGGAAAACTTCCATGGCCTTGAGATTCCGCTCCGTTCATGAAGGGGCAGTCATGCACAGAAACTCCCACCTGAGCCAACGTCTTATCCTTGCCGTGACTTCAGATGCATGAGATATTGGTTCAGATATGCAGGGGGTAACTGCCGTGCCCAAGGCCTGAAGCCCAAGTCTAGCTTGTGTTCTCAGATTTCTGTCCTCACCCTCCTGGCCCAGAAGCCCTCAATGTTGGCAATTTCGGACCACCAATGCAGCACTCTGCCTGCACTCTAGAAAAAATATCATGCCTACTTAGCTGCCCAGGCACCTCAAATGAGGATAAACCTACACGGCACTTTACTGTACCCAAATTATATAGTCTAACCTGGGCACTAATGCACTGTCTGACACAACCTGAGCCCGAACCTCCTGACCAACACCCAGGCAGCTGACCGCACACTAGCCCATCAGACCCGCCATAGCCTTAGGTCGTCATCTCTTCGACGAAAAAATGAGGTTTTCAGGCTTCAGAACCTAGACCTTATCTCCAATCACTGCCCAGGGTTGAAAATGATGCAGAAATAAGAACTCCTTCCCCATGGCAAGAGACCTCTTGATTGGCATGTTGTCCAAAGTTCAGTGTAGTTGAAACCAGTGTGGCCCATGATGTCCCGCCGATGCTCTCGGGCCACTTTGGTCACAAACACAAATTGGGACCCTCAGCCTGAGCCTAGTCCTAAGTTAGGCCTCTCTGTGGCTGGATGAAGAGACAGCATATTGGGCCTGCCAATACCCTAGGCCTCAATTTTTAACCATAGTTTGGGTTGTCCCTTCACTCATCCCCAGGGCTCTGCTTTGGAATTCCTCTTTGATTGAGACACCTGAGGGAACAAACCTGAAAGGAGATCTCCCATTCCACAGATTGACGAAAAACAATTGGGTGGGGGCCAAATCCACAAGAGGAAGATTCGTCATGGCCTTTGAGACCTCCCCACATTCCACGGCCATCATTGATACAAAATCCAGAGACAAAAGCCTGAGCAAGCGCCTCAGACTCGCTCTTTCTTCATATCCTGAAGAGTTCTTCTCATGGTTTGTAGATTGGGCCTGCCATACCTATGTCCCCAAACCTAAGGTGAGTTTGTGTTTTCAAACTTCTGTCCTCAAAATCCTGGGCCACACACCCTCCAGGCTGGGGACTCTCAGGCCACACATTCGGACTGTGCCTACCCAATCCATGGAAATTCTGCCCATTCCATTGTCCAAAATCGTACAAATTAGGTTAAACCTCCAAAGTCCCTGAGGCCATCCCAATAGTGTAGGTCTCTGTGGAAAAACAAGGGCGGTCTAACACCAGCTGAGCATCTACCTCCACTCATACCATAGATGGATGTCCCCAGAGAAGAAGATTGAACCACACAGGACCCTAGGCCATAATCGGATCCATTGCTTTGGTGTACAGCCATGTCTCCTCAAAAGCCTGGATTCGAATACCAGAATAGGGGGCTTCCTGTGGCACCCATCAGAACAAATCTCGTCTCCACAAGGAAACTTGTGCATGGGAGCTATGTCAAAAGCTTAGCAGAATAATTCAGGTTCCCAGTGCCACCGCCCCATTCCAAGGCCCTCATGGACACAAACATACATTAGGTCCCATCCTCAGAAAATTCCATTTCAACTCAGCCAACCCAGTTGCTCTCGTAGAGCCATCCGATCTCAACTGTCTGGTTGCTAGGAGACAATTGGAATGCGAGGCGGTCTCCCTGGTATCCATCCTCGAACGGTGCTGTGGAGTCATTCCATATGGGATGTTCTGGAGCTGCCCAACAGGTCTCTATGTCCCGCAAAAGGAATCGTTGAAGGGGGCATCCCACAACTCCCAACGTGGGAAAACCTCCATGGCCTAGAGATTCCGCTCCGTTCATGAAGGGACAGTCATGCACAGAAACTCCAACCTGAGCCAACGTCTTATCCTCGCCGTGATTTCAGATGCATGAGATATTGGTTCAGATATGCAGGGGGTAACTGCCGTACACAAGGCCTGAAGCCCAAGTCTAGCTTGTGTTCTCAGACTTCTGTCCTCACCCTCCTGGCCCAGAGCCCTCAATGTTGGCAATTTCGGACCACCAACGCAGCACTCTGCCTGCACTCTAGAAAAAATATCATGCCTAATGAGCTGCCCAGGCACCTCAAATGAGAATAAACCTACTCGGCACTCTACTGTACACAAATTATATAGTCTAACCTGGGCACTAATGCACTGTCTGTCACAACCTGAGCCCAAACCTCCTGTTTAACACACAGGCTGCTGACCGCACACTGAACACATCAGACCCGCTATGGTCTTAGGTCATAATCTCTTCCCACCTGCGGTTTTCAGGCTTCAGAACCTAGACCTCATCTCCAACCAGTGCCCAGGGTTGAAAATGAGGCAGAAATCAGAACTCCTTCCCATGGCAAGAGACCTTGTGTTTGGCATGTTGTCCAAAGTTTAGTGTAGTTGATCCCAGTGTCGCCCATGTGGTCCCGTCCATGCTCGCGGGCCACATTGGTCACAAACACACATTGTGACCCTAAGCCTGAGCCCAGTCCTCAAGTAAGGCCTCTCAGTGGCTGGATGAAGATACAGTATATTGGGCTTGTCATGCCCCTAGGCCCCAATTTTTAACCATAGTTTGGGTTGTCCCTTCACTCTTCCCCAGGGCTCTGCTTTGGAATTCCTTTTTGGTTGGGACACAAGAGGTAACAAACCTGAAAGGAGACCTCCCATACCCCAGCTTGACGAAAAACAATTGGGACCGGGCCAAATCCAGAGAAAGGAAGATTCGTCCATGGCCCATGAGGCCTCCCCACATCCACGGCCATCGTTGATTCAAAATCCAGAGACAAAAGCCTGAGCAAGCGCCTCAGACTTGCTCTTTCTTCATATCCCGAAGAGTTCTTCTCATGGTTTGTAGATTGGGCCTACCATACCTACGTCCCCAAACCTAAGCTGAGTTTGTGTTTTCAGACTTCTGTCCTCAAAGTCCTGGGCCACACACCCTCCAGGCTGGGGCCCCTGAAGCCAAACATTAGGACTGTGCCTACCCAATCCATGGGAATTCTGCCCATTCCTTTGTACAAAATCGTACAAATTATGAGAACCCTCCAAAGTCCCCAAAGGCCTCCCAATAGTGGAGGTCTCCCGGGACAAACTAGGGCGGTCTGAGAGCAGTTGAGCATCTACCACCAATCATACCATACATGGATGTCCCCACAGAAGAACATTGAACCAAACAGGACTCTAGGCCATAATCAGATCCATTGCCTTGGTTTACAGGCATGTCTCCTCAAAGCCTGGATTCCACTACCAGCATAGGGGGTTCCCTGAGGCAACCATTAGAACAAATCTCATCTCCACAAGGAAACTTGTGCATGGGAGCTATGTCAAAAGCTTAGGAGAATACTTCATGGTCCCAGTGCCACCACCCCATTCCAAGGTTGTCAGGGACACAAACACACATTAGGCCCCATCCAGGAAAGTCCATTTCAACTCAGCCACCCTGGTTGCCCCCACAAGCCATCCGATCTTAACTGTCTTGTTGCTTGGAGACAATTGGAATGCGAGGCGGGCTTCCCTGGCATCCATTCTCGAACGGTGCTCTGGAGTCATTCCATATGGGATGTCCTAGAGCTGCCCAACAAGTCTCAATTGTAACGCAGAAGGAATCCTTGAAGGGGGCATCCCACAACTCCCAACATGGGAAAACCTCCATGGACTTCAGATTCCGCTCCGTTCAGGAAGGGGCAGTCATGCACAGAACCTCCAACCTGAGCCAAAGTCTGATCCTCGCCGTGACTTCAGATGCATGAGATATTGTTTAAGATCTGCAGAGGGTACCTGCCGTACCCTCTGCCTGAAGCCCAAGTCTGGATGTGTTCTCATAATTCTGTCTTCACACTCCTGGCCCAGAAGCCCTCAAGTTTGGCAATTCTCTACCCACAATGCAGCACTCTGCCTGCCCTCTAGAAAAAATATCTTGGCTCATGAGCTGCCCAGGCACCACAAAAGAGGATAAACCTAAACGGCACTCGACTGTACCCAAATTATATAGTCTAACCTGGGCACCAATGCACTGTCTGACACAACCTGAGCCCGAACGGCCTGACCAACACCCAGGCAGGTGACAGCACACTGAACACTTCTGACCAGCCATGGCCTTAGTACGTCATCTCTTCCCAACTGCGGTTTTCAGGCTACAGCAGCTAGACCTATCCCCAACCACTGCCCAGTGTTGAAAATGATGCAGAAATCAGAACTCCGTCCCCATGGCAAGAGACCTTGTGATTGACATGTTGTCCAAAGTTCAGGATAGTTGAAACCAGTGTGGCCCATGAGGCCCCGCCCATGTTTGCGGGCCACATTGGTCACAAACACATACTGTGACCCTCAGCCTGTGCCCAATCCTCAAGTAAGGCCTCTCAGTAGCTGGATGAAAACAGCATATTGGGCCTGCCAGCCCCTAGCCACAATTTTTAACCATAGTTTGGTTTGACCCTTCATTCTTCCCAAGGGCTCTGCTTTGGAAATCCACTTTGGTTGGGACACCTAGGTAACAAACCTGAAAGGAGTCCTCCCATCCCACAGATTGATGAAAAATAATTGGGACGACCAAATCCACCGAGAGGAAGATTCTTCCATGGCCCATGAGGCCTCCCCACATTCCACGGCCATCGTTGATACAAAATCCAGAGACAAAAGCCTGAGCAAGCGCCTCTGACTCTCTCTTTCTTCATATCCTGAAGAGTTCTTCTCATGGTTTTTTAGATTGGGCCTGCCATACCTACGTCCCCAAACCTAAGCCGAGTTTGTGTTTTCAGATTTCTGTCCTCAAAGTCCTGGGGCACACACCCTCCAGGCTGGGGCCCCTGGAGCCACATATTAGGACTGTGCCTAACCAATCCATGGGAATTCTGCCCATTCCATTGACCAAAATCGTACAAATCAGGAGATCCCTCCAAAGTCCTGGAGGCCATCCCAATAGTGTAGGTCTCCGGGGACAAACAAGGAGTTTTGACAGCAGCTGATAATCTACCTCCAATCATACCATAGATGGATGTCCCCAGAGAAGAAGATTGAACCAGACAGGACCCTAGGCCATAATCGAAACCATTGCTTTGGTTTACAGGCATGTCTCCTCAAAGCCTGGATTCCAATACCAGCATAAGGGGTTTCCTGAGGCACCCATCAGAACAAATCTCCTCTCCACAAGGAAACTTGTGCATTGGAGCTATGTCAAAATCTTAGGAGAATACTTCAGGGTCCCGGTGCCACTGCCGCATTCCAAGGCCCTCAGGGACACAAACACACATTAGGCCTCATCCAGGAAAGTCCATTTCAAATTAGCCACCCTGGATGCTCCCGCAGAGCCTTCCGATTTCAATTATCTTGTTTCTAGGAGACAATTGGAAAGCAGGCCGGCTTCCCTGGCCTCCATCCTCGAACGGTGCTCTGGAGTCATGCCATATGGGATGTCCTGGAGCTGCCCAACAGGTCTCAATGTCCCGCAGAAGAATCCTTGAAGGGGGCATCCCACAACTCCCAACGTAGAAAACCTCCATGGACTTGAGATTCTGCTCTGTTCATGAAGGGGCCATCATGCACAGAAACGCCAACCTGAGCCAACGTCTGATCCTCGTCCTAATTTCAGTTGCATGAGATATTGGTTCAGATCTGCAGGGGGTACCTGCCGTGCCCTCGGCCTGTAGCCCAAGTCTAGCTTGTCTTCTCAGACTTCTGTCCTCACACTCCTGGCCCAGAAGCCCTCACGTTTGGCAGTTCCGGACCCACAATGCAGCACTCTGCCTGCCCTATAGAAAAAATATCTTGCCTAATGAGCTGCCCAGCCACCTCAAATGAGGATAAACCTACACGACACTCGACTGTACCCAAATTATATAGTCTAACCTGGGCACCAATGCACTCTCTGACACAACCTGAGCCCGGACCTCCTGACCAACATTCAGGCAGCTGACCGCACAGTGAGCACATCAGACCCGCCATGGCCTTAGGTCGTCATCTCTTCCCAACTGTGGTTTTTCAGGTTTCAGAACCTAGACCTTATCTCCAACCACTGCACTAGGGTTGAAAATGATGCAGAATCAGAACTCCTTCCCCATGGCAGAAACATTCTTATTGGCATGTTGTCCAAAGTTCAGTGTAGTTGAAACCAGAGTGGCCCATGAGGCCCCGCCCATGCTCGCGGGCCACATTGGTCACAAACACTCATTGTGACCCTCAGCTATAGCCCAGTCCTCAAGTAAGGCCTCTCAGAAGCTGGATGTATAGACAGCATATTGGGCCTGCCATGACCCTAGGCCCCAATTTTTAACCATAGATTGGCTTGTCCCTTCACTCTTCCCCAGGGCTCTGCTCTGGAATTCCTCTTTTGTTGGGACACCTGAAGTAACATACCTGAAAGGAGACATCCATCCCACAGCTTGACGAAAAACAATTGGGACCGGGTCAAGTCCACAGAGAGTAAGATTTGTCCATGGCCCATGAGGCCTCCCCACATTCCACGGCCATCGTTGATACAAAATCCACACACAAAAGCCTGAGCAAGCGCATCAGATTCGCTCTTTCTTCCTATCCTGAAGAGTTCTTCTCATGGTTGTTTAGATTGGGCCTGCCATACCTACGTCCCCAAACCTAAGCCGAGTTTGTGTTTTCAGATTTCTGTCCTCAAAGTCCTGGGGCACACACCCTCCAGGCTGGGGCCCCTGGAGCCACACATTAGGACTGTGCCTAACCAATCCATGGAAATTCTGCCCATTCCATTGTCGAAAATAGTACACATCAGGAGAACCCTCCAAAGTCCCCGAGGGCCTCCCAATAGTGGAGGTCTCCCGGGACAAACAAGTGCCGCCTGACAACAGCTGAACATTTACCTCCACTCATACCATAGATGGATGTCCCCAGAGAAGAAGACTGAAGAAGACAGGACCCTAGGCCATAATTGGATCCATTGCTTTGGTTTACAGGCATGTCTCCTCAAAAGCCAGGATTCCAATACCAGCATAGGGGTTTTCCTGAGGCACACATCAGTACAAATCTCGTCTCCAGAGGAGACTTGTGCTTGGGAGCTATGTCAAAAGCTTAGGAGAATACTTCAGGGTCCCGGTGCCAAAGACCCATTCCAAGGCCCTCAGGGACTCAAACACACATTAGGCCCCATCCTCAGGAAAGTCCATTTCAAATCAGCCAACCCGGTTGCTCCCACAGAGCCATCCGAGCTCAAGTATCTTGTTGCTAGGAGACAATTGGAATGCGAGGCAGGCTTCCATGGCAACCATCCTCGAACGGTGCTCTGGAGTCATTCCATATGGGATGTTCTGGAGCTGCCCAACAGCTCTCTATTGTCCCGCAGAAGGAATCCTTGAAGGGGGCATCCCACAACTCCCAACGTGGGAAAACCTGCATGGCCTTGAGATTCCGCTTCCTTTATGAAGGGGCAGTCATGCACAGAAACTCCAACCTGAGCCAACGTCTGATCCTCGCCGTGAATTCAGATGCATGAGATATTGGTTCAGATCTGCAGGGGGTACCTGCCGTGTCTCGGCCTGAAGCTCAAGTCCATCTTGTGTTCTCAGTCTTCTGTCCTCACACTCCTAGCCCATTAGCCCTCAAGTTTGGCAATTCTGGACCCCCAATGCAGCACTCTGCCTGCCCTCTAGAAAAAATATCTTGCCCCATGAACTGCCCAGGCACCTCAAATGAGGATAAACCTACGCAACACTCGACTGTACCCAAATTATATAGTCTAACCTGAACACTAATGCACTGTCTGATTACACCTGAGCCCGAATGTCCTGACCAACACCCAGAGAGCTGATCGCACACTGAGCATATCAGACGTGCCATGGCCTTAGGTCATCATCCCTTCCCATCTGCGGTTATCAGGCTTCAGAACATAGACGTTATCTCCAACCACTGCCCAGGGTTGAAAATGATGCAGAAATCAGAACACCTTCCCCATGGTAAGAGAGCTTGTGATTGGCATGTTGTCCAAAGTTCAGTGTAGTTTAAACCAGTGTGGCCCATGAGGCCCAGGCCATAATCGCGGGCCACATTCGTCACAAACACAAATTGTGACCCTCAGCCTGAGCCCAGTCCTCAAGTAAGGCCTCTCAGTGGCTGGATGAAGAGACAGCATATTGGGCCGGCCATGCCCCCAGGCCCCAATTTTTAACCATAGTTTGGGTTGTCCCTTTACTCTTCCCCAGGGCTCTGCTTTGGAATTCATCTTTGGTTGGGGCACCTGAGGTAAAAAACCTGAAAGGAGACCTCCCATCTCACAATTGACGAAAAACAATTGGGACCGGGCCAAATCCACAGAGAGGAAGTTTCGTCAATGGCCCATGAGGCCTCTCCACATTCCACGGCCATCGTTGATACAAATTCCAGGGACAAAAGCCTGAACAAGTGCCTCAGACTCGCTCTTTCTTCATATCCTGAAGAGTTCTTCTCATGGTTTGTAGATTGTGCCTGCCATACATACGTCCCCAAACCTAAGCTGAGTTTGTGTTTTCAGACTTCTGTCCTCAAAGTCCTGTGCCACACACCCTCCAGGCTGGGGCCGCTGGAGCCACACATTAGGACTGTGCCTACCCAATCCATGGGAATTCTGCCCACTCCGTTGTACAAAATCGTACAAATTAGGAGAACTCTCCAAAGTCCCCGAGGCCATCCCAATAGTGTAAGTCTCCGGGGACAAAAAAAAGGCGGTCTGAAACCAGGGGATCATCTACCTCCACTCATTCCATAGATGGATATCCCGAGAGAAGAAGATTGAACCAGACAGGACCCTAGGCCGTAATCGGATCCACTGCTTTGTTTTACAGGCATGTCTCCTCAAAATCCTGGATTCCAATACCAGCATAAGGGGTTTCCTGAGGCACCCATCAGAACAAATCTCGTCTCCACAAGGAAACTTGTGCATGGGAGCTATGTCAAAAGCTTAGGAGAATACTTCAGGGTCCCGGTGACACCTCCCCATTCCAAGGCCCTCATGGACACAAACATACATTAGGCCCCATACTCAGGATAGTCCATTTCAAATCAGCTACCACGGTTGCTCCCGCAGAGCCATCCGATCTCAAGTACCTTGTTGCTAGGAGACAATTGGAAAGCGATGCGGGCTTCCCTGGCCTCCATCCTCGAACTGTGCTCTGGAGTCATGCCATATGGGATGTCCTGGAGCTGCCCAACAGGTCTCAATGTCCCGCAGAAGAATCCTTGAAGGGGGCATCCCACAAATCCCAACGTGGGAAAACCTCCATGGACTTGAGATTCTGCTCCGTTCTTTAAGGGGCAGTCATGCACAGAAACGCCAACCTGAGCCAACGTCTGATCCTCGCCATTACTTCAGATGCATGAGATATTGGTTCAGATCTGCAGGGGGTACCTGCCGTACCCTCGGCCTGTAGCCCAAGTCTAGCTTGTCTTCTCAGACTTCTGTCCTCACACTCCTGGCCCAGAAGCACTCACGTTTGGCAATTCCGGACCCACAATGCAGCACTCTGCCTGCCATCTAGAAGAAACATCTTGCCTAATGAGCTGCCCCGCCACCTCAAATGAGGATAAACATACACGACACTCGACTGTACCCAAATTATATAGTCTAACCTGGGCACCAATGCACTCTCTGACACAACCTGAGCCTGAACCTCCTGACCAACATTCAGGCAGCTGACCGCACATTGAGCACATCAGACCCGCCATGGCATTAGGTTGTCATCTCTTCCCAACTGCGGTTTTTCAGGTTTCAGAACCTAGACCTTATCTCCAACCACTGTCCTAGGGTTGAAAATGATTAAGAATCAGAACACCTTCCCCATGGTAAGAGAGCTTGTGATTGGCTTGTTGTCCAAAGTTCAGAGTAGTTTAAACCAGTGTGGCCCATGAGGCCCAGGCCATAATCGCGGGCCACATTGGTCACAAACACAAATTGTGACCCTCAGCCTGAGCCCAGTCCTCAAGTAAGGCCTCTCAGTGGCTGGATGAAGAGACAGCATATTGGGCCGGCCATGCCCCTAGGCCCCAATTTTTAACCATAGTTTGGGTTGTCCCTTTATTCTTCCCTAGGGCTCTGCTTTGGAATTCATCTTTGGTTGGGACACCTGATGTAAAAAACGTGAAAGGAGACCTCCCATCTCACAATTGACGAAAAACAATTGGGACCGGGCCAAATCCACAGAGAGGAAGTTTCGTTAATGGCCCATGAGGCCTCTCCACATTCCACGGCCATCGTTGATACAAATTCCAGGGACAAAAGCCTGAACAAGTGCCTCAGACTCGCTCTTTCTTCATATCCTGAAGAGTTCTTCTCATGGTTTGTAGATTGTGCCTGCCATACATAATCCCCAAACCTAAGCGGAATTTGTGTTTTCAGACTTCTGTCCTCAAAGTCCTGTGCCACACACCCTCCAGGCTGGGGCCCCTGGAGCCACACATTAGGACTGTGCCTACCCAATCCATGGGAATTCTGCCCACTCCATTGTCCAAAATCGTACAAATTAGGAGAACTCTCCAAAGTCCCCGAGGCCATCCCAATAGTGTAAGTCTCCGGGGACAAAAAAAAGGCGGTCTGAAACCAGGGGATCATCTACCTCCACTCATTCCATAGATGGATATCCTGAGAGAAGAAGATTGAACCAGACAGGACCCTAGGCCGTAATCGGATCCACTGCTTTGTTTTACAGGCATGTCTCCTCAAAATCCTGGATACCAATACCAGCATAAGGGGTTTCCTGAGGCACCCATCAGAACAAATCTCGTCTCCACAAGGAAACTTGTGCATGGGAGCTATGTCAAAAGCTTAGGAGAATACTTCCGGGTCCCGGTGCCACTGCCGCATTCCAAGGCCCTCAGGGACACAAACACACATTCGCCCCATGCAGGAAAGTCCATTTCAAATTAGCCACCCTGGATGCTCCCGCAGGGCCTTCCGATCTCAATTATCTTGTTGCTAGGAGACAATTGGAAAGCGAGGCGGGCTTCCCTGGCCTCCATCCTCGAACTGTGCTCTGGAGTCATTCCATATGGGATGTCCTGGAGCTGCCCAACAGGTCTCAATGTCCCGCAGAAGAATCCTTGAAGGGGGCATCCCACAACTCCCAACGTGGGAAAACCTCCATGGACTTGAGATTCTGCTCCGTTCTTTAAGGGGCAGTCATGCACAGAAACGCCAACCTGAGCCAACGTCTGATCCTCGCCGTGACTTCAGATGCATGAGATATTGGTTCAGATCTGCAGGGGGTACCTGCCGTGCCCTCGGCCTGTAGCCCAGGTCTAGCTTGTCTTCTCAGACTTCTGTCCTCTCACTCCTGGCCCAGAAGCCCTCACGTTTGGCAATTCCGGACCCACAATGCAGCACTCTGCCTGCCCTCTAGAAAAAATATCTTGCCTAATGAGCTGCCCCGCCACTCAAATGAGGATATACCAACACGACACTCGACTGTACCCAAATTATATAGTCTAACCTGGGCACCAATGCACTCTCTGACACAACCTGAGCCTGAACCTCCTGACCAACATTCAGGCAGCTGACCGCACAGTGAGCACATCAGACCCGCCATGGCATTAGGTCGTCATCTCTTCCCAACTGCGGTTTTTCAGGTTTCAGAACCTAGACCTTATCTCCAACCACTGCCCTAGGGTTGAAAATGATGCAGAATCAGAACACCTTCCCCATGGTAAGAGAGCTTGTGATTGGCATGTTGTCAAAGATCAGTGTAGTTTAAACCAGTGTGGCCCATGAGGCCCAGGCCATAATCACGGGCCACATTGGTCACAAACACAAATTGTGACCCTCAGCCTGAGCCCAGTCCTCAAGTAAGGCCTCTCAGTGGCTGGATGAAGAGACAGCATATTGGGCCGGCCATGCCCCCAGGCCCCAATTTTTAACCATAGTTTGGGTTGTCCCTTTACTCTTCCCCAGGGATCTGCTTTGGAATTCATCTTTGGTTGGGGCACCTGAGGTAAAAAACCTGAAAGGAGAACTCCCATCTCACAATTGACGAAAAACAATTGGGACCGTGCCAAATCCACAGAGAGGAAGTTTCGTCAATGGCCCATGAGGCCTCTCCACATTCCACGGCCATCGTTGATACAAATTCCAGGGACAAAAGCCTGAACAAGTGCCTCAGACTCGCTCTTTCTTCATATCCTGAAGAGTTCTTCTCATGGTTTGTAGATTGTGCCTGCCATACATACGTCCCCAAACCTAAGCTGAGTTTGTGTTTTCAGACTTCTGTCCTCAAAGTCCTGTGCCACACACCATCCAGGCTGGGGCCCCTGGAGCCACACATTAGGACTGTGCCTACCCAATCCATGGGAATTCTGCCCACTCCATTGTCCAAAATCGTACAAATTAGGAGAACTCTCAAAGACCACGAGGACATCCCAATAGTGTAAGCCTATGGGGACAACCAAGGGCGGTCTGAAACCAGGGGATCATCTACCTCCACTCATTCCATAGATGGATATCCCGAGAGAAGAAGATTGAACCAGACAGTACCCTAGGCCGTAATCGGATCCACTGCTTTGTTTTACAGGCATGTCTCCTCAAAATCCTGGATACCAATACCAGCATAAGGGGTTTCCTGAGGCACCCATCAGAACAAATCTCGTCTCCACAAGGAAACTTGTGCATGGGAGCTATGTCAAAAGCTTAGGAGAATACTTCCGGGTCCCGGTGCCACTGCCGCATTCCAAGGCCCTCAGGGACACAAACACACATTCGCCCCATGCAGGAAAGTCCATTTCAAATTAGCCACCCTGGATGCTCCCGCAGGGCCTTCCGATCTCAATTATCTTGTTGCTAGGAGACAATTGGAAAGCGAGGCGGGCTTCCCTGGCCTCCATCCTCGAACTGTGCTCTGGAGTCATTCCATATGGGATGTCCTGGAGCTGCCCAACAGGTCTCAATGTCCCGCAGAAGAATCCTTGAAGGGGGCATCCCACAACTCCCAACGTGGGAAAACCTCCATGGACTTGAGATTCTGCTCCGTTCTTTAAGGGGCAGTCATGCACAGAAACGCCAACCTGAGCCAACGTCTGATCCTCGCCGTGACTTCAGATGCATGAGATATTGGTTCAGATCTGCAGGGGGTACCTGCCGTGCCCTCGGCCTGTAGCCCAAGTCTAGCTTGTCTTCTCAGACTTCTGTCCTCTCACTCCTGGCCCAGAAGCCCTCACGTTTGGCAATTCTGGACCCACAATGCAGCACTCTGCCTGCCCTCTAGAAAAAATATCTTGCCTAATGAGCTGCCCCGCCAACTCAAATGAGGATATACCAACACGACACTCGACTGTACCCAAATTATATAGTCTAACCTGGGCACCAATGCACTCTCTGACACAACCTGAGCCTGAACCTCCTGACCAACATTCAGGCAGCTGACCGCACAGTGAGCACATCAGACCCGCCATGGCATTAGGTCGTTATCTCTTCCCAACTGCGGTTTTTCAGGTTTCAGAACCTAGACCTTATCTCCAACCACTGCCCTAGGGTTGAAAATGATGCAGAATCAGAACACCTTCCCCATGGTAAGAGAGCTTGTGATTGGCATGTTGTCCAAAGTTCAGTGTAGTTTAAACCAGTGTGGCCCATGAGGCCCAGGCCATAATCGCGGGCCACATTGGTCACAAACACAAATTGTGACCCTCAGCCTGAGCCCAGTCCTCAAGTAAGGCCTCTCAGTGGCTGGATGAAGAGACAGCATATTGGGCCGGCCATGCCCCCAGGCCCCAATTTTTAACCATAGTTTGGGTTGTCCATTACTCTTTGCCAGGGCTCTGCTTTGGAATTCATCTTTGGTTGGGGCACCTGAGGTAAAAAACCTGAAAGGAGACCTCCCATCTCACAATTGACGAAAAACAATTGGGACCGGGCCAAATCCACAGAGAGGAAGTTTCGTCAATGGCCCATGAGGCCTCTCCACATTCCACGGCCATCGTTGATACAAATTCCAGGGACAAAAGCCTGAACAAGTGCCTCAGACTCGCTCTTTCTTCATATCCTGAAGAGTTCTTCTCATGGTTTGTAGATTGTGCCTGCCATACATACGTCCCCAAACCTAAGCTGAGTTTGTGTTTTCAGACTTCTGTCCTCAAAGTCCTGTGCCACACACCCTCCAGGCTGGGGCCCCTGGAGCCACACATTAGGACTGTGCCTACCCAATCCATGGGAATTCTGCCCACTCCATTGTCCAAAATCGTACAAATTAGGAGAACTCTCAAAGACCACGAGGCCATCCCAATAGTGTAAGCCTCCGGGGACAACCAAGGGCGGTCTGAAACCAGGGGATCATCTACCTCCACTCATTCCATAGATGGATATCCCGAGAGAAGAAGATTGAACCAGACAGGACCCTAGGCCGTAATCGGATCCACTGCTTTGTTTTACAGGCATGTCTCCTCAAAATCCTGGATACCAATACCAGCATAAGGGGTTTCCTGAGGCACCCATCAAAACAAATCTCGTCTCCACAAGGAAACTTGTGCATGGGAGCTATGTCAAAAGCTTAGGAGAATACTTCAGGGTCCCGGTGACACCTCCCCATTCCAAGGCCCTCATGGACACAAACATACATTAGGCCCCATACTCAGGATAGTCCATTTCAAATCAGCTACCACGGTTGCACCCGCAGAGCCATCCGATCTCAAGTATCTTGTTGCTAGGAGACAATTGGAAAGCGAGGCGGGCTTCCCTGGCCTCCATCCTCGAACGGTGCTCTGGAGTCATGCCATATGGGATGTCCTGGAGCTGCCCAACAGGTCTCAATGTCCCGCAGAAGAATCCTTGAAGGGGGCATCTCACAACTCCCAACGTGGAAAAACCTCCATGGACTTGAGATTCTGCTCCGTTCTTTAAGGGGCAGTCATGCACAGAAACGCCAACCTGAGCCAACGTCTGATCCTCGCCGTGACTTCAGATGCATGAGATATTGGTTCAGATCTGCAGGGGGTACCTGCCGTGCCCTCGGCCTGTAGCCCAAGTCTAGCTTGTCTTCTCAGACTTCTGTCCTCACACTCCTGGCCCAGAAGCCCTCACGTTTGGCTATTCCGGACCCACAATGCAGCACTGTGCCTGCCCTCTAGAAAAAATATCTTGCCTAATGAGCTGCCCCGCCACCTCAAATGAGGATATACCAACACGACACTCGACTGTACCCAAATTATATAGTCTAACCTGGGCACCAATGCACTCTCTGACACAACCTGAGCCTGAACCTCCTGACCAACATTCAGGAAGCTGACCGCACAGTGAGCACATCAGACCCGCCATGGCATTAGGTCGTCATCTCTTCCCAACTGCGGTTTTTCAGGTTTCAGAACCTAGACCTTATCTCCAACCACTGCCCTAGGGTTGAAAATGATGCAGAATCAGAACACCTTCCCCATGGTAAGAGAGCTTGTGATTGGCATGTTGTCCAAAGTTCAGTGTAGTTTAAACCAGTGTGGCCCATGAGGCCCAGGCCATAATCGCGGGCCACATTGGTCACAAACACAAATTGTGACCCTCAGCCTGAGCCCAGTCCTCAAGTAAGGCCTCTCAGTGGCTGGATGAAGAGACAGCATATTGGGCCGGCCATGCCCCCAGGCCCCAATTTTTAACCATAGTTTGGGTTGTCCATTACTCTTTGCCAGGGCTCTGCTTTGGAATTCATCTTTGGTTGGGGCACCTGAGGTAAAAAACCTGAAAGGATACCTCCCATCTCACAATTGACGAAAAACAATTGGGACCGTGCCAAATCCACAGAGAGGAAGTTTCTTCAATGGCCCATGAGGCCTCTCCACATTCCACGGCCATCGTTGATACAAATTCCAGGGACAAAAGCCTGAACAAGTGCCTCAGACTCGCTCTTTCTTCATATCCTGAAGAGTTCTTCTCATGGTTTGTAGATTGTGCCTGCC
This sequence comes from Mustela nivalis, assembly GCF_964662115.1. NCBI lineage: Eukaryota > Metazoa > Chordata > Mammalia > Carnivora > Mustelidae > Mustela > Mustela nivalis. The sequence continues at coordinate 772,370 of NW_028136354.1, forward strand.
ATACATACGTCCCCAAACCTAAGCTGAGTTTGTGTTTTCAGACTTCTGTCCTCAAAGTCCTGTGCCACACACCCTCCAGGCTGGGGCCCCTGGAGCCACACATTAGGACTGTGCCTACCCAATCCATGGGAATTCTGCCCACTCCATTGTCCAAAATCGTACAAATTAGGAGAACTCTCAAAGACCACGAGGCCATCCCAATAGTGTAAGCCTCCGGGGACAACCAAGGGCGGTCTGAAACCAGGGGATCATCTACCTCCACTCATTCCATAGATGGATATCCCGAGAGAAGAAGATTGAACCAGACAGGACCCTAGGCCGTAATCGGATCCACTGCTTTGTTTTACAGGCATGTCTCCTCAAAATCCTGGATACCAATACCAGCATAAGGGGTTTCCTGAGGCACCCATCAGAACAAATCTCGTCTCCACAAGGAAACTTGTGCATGGGAGCTATGTCAAAAGCTTAGGAGAATACTTCAGGGTCCCGGTGACACCTCCCCATTCCAAGGCCCTCATGGACACAAACATACATTAGGCCCCATACTCAGGATAGTCCATTTCAAATCAGCTACCACGGTTGCTCCCGCAGAGCCATCCGATCTCAAGTATCTTGTTGCTAGGAGACAATTGGAAAGCGAGGCGGGCTTCCCTGGCCTCCATCCTCGAACGGTGCTCTGGAGTCATGCCATATGGGATGTCCTGGAGCTGCCCAACAGGTCTCAATGTCCCGCAGAAGAATCCTTGAAGGGGGCATCTCACAACTCCAAACGTGGGAAAACCCCATGGACTTGAGATTCTGCTCCGTTCTTTAAGGGGCAGTCATGCACAGAAACGCCAACCTGAGCCAACGTCTGATCCTCGCCGTGACTTCAGATGCATGAGATATTGGTTCAGATCTGCAGGGGGTACCTGCCGTGCCCTCGGCCTGTAGCCCAAGTCTAGCTTGTCTTCTCAGACTTCTGTCCTCACACTCCTGGCCCAGAAGCCCTCACGTTTGGCTATTCCGGACCCACAATGCAGCACTGTGCCTGCCCTCTAGAAAAAATATCTTGCCTAATGAGCTGCCCCGCCACCTCAAATGAGGATATACCAACACGACACTCGACTGTACCCAAATTATATAGTCTAACCTGGGCACCAATGCACTCTCTGACACAACCTGAGCCTGAACCTCCTGACCAACATTCAGGCAGCTGAACGCACAGTGAGCACATCAGACCCGCCATGGCATTAGGTCGTCATCTCTTCCCAACTGCGGTTTTTCAGGTTTCAGAACCTAGACCTTATCTCCAACCACTGCCCTAGGGTTGAAAATGATGCAGAATCAGAACACCTTCCCCATGGTAAGAGAGCTTGTGATTGGCATGTTGTCCAAAGTTCAGTGTAGTTTAAACCAGTGTGGCCCATGAGGCCCAGGCCATAATCGCGGGCCACATTGGTCACAAACACAAATTGTGACCCTCAGCCTGAGCCCAGTCCTCAAGTAAGGCCTCTCAGTGGCTGGATGAAGAGACAGCATATTGGGCCGGCCATGCCCCCAGGCCCCAATTTTTAACCATAGTTTGGGTTGTCCATTACTCTTTGCCAGGGCTCTGCTTTGGAATTCATCTTTGGTTGGGGCACCTGAGGTAAAAAACCTGAAAGGATACCTCCCATCTCACAATTGACGAAAAACAATTGGGACCGTGCCAAATCCACAGAGAGGAAGTTTCTTCAATGGCCCATGAGGCCTCTCCACATTCCACGGCCATCGTTGATACAAATTCCAGGGACAAAAGCCTGAACAAGTGCCTCAGACTCGCTCTTTCTTCATATCCTGAAGAGTTCTTCTCATGGTTTGTAGATTGTGCCTGCCATACATACGTCCCCAAACCTAAGCTGAGTTTGTGTTTTCAGACTTCTGTCCTCAAAGTCCTGTGCCACACACCATCCAGGCTGGGGCCCCTGGAGCCACACATTAGGACTGTGCCTACCCAATCCATGGGAATTCTGCCCACTCCATTGTCCAAAATCGTACAAATTAGGAGAACTCTCCAAAGTCCCCGAGGCCATCCCAATAGTGTAAGTCTCCGGGGACAAAAAAAAGGCGGTCTGAAACCAGGGGATCATCTACCTCCACTCATTCCATAGATGGATATCCCGAGAGAAGAAGATTGAACCAGACAGGACCCTAGGCCGTAATCGGATCCACTGCTTTGTTTTACAGGCATGTCTCCTCAAAATCCTGGATACCAATACCAGCATAATGGGTTTCCTGAGGCACCCATCAGAACAAATCTCGTCTCCACAAGGAAACTTGTGCATGGGAGCTATGTCAAAATCTTAGGAGAATACTTCCGGGTCCCGGTGCCACTGCCGCATTCCAAGGCCCTCAGGGACACAAACACACATTCGCCCCATCCAGGAAAGTCCATTTCAAATTAGCCACCCTGGATGCTCCCGCAAGGCCTTCCGATCTCAATTATCTTTTTGCTAGGAGACAATTGGAAAGCGATGCGGGCTTCCCTGGCCTCCATCCTCGAACTGTGCTCTGGAGTCATTCCATATGGGATGTCCTGGAGCTGTCCATCAGGTCTCAATGTCCCGCAGAAGAATCCTTGAAGGGGGCATCCCACAACTCCCAACGTGGGAAAACCTCCATGGACTTGAGATTCTGCTCCGTTCTTTAAGGGGCAGTCATGCACAGAAACGCCAACCTGAGCCAACGTCTGATCCTCGCCGTGACTTCAGATGCATGAGATATTGGTTCAGATCTGCAGGGGGTACCTGCCGTGCCCTCGGCCTGTAGCCCAAGTCTAGCTTGTCTTCTCAGACTTCTGTCCTCTCACTCCTGGCCCAGAAGCCCTCACGTTTGGCAATTCCGGACCCACAATGCAGCACTCTGCCTGCCCTCTAGAAAAAATATCTTGCCTAATGAGCTGCCCCGCCACTCAAATGAGGATATACCAACACGACACTCGACTGTACCCAAATTATATAGTCTAACCTGGGCACCAATGCACTCTCTGACACAACCTGAGCCTGAACCTCCTGACCAACATTCAGGCAGCTGACCGCACAGTGAGCACATCAGACCCGCCATGGCATTAGGTCGTCATCTCTTCCCAACTGCGGTTTTTCAGGTTTCAGAACCTAGACCTTATCTCCAACCACTGCCCTAGGGTTGAAAATGATGCAGAATCAGAACACCTTCCCCATGGTAAGAGAGATTGTGATTGGCATGTTGTCCAAAGTTCAGTGTAGTTTAAACCAGTGTGGCCCATGAGGCCCAGGCCATAATCGCGGGCCACATTGGTCACAAACACAAATTGTGACCCTCAGCCTGAGCCCAGTCCTCAAGTAAGGCCTCTCAGTGGCTGGATGAAGAGACAGCATATTGGGCCGGCCATGCCCCCAGGCCCCAATTTTTAACCATAGTTTGGGTTGTCCCTTTACTCTTCCCCAGGGCTCTGCTTTGGAATTCATCTTTGGTTGGGGCACCTGAGGTAAAAAACCTGAAAGGAGACCTCCCATCTCACAATTGACGAAAAACAATTGGGACCGGGCCAAATCCACAGAGAGGAAGTTTCGTCAATGGCCCATGAGGCCTCTCCACATTCCACGGCCATCGTTGATACAAATTCCAGGGACAAAAGCCTGAACAAGTGCCTCAGACTCGCTCTATCTTCATATCCTGAAGAGTTCTTCTCATGGTTTGTAGATTGTGCCTGCCATACATACGTCCCCAAACCTAAGCTGAGTTTGTGTTTTCAGACTTCTGTCCTCAAAGTCCTGTGCCACACACCCTCCAGGCTGGGGCCCCTGGAGCCACACATTAGGACTGTGCCTACCCAATCCATGGGAATTCTGCCCACTCCATTGTCCAAAATCGTACAAATTAGGAGAACTCTCAAAGACCACGAGGCCATCCCAATAGTGTAAGCCTCCGGGGACAACCAAGGGCGGTCTGAAACCAGGGGATCATCTACCTCCACTCATTCCATAGATGGATATCCTGAGAGAAGAAGATTGAACCAGACAGGACCCTAGGCCGTAATCGGATCCACTGCTTTGTTTTACAGGCATGTCACCTCAAATTCCTGGATACCAATACCAGCATAAGGGGTTTCCTGAGGCACCCATCAGAACAAATCTCGTCTCCACAAGGAAACTTGTGCATGGGAGCTATGTCAAAAGCTTAGGAGAATACTTCAGGGTCCCGGTGACACCTCCCCATTCCAAGGCCCTCATGGACACAAACATACATTAGGCCCCATACTCAGGATAGTCCATTTCAAATCAGCTACCACGGTTGCTCCTGCAGAGCCATCCGATCTCAAGTATCTTGTTGCTAGGAGACAATTGGAAAGCGAGGCGGGCTTCTCTGGCCTCCATCCTCGAACGGTGCTCTGGAGTCAAGCCATATGGGATGTCCTGGAGCTGCCCAACAGGTCTCAATGTCCCGCAGAAGAATCCTTGAAGGGGGCATCCCACAACTCCCAACGTGGGAAAACCTCCATGGACTTGAGATTCTGCTCCGTTCTTTAAGGGGCAGTCATGCACAGAAACGCCAACCTGAGCCAACGTCTGATCCTCGCCGTGACTTCAGATGCATGAGATATTGGTTCAGATCTGCAGGGGGTACCTGCCGTGCCCTCGGCCTGTAGCCCAAGTCTAGCTTGTCTTCTCAGACTTCTGTCCTCACACTCCTGGCCCAGAAGCCCTCACGTTTGGCAATTCCGGACCCACAATGCAGCACTCTGCCTGCCCTCTAGAAAAAATATCTTGCCTAATGAGCTGCCCCGCCACCTCAAATGAGGATATACCAACACGACACTCGACTGTACCCAAATTATATAGTCTAACCTGGGCACCAATGCACTCTCTGACACAACCTGAGCCTGAACCTCCTGACCAACATTCAGGCAGCTGACCGCACAGTGAGCACATCAGACCCGCCATGGCATTAGGTCGTCATCTCTTCCCAACTGCGGTTTTTCAGGTTTCAGAACCTAGACCTTATCTCCAACCACTGCCCTAGGGTTGAAATTGATGCAGAATCAGAACACCTTCTCCATGGTAAGAGAGCTTGTGATTGGCATGTTGTCCAAAGTTCAGTGTAGTTTAAACCAGTGTGGCCCATGAGGCCCAGGCCATAATCGCGGGCCACATTGGTCACAAACACAAATTGTGACCCTCAGCCTGAGCCCAGTCCTCAAGTAAGGCCTCTCAGTGGCTGGATGAAGAGACAGCATATTGGGCCGGCCATGCCCCCAGGCCCCAATTTTTAACCATAGTTTGGGTTGTCCCTTTACTCTTCCCCAGGGCTCTGCTTTGGAATTCATCTTTGGTTGGGGCACCTGAGGTAAAAAACCTGAAAGGAGACCTCCCATCTCACAATTGACGAAAAACAATTGGGACCGGGCCAAATCCACAGAGAGGAAGTTTCGTCAATGGCCCATGAGGCCTCTCCACATTCCACGGCCATCGTTGATACAAATTCCAGGGACAAAAGCCTGAACAAGTGCCTCAGACTCGCTCTTTCTTCATATCCTGAAGAGTTCTTCTCATGGTTTGTAGATTGTGCCTGCCATACATACGTCCCCAAACCTAAGCTGAGTTTGTGTTTTCACACTTCTGTCCTCAAAGTCCTGTGCCACACACCATCCAGGCTGGGGCCCCTGGAGCCACACATTAGGACTGTGCCTACCCAATCCATGGGAATTCTGCCCACTCCATTGTCCAAAATCGTACAAATTAGGAGAACTCTCCAAAGTCCCCGAGGCCATCCCAATAGTGTAAGCCTCCGGGGACAACCAAGGGCGGTCTGAAACCAGGGGATCATCTACCTCCACTCATTCCATAGATGGATATCCCGAGAGAAGAAGATTGAACCAGACAGGACCCTAGGCCGTAATCGGATCCACTGCTTTGTTTTACAGGCATGTCTCCTCAAAATCCTGGATACCAATACCAGCATAAGGGGTTTCCTGAGGCACCCATCAGAACAAATCTCGTCTCCACAAGGAAACTTGTGCATGGGAGCTATGTCAAAATCTTAGGAGAATACTTCCGGGTCCCGGTGCCACTGCCGCATTCCAAGGCCCTCAGGGACACAAACACACATTCGCCCCATCCAGGAAAGTCCATTTCAAATTAGCCACCCTGGATGCTCCCGCAAGGCCTTCCGATCTCAATTATCTTTTTGCTAGGAGACAATTGGAAAGCGAGGCGGGCTTCCCTGGCGTCCATCCTCGAACGGTGCTCTGGAGTCATTCCATATGGGATGTCCTGGAGCTGCCCAACAGGTCTCAATGTCCCGCAGAAGAATCCTTGAAGGGGGCATCCCACAACTCCCAACGTGGGAAAACCTCCATGGACTTGAGATTCTGCTCCGTTCTTTAAGGGGCAGTCATGCACAGAAACGCCAACCTGAGCCAACGTCTGATCCTCGCCGTGACTTCAGATGCATGAGATATTGGTTCAGATCTGCAGGGGGTACCTGCCGTGCCCTCGGCCTGTAGCCCAAGTCTAGCTTGTCTTCTCAGACTTCTGTCCTCACACTCCTGGCCCAGAAGCCCTCACGTTTGGCAATTCCGGACCCACAATGCAGCACTCTGCCTGCCCTCTAGAAAAAATATCTTGCCTAATGAGCTGCCCCGCCACCTCAAATGAGGATATACCAACACGACACTCGACTGTACCCAAATTATATAGTCTAACCTGGGCACCAATGCACTCTCTGACACAACCTGAGCCTGAACCTCCTGACCAACATTCAGGCAGCTGACCGCACAGTGAGCACATCAGACCCGCCATGGCATTAGGTCGTCATCTCTTCCCAACTGCGGTTTTTCAAGTTTCAGAACCTAGACCTTATCTCCAACCACTGCCCTAGGGTTGAAATTGATGCAGAATCAGAACACCTTCTCCATGGTAAGAGAGCTTGTGATTGGCATGTTGTCCAAAGTTCAGTGTAGTTTAAACCAGTGTGGCCCATGAGGCCCAGGCCATAATCGCGGGCCACATTGGTCACAAACACAAATTGTGACCCTCAGCCTGAGCCCAGTCCTCAAGTAAGGCCTCTCAGTGGCTGGATGAAGAGACAGCATATTGGACCGGCCATGCCCGCAGGCCCCAATTTTTAACCATAGTTTGGGTTGTCCCTTTACTCTTCCCCAGGGCTCTGCTTTGGAATTCATCTTTGGTTGGGGCACCTGAGGTAAAAAACCTGAAAGGAGACCTCCCATCTCACAATTGACGAAAAACAATTGGGACCGTGCCAAATCCACAGAGAGAAAGTTTCGTCAATGGCCCATGAGGCCTCTCCACATTCCACGGCCATCGTTGATACAAATTCCAGGGACAAAAGCCTGAACAAGTGCCTCAGACTCGCTCTATCTTCATATCCTGAAGAGTTCTTCTCATGGTTTGTAGATTGTGCCTGCCATACATACGTCCCCAAACCTAAGCTGAGTTTGTGTTTTCAGACTTCTATCCTCAAAGTCCTGTGCCACACACCCTCCAGGCTGGGGCCCCTGGAGCCACACATTAGGACTGTGCCTACCCAATCCATGGGAATTCTGCCCACTCCATTGTCCAAAATCGTACAAATTAGGAGAACTCTCAAAGACCACGAGGCCATCCCAATAGTGTAAGCCTCCGGAGACAACCAAGGGCGGTCTGAAACCAGGGGATCATCTACCTCCACTCATTCCATAGATGGATATCCCGAGAGAAGAAGATTGAACCAGACAGGACCCTAGGCCGTAATCGGATCCACTGCTTTGTTTTACAGGCATGTCTCCTCAAAATCCTGGATACCAATACCAGCATAAGGGGTTTCCTGAGGCACCCATCAGAACAAATCTCATCTCCACAAGGAAACTTGTGCATGGGAGCTATGTCAAAAGCTTAGGAGAATACTTCAGGGTCCCGGTGACACCTCCCCATTCCAAGGCCCTCATGGACACAAACATATATTAGGCCCCATACTCAGGATAGTCCATTTCAAATCAGCTACCACGGTTGCTCCCGCAGAGCCATCCGATCTCAAGTATCTTGTTGCTAGGAGACAATTGGAAAGCGAGGCGGGCTTCCCTGGCCTCCATCCTCGAACGGTGCTCTGGAGTCATGCCATATGGGATGTCCTGGAGCTGTCCAACCAGGTCTCACTGTCCCGCAGAAGAATCCTTGAAGGGGGCATCTCACAACTCCCAACGTGGGAAAACCTCCATGGACTTGAGATTCTGCTCCGTTCTTTAAGGGGCAGTCATGCACAGAAACGCCAACCTGAGCCAACGTCTGATCCTCGCCGTGACTTCAGATGCATGAGATATTGGTTCAGATCTGCAGGGGGTACCTGCCGTGCCCTCGGCCTGTAGCCCAAGTCTAGCTTGTCTTCTCAGACTTCAGTCCTCACACTCCTGGCCCAGAAGCCCTCACGTTTGGCAATTCTGGACCCACAATGCAGCACTCTGCCTGCCCTCTAGAAAAAATATCTTGCTTAATGAGCTGCCCCGCCACCTCAAATGAGGATATACCAACACGACACTCGACTGTACCCAAATTATATAGTCTAACCTGGGCACCAATGCACTCTCTGACACAACCTGAGCCTGAACCTCCTGACCAACATTCAGGCAGCTGACCGCACAGTGAGCACATCAGACCCGCCATGGCATTAGGTCGTCATCTCTTCCCAACTGCGGTTTTTCAGGTTTCAGAACCTAGACCTTATCTCCAACCACTGCCCTAGGGTTGAAAATGATGCAGAATCAGAACACCTTCCCCATGGTAAGAGAGCTTGTGATTGGCATGTTGTCCAAAGTTCAGTGTAGTTTAAACCAGTGTGGCCCATGAGGCCTAGGCCATAATCGCGGGCCACATTGGTCACAAACACAAATTGTGACCCTCAGCCTGAGCCCAGTCCTCAAGTAAGGCCTCTCAGTGGCTGGATGAAGAGACAGCATATTGGGCCGGCCATGCCCCCAGGCCCCAATTTTTAACCATAGTTTGGGTTGTCCCTTTACTCTTCCCCAGGGCTCTGCTTTGGAATTCATCTTTGGTTGGGGCACCTGAGGTAAAAAACCTGAAAGGAGACCTCCCATCTCACAATTGACGAAAAACATTTGGGACCGGGCCAAATCCACAGAGAGGAAGTTTCGTCAATGGCCCATGAGGCCTCTCCACATTCCACGGCCATCGTTGATACAAATTCCAGGGACAAAAGCCTGAACAAGTGCCTCAGACTCGCTCTTTCTTCATATCCTGAAGAGTTCTTCTCATGGTTTGTAGATTGTGCCTGCCATACATACGTCCCCAAACCTAAGCTGAGTTTGTGTTTTCACACTTCTGTCCTCAAAGTCCTGTGCCACACACCATCCAGGCTGGGGCCCCTGGAGCCACACATTAGGACTGTGCCTACCCAATCCATGGGAATTCTGCCCACTCCATTGTCCAAAATCGTACAAATTAGGAGAACTCTCCAAAGTCCCCGAGGCCATCCCAATAGTGTAAGTCTCCGGGGACAAAAAAAAGGCGGTCTGAAACCAGGGGATCATCTACCTCCACTCATTCCATAGATGGATATCCCGAGAGAAGAAGATTGAACCAGACAGGACCCTAGGCCGTAATCGGATCCACTGCTTTGTTTTACAGGCATGTCTCCTCAAAATCCTGGATACCAATACCAGCATAAGGGGTTTCCTGAGGCACCCATCAGAACAAATCTCGTCTCCACAAGGAAACTTGTGCATGGGAGCTATGTCAAAAGCTTAGGAGAATACTTCCGGGTCCCGGTGCCACTGCCGCATTCCAAGGCCCTCAGGGACACAAACACACATTCGCCCCATCCAGGAAAGTCCATTTCAAATTAGCCACCCTGGATGCTCCCGCAAGGCCTTCCGATCTCAATTATCTTGTTGCTAGGAGACAATTGGAAAGCGAGGCGGGCTTCCCTGGCGTCCATCCTCGAACGGTGCTCTGGAGTCATTCCATATGGGATGTCCTGGAGCTGCCCAACAGGTCTCAATGTCCCGCAGAAGAATCCTTGAAGGGGGCATCCCACAACTCCCAACGTGGGAAAACCTCCATGGACTTGAGATTCTGCTCCGTTCTTTAAGGGGCAGTCATGCACAGAAACGCCAACCTGAGCCAACGTCTGATCCTCGCCGTGACTTCAGATGCATGAGATATTGGTTCAGATCTGCAGGGGGTACCTGCCGTGCCCTCGGCCTGTAGCCCAAGTCTAGCTTGTCTTCTCAGACTTCTGTCCTCACACTCCTGGCCCAGAAGCCCTCACGTTTGGCAATTCCGGACCCACAATGCAGCACTCTGCCTGCCCTCTAGAAAAAATATCTTGCCTAATGAGCTGCCCCGCCACCTCAAATGAGGATATACCAACACGACACTCGACTGTACCCAAATTATATAGTCTAACCTGGGCACCAATGCACTCTCTGACACAACCTGAGCCTGAACCTCCTGACCAACATTCAGGCAGCTGACCGCACAGTGAGCACACCAGACCCGCCATGGCATTAGGTCGTCATCTCTTCCCAACTGCGGTTTTTCAGGTTTCAGAACCTAGACCTTATCTCCAACCACTGCCCTAGGGTTGAAAATGATGCAGAATCAGAAGACCTTCCCCATGGTAAGAGAGCTTGTGATTGGCATGTTGTCCAAAGTTCAGTGTAGTTTAAACCAGTGTGGCCCATGAGGCCCAGGCCATAATCGCGGGCCACATTGGTCACAAACACAAATTGTGACCCTCAGCCTGAGCCCAGTCCTCAAGTAAGGCCTCTCAGTGGCTGGATGAAGAGACAGCATATTGGGCCGGCCATGCCCCCAGGCCCCAATTTTTAACCATAGTTTGGGTTGTCCATTACTCTTCCCCAGGGCTCTGCTTTGGAATTCATCTTTGGTTGGGGCACCTGAGGTAAAAAACCTGAAAGGAGACCTCCCATCTCACAATTGACGAAAAACAATTGGGACCGGGCCAAATCCACAGAGAGGAAGTTTCGTCAATGGCCCATGAGGCCTCTCCACATTCCACGGCCATCGTTGATACAAATTCCAGGGACAAAAGCCTGAACAAGTGCCTCAGACTCGCTCTTTCTTCATATCCTGAAGAGTTCTTCTCATGGTTTGTAGATTGTGCCTGCCATACATACGTCCCCAAACCTAAGCTGAGTTTCTGTTTTCAGACTTCTGTCCTCAAAGTCCTGTGCCACACACCCTCCAGGCTGGGGCCCCTGGAGCCACACATTAGGACTGTGCCTACCCAATCCATGGGAATTCTGCCCACTCCATTGTCCAAAATCGTACAAATTAGGAGAACTCTCAAAGACCACGAGGCCATCCCAATAGTGTAAGCCTCCGGGGACAACCAAGGGCGGTCTGAAACCAGGGGATCATCTACCTCCACTCATTCCATAGATGGATATCCCGAGAGAAGAAGATTGAACCAGACAGGACCCTAGGCCGTAATCGGATCCACTGCTTTGTATTACAGGCATGTCTCCTCAAAATCCTGGATACCAATACCAGCATAAGGGGTTTCCTGAGGCACCCATCAGAACAAATCTCGTCTCCACAAGGAAACTTGTGCATGGGAGCTATGTCAAAAGCTTAGGAGAATACTTCAGGGTCCCGGTGACACCTCCCCATTCCAAGGCCCTCATGGACACAAACATACATTAGGCCCCATACTCAGGATAGTCCATTTCAAATCAGCTACCACGGTTGCTCCCGCAGAGCCATCCAATCTCAAGTATCTTGTTGCTAGGAGACAATTGGAAAGCGAGGCGGGCTTCCCTGGCCTCCATCCTCGAACGGTGCTCTGGATTCATTCCATATGAGATGTCCTGGAGCTGTCCAACAGGTCTCAATGTCCCGCAGAAGAATCCTTGAAGGGGGCATCCCACAACTCCCAACGTGGGAAAACCTCCATGGACTTGAGATTCTGCTCCGTTCTTTAAGGGGCAGTCATGCACAGAAACGCCAACCTGAGCCAACGTCTGATCCTCGCCGTGACTTCAGATGCATGAGATATTGGTTCAGATCTGCAGGGGGTACCTGACATGCCCTCGGCCCTTAGCCCAAGTCTAGCTTGTCTTCTCAGACTTCTGTCCTCACACTCCTGGCCCAGAAGCCCTCACGTTTGGCAATTCCGGACCCACAATGCAGCACTCTGCCTGCCCTCTAGAAAAAATATCTTGCCTAATGAGCTGCCCCGCCACCTCAAATGAGGATATACCAACACGACACTCGACTGTACCCAAATTATATAGTCTAACCTGGGCACCAATGCACTCTCTGACACAACCTGAGCCTGAATCTCCTGACCAACATTCAGGCAGCTGAGCGCACAGTGAGCACATCAGACCCGCCATGGCATTAGGTCGTCATCTCTTCCCAACTGCGGTTTTTCAGGTTTCAGAACCTAGACCTTATCTCCAACCACTGCCCTAGGGTTGAAAATGATGCAGAATCAGAACACCTTCCCCATGGTAAGAGAGCTTGTGATTGGCATGTTGTCCAAAGTTCAGTGTAGTTTAAACCAGTGTGGCCCATGAGGCCCAGGCCATAATCGCGGGCCACATTGGTCACAAACACAAATTGTGACCCTCAGCCTGAGCCCAGTCCTCAAGTAAGGCCTCTCAGTGGCTGGATGAAGAGACAGCATATTGGGCCGGCCATGCCCCCAGGCCCCAATTTTTAACCATAGTTTGGGTTGTCCCTTTACTCTTCCCCAGGGCTCTGCTTTGGAATTCATCTTTGGTTGGGGCACCTGAGGTAAAAAACCTGAAAGGAGACCTCCCATCTCACAATTGACGAAAAACAATTGGGACCGGGCCAAATCCACAGAGAGGAAGTTTCGTCAATGGCCCATGAGGCCTCTCCACATTCCACGGCCATCGTTGATACAAATTCCAGGGACAAAAGCCTGAACAAGTGCCTCAGACTCGCTCTTTCTTCATATCCTGAAGAGTTCTTCTCATGGTTTGTAGATTGTGCCTGCCATACATACGTCCCCAAACCTAAGCTGAGTTTGTGTTTTCAGACTTCTGTCCTCAAAGTCCTGTGCCACACACCCTCCAGGCTGGGGCCCCTGGAGCCACACATTAGGACTGTGCCTACCCAATCCATGGGAATTCTGCCCACTCCATTGTCCAAAATCGTACAAATTAGGAGAACTCTCAAAGACCACGAGGCCATCCCAATAGTGTAAGCCTCCGGGGACAACCAAGGGCGGTCTGAAACCAGGGGATCATCTACCTCCACTCATTCCATAGATGGATATCCCGAGAGAAGAAGATTGAACCAGACAGGACCCTAGGCCGTAATCGGATCCACTGCTTTGTTTTACAGGCATGTCTCCTCAAAATCCTGGATACCAATACCAGCATAAGGGGTTTCCTGAGGCACCCATCAGAACAAATCTCGTCTCCACAAGGAAACTTGTGCATGGGAGCTATGTCAAAAGCTTAGGAGAATACTTCAGGGTCCCGGTGACACCTCCCCATTCCAAGGCCCTCATGGACACAAACATACATTAGGCCCCATACTCAGGATAGTCCATTTCAAATCAGCTACCACGGTTGCTCCCGCAGAGCCATCCGATCTCAAGTATCTTGTTGCTAGGAGACAATTGGAAAGCGAGGCGGGCTTCCCTGGCCTCCATCCTCGAACTGTGCTCTGGAGTCAAGCCATATGGGATGTCCTGGAGCTGCCCAACAGGTCTCAATGTCCCGCAGAAGAATCCTTGAAGGGGGCATCTCACAACTCCCAACGTGGGAAAACCTCCATGGACTTGAGATTCTGCTCCGTTCTTTAAGGGGCAGTCATGCACAGAAACGCCAACCTGAGCCAACGTCTGATCCTCGCCGTGACTTCAGATGCATGAGATATTGGTTCAGATCTGCAGGGGGTACCTGCCGTTCCCTCGGCCTGTAGCCCAAGTCTAGCTTGTCTTCTCAGACTTCTGTCCTCACACTCCTGGCCCAGAAGCCCTCACGTTTGGCAATTCCGGACCCACAATGCAGCACTCTGCCTGCCCTCTAGAAAAAATATCTTGCCTAATGAGCTGCCCCGCCACCTCAAATGAGGATATACCAACACGACACTCGACTGTACCCAAATTATATAGTCTAACCTGGGCACCAATGCACTCTCTGACACAACCTGAGCCTGAACCTCCTGACCAACATTCAGGAAGCTGACCGCACAGTGAGCACATCAGACCCGCCATGGCATTAGGTCGTCATCTCTTCCCAACTGCGGTTTTTCAGGTTTCAGAACCTAGACCTTATCTCCAACCACTGCCCTAGGGTTGAAAATGATGCAGAATCAGAACACCTTCCCCATGGTAAGAGAGCTTGTGATTGGCATGTTGTCCAAAGTTCAGTGTAGTTTAAACCAGTGTGGCCCATGAGGCCCAGGCCATAATCGCGGGCCACATTGGTCACAAACACAAATTGTGACCCTCAGCCTGAGCCCAGTCCTCAAGTAAGGCCTCTCAGTGGCTGGATGAAGAGACAGCATTTTGGGCCGGCCATGCCCCCAGGCCCCAATTTTTAACCATAGTTTGGGTTGTCCCTTTACTCTTCCCCAGGGCTCTGCTTTGGAATTCATCTTTGGTTGGGGCACCTGAGGTAAAAAACCTGAAAGGAGACCTCCCATCTCACAATTGACGAAAAACAATTGGGACCGGGCCAAATCCACAGAGAGGAAGTTTCGTCAATGGCCCATGAGGCCTCTCCACATTCCACGGCCATCGTTGATACAAATTCCAGGGACAAAAGCCTGAACAAGTGCCTCAGACTCGCTCTTTCTTCATATCCTGAAGAGTTCTTCTCATGGTTTGTAGATTGTGTCTGCCATACATACGTCCCCAAACCTAAGCTGAGTTTGTGTTTTCAGACTTCTGTCCTCAAAGTCCTGTGCCACACACCCTCCAGGCTGGGGCCCCTGGAGCCACACATTAGGACTGTGCCTACCCAATCCATGGGAATTCTGCCCACTCCATTGTCCAAAATCGTACAAATTAGGAGAACTCTCAAAGACCACGAGGCCATCCCAATAGTGTAAGCCTCCGGGGACAACCAAGGGCGGTCTGAAACCAGGGGATCATCTACCTCCACTCATTCCATAGATGGATATCCCGAGAGAAGAAGATTGAACCAGACAGGACCCTAGGCCGTAATCGGATCCACTGCTTTGTTTTACAGGCATGTCTCCTCAAAATCCTGGATTCCAATACCAGCATAAGGGGTTTCCTGAGGCACCCATCAGAACAAATCTCCTCTCCACAAGGAAACTTGTGCATGGGAGTATGTCAAAAGCTTAGGAGAATTCTTCAGGGTCCCGGTGCCACTGCCACATTAAAGGCCCTCAGGGACACAAACACATATTCGCCCCATCCAGGAAAGTCCATTTCAAATTAGCCACCCTGGATGCTCCCGCAGGGCCTTCCGATCTCAAGTATCTTGTTGCTAGGAGACAATTGGAAAGCGAGGCGGGCTTCCCTGGCCTCCATCCTCGAACGGTGCTCTGGAGTCAAGCCATATGGGATGTCCTGGAGCTGTCCAACAGGTCTCAATGTCCCGCAGAAGAATCCTTGAAGGGGGCATCTCACAACTCCCAACGTGGGAAAACCTCCATGGACTTGAGATTCTGCTCCGTTCTTTAAGGGGCAGTCATGCACAGAAACGCCAACCTGAGCCAACGTTTGATCCTCGCCGTGACTTCAGATGCATGAGATATTGGTTCAGATCTGCAGGGGGTACCTGCCGTGCCCTCGGCCTGTAGCCCAAGTCTAGCTTGTCTTCTCAGACTTCTGTCCTCACACTCCTGGCCCAGAAGCCCTCACGTTTGGCAATTCCGGACCCACAATGCAGCACTCTGCCTGCCCTCTAGAAAAAATATCTTGCCTAATGAGCGCCCTGCCACCTCAAATGAGGATATACCAACACGACACTCGACTGTACCCAAATTATATAGTCTAACCTGGGCACCAATGCACTCTCTGACACAACCTGAGCCTGAACCTCCTGACCAACATTCAGGCAGCTGAGCGCACAGTGAGCACATCAGACCCGCCATGGCATTAGGTCGTCATCTCTTCCCAACTGCGGTTTTTCAGGTTTCAGAACCTAGACCTTATCTCCAACCACTGCCCTAGGGTTGAAAATGATGCAGAATCAGAACACCTTCCCCATGGTAAGAGAGCTTGTGATTGGCATGTTGTCCAAAGTTCAGTGTAGTTTAAACCAGTGTGGCCCATGAGGCCCAGGCCATAATCGCGGGCCACATTGGTCACAAACACAAATTGTGACCCTCAGCCTGAGCCCAGTCCTCAAGTAAGGCCTCTCAGTGGCTGGATGAAGAGACAGCATATTGGGCCGGCCATGCCCCCAGGCCCCAATTTTTAACCATAGTTTGGGTTGTCCCTTTACTCTTCCCCAGGGCTCTGCTTTGGAATTCATCTTTGGTTGGGGCACCTGAGGTAAAAAACCTGAAAGGAGACCTCCCATCTCACAATTGACGAAAAACAATTGGGACCGGGCCAAATCCACAGAGAGGAAGTTTCGTCAATGGCCCATGAGGCCTCTCCACATTCCACGGCCATCGTTGATACAAATTCCAGGGACAAAAGCCTGAACAAGTGCCTCAGACTCGCTCTTTCTTCATATCCTGAAGAATTCTTCTCATGGTTTGTAGATTGTGCCTGCCATACATACGTCCCCAAACCTAAGCTGAGTTTGTGTTTTCAGACTTCTGTCCTCAAAGTCCTGTGCCACACACCCTCCAGGCTGGGGCCCCTGGAGCCACACATTAGGACTGTGCCTACCCAATCCATGGGAATTCTGCCCACTCCATTGTCCAAAATCGTACAAATTAGGAGAACTCTCAAAGACCACGAGGCCATCCCAATAGTGTAAGCCTCCGGGGACAACCAAGGGCGGTCTGAAACCAGGGGATCATCTACCTCCACTCATTCCATAGATGGATATCCCGAGAGAAGAAGATTGAACCAGACAGGACCCTAGGCCGTAATCGGATCCACTGCTTTGTTTTACAGGCATGTCTCCTCAAAATCCTGGATACCAATACCAGCATAAGGGGTTTCCTGAGGCACCCATCAGAACAAATCTCGTCTCCACAAGGAAACTTGTGCATGGGAGCTATGTCAAAAGCTTAGGAGAATACTTCAGGGTCCCGGTGACACCTCCCCATTCCAAGGCCCTCATGGACACAAACATACATTAGGCCCCATACTCAGGATAGTCCATTTCAAATCAGCTACCACGGTTGCTCCCGCAGAGCCATCCGATCTCAAGTATCTTGTTGCTAGGAGACAATTGGAAAGCGAGGCGGGCTTCCCTGGCCTCCATCCTCGAACGGTGCTCTGGAGTCAAGCCATATGGGATGTCCTGGAGCTGCCCAACAGGTCTCAATGTCCCGCAGAAGAATCCTTGAAGGGGGCATCCCACAACTCCCAACGTGGGAAAACCTCCATGGACTTGAGATTCTGCTCCGTTCTTTAAGGGGCAGTCATGCACAGAAACGCCAACCTGAGCCAACGTCTGATCCTCGCCGTGACTTCAGATGCATGAGATATTGGTTCAGATCTGCAGGGGTACCTGCCGTTCCCTCGGCCTGTAGCCCAAGTCTAGCTTGTCTTCTCAGACTTCTGTCCTCACACTCCTGGCCCAGAAGCCCTCACGTTTGGCAATTCCGGACCCACAATGCAGCACTCTGCCTGCCCTCTAGAAAAAATATCTTGCCTAATGAGCTGCCCCGCCACCTCAAATGAGGATATACCAACACGACAATTGACTGTACCCAAATTATATAGTCTAACCTGGGCACCAATGCACTCTCTGACACAACCTGAGCCTGAACCTCCTGACCAACATTCAGGAAGCTGACCGCACAGTGAGCACATCAGACCCGCCATGGCATTAGGTCGTCATCTCTTCCCAACTGCGGTTTTTCAGGTTTCAGAACCTAGACCTTATCTCCAACCACTGCCCTAGGGTTGAAAATGATGCAGAATCAGAACACCTTCCCCATGGTAAGAGAGCTTGTGATTGGCATGTTGTCCAAAGTTCAGTGTAGTTTAAACCAGTGTGGCCCATGAGGCCCAGGCCATAATCGCGGGCCACATTGGTCACAAACACAAATTGTGACCCTCAGCCTGAGCCCAGTCCTCAAGTAAGGCCTCTCAGTGGCTGGATGAAGAGACAGCATATTGGGCCGGCCATGCCCCCAGGCCCCAATTTTTAACCATAGTTTGGGTTGTCCCTTTACTATTCCCCAGGGCTCTGCTTTGGAATTCATCTTTGGTTGGGGCACCTGAGGTAAAAAACCTGAAAGGAGACCTCCCATCTCACAATTGACGAAAAACAATTGGGACCGGGCCAAATCCACAGAGAGGAATTTTCGTCAATGGCCCATGAGGCCTCTCCACATTCCACGGCCATCATTGATACAAATTCCAGGGACAAAAGCCTGAACAAGTGCCTCAGACTCGCTCTTTCTTCATATCCTGAATAGTTCTTCTCATGGTTTGTAGATTGTGTCTGCCATACATACGTCCCCAAACCTAAGCTGAGTTTGTGTTTTCAGACTTCTGTCCTCAAAGTCCTGTGCCACACACCCTCCAGGCTGGGGCCCCTGGAGCCACACATTAGGACTGTGCCTACCCAATCCATGGGAATTCTGCCCACTCCATTGTCCAAAATCGTACAAATTAGGAGAACTCTCAAAGACCACGAGGCCATCCCAGTAGTGTAAGCCACCGGGGACAACCAAGGGCGGTCTGAAACCAGGGGATCATCTACCTCCACTCATTCCATAGATGGATATCCCGAGAGAAGAAGATTGAACCAGACAGGACCCTAGGCCGTAATCGGATCCACTGCTTTGTTTTACAGGCATGTCTCCTCAAAATCCTGGATTCCAATACCAGCATAAGGGGTTTCCTGAGGCACCCATCAGAACAAATCTCGTCTCCACAAGGAAACTTGTGCATGGGAGTATGTCAAAAGCTTAGGAGAATTCTTCAGGGTCCCGGTGCCACTGCCACATTAAAGGCCCTCAGGGACACAAACACACATTCGCCCCATCCAGGAAAGTCCATTTCAAATTAGCCACCCTGGATGCTCCCGCAGGGCCTTCCGATCTCAAGTATCTTGTTGCTAGGAGACAATTGGAAAGCGAGGCGGGCTTCCCTGGCCTCCATCCTCGAACGGTTCTCTGGAGTCAAGCCATATGGGATGTCCTGGAGCTGCCCAACAGGTCTCAATGTCCCGCAGAAGAATCCTTGAAGGGGGCATCTCACAACTCCCAACGTGGGAAAACCTCCATGGACTTGAGATTCTGCTCCGTTCTTTAAGGGGCAGTCATGCACAGAAACGCCAACCTGAGCCAACGTCTGATCCTCGCCGTGACTTCAGATGCATGAGATATTGGTTCAGATCTGCAGGGGGTACCTGCCATGCCCTCGGCCCTTAGCCCAAGTCTAGCTTGTCTTCTCAGACTTCTGTCCTCACACTCCTGGCCCAGAAGCCCTCACGTTTGGCAATTCCGGACCCACAATGCAGCACTCTGCCTGCCCTCTAGAAAAAATATCTTGCCTAATGAGCTGCCCCGCCACCTCAAATGAGGATATACCAACACGACACTCGACTGTACCCAAATTATATAGTCTAACCTGGGCACCAATGCACTCTCTGACACAACCTGAGCCTGAACCTCCTGACCAACATTCAGGCAGCTGACCGCACAGTGAGCACATCAGACCCGCCATGGCATTAGGTCGTCATCTCTTCCCAACTGCGGTTTTTCAGGTTTCAGAACCTAGACCTTATCTCCAACCACTGCCCTAGGGTTGAAAATGATGCAGAATCAGAACACCTTCCCCATGGTAAGAGAGCTTGTGATTGGCATGTTGTCCAAAGTTCAGTGTAGTTTAAACCAGTGTGGCCCATGAGGCCCAGGCCATAATCGCGGGCCACATTGGTCACAAACACAAATTGTGACCCTCAGCCTGAGCCCAGTCCTCAAGTAAGGCCTCTCAGTGGCTGGATGAAGAGACAGCATATTGGGCCGGCCATGCCCCCAGGCCCCAATTTTTAACCATAGTTTGGGTTGTCCCTTTACTCTTCCCCAGGGCTCTGCTTTGGAATTCATCTTTGGTTGGGGCACCTGAGGTAAAAAACCTGAAAGGAGACCTCCCATCTCACAATTGACGAAAAACAATTGGGACCGGGCCAAATCCACAGAGAGGAAGTTTCGTCAATGGCCCATGAGGCCTCTCCACATTCCACGGCCATCGTTGATACAAATTCCAGGGACAAAAGCCTGAACAAGTGCCTCAGATTCGCTCTTTCTTCATATCCTGAAGAGTTCTTCTCATGGTTTGTAGATTGTGCCTGCCATACATACGTCCCCAAACCTAAGCTGAGTTTGTGTTTTCAGACTTCTATCCTCAAAGTCCTGTGCCACACACCCTCCAGGCTGGGGCCCCTGGAGCCACACATTAGGACTGTGCCTACCCAATCCATGGGAATTCTGCCCACTCCATTGTCCAAAATCGTACAAATTAGGAGAACTCTCAAAGACCACGAGGCCATCCCAATAGTGTAAGCCTCCGGGGACAACCAAGGGCGGTCTGAAACCAGGGGATCATCTACCTCCACTCATTCCATAGATGGATATCCCGAGAGAAGAAGATTGAACCAGACAGGACCCTAGGCCGTAATCGGATCCACTGCTTTGTTTTACAGGCATGTCTCCTCAAAATCCTGGATACCAATACCAGCATAAGGGGTTTCCTGAGGCACCCATCAGAACAAATCTCGTCTCCACAAGGAAACTTGTGCATGGGAGCTATGTCAAAAGCTTAGGAGAATACTTCAGGGTCCCGGTGACACCTCCCCATTCCAAGGCCCTCATGGACACAAACATACATTAGGCCCCATACTCAGGATAGTCCATTTCAAATCAGCTACCACGGTTGCTCCCGCAGAGCCATCCGATCTCAAGTATCTTGTTGCTAGGAGACAATTGGAAAGCGAGGCGGGCTTCCCTGGCCTCCATCCTCGAACTGTGCTCTGGAGTCATTCCATATGGGATGTCCTGGAGCTGTCCAACAGGTCTCAATGTCCCGCAGAAGAATCCTTGAAGGGGGCATCTCACAACTCCCAACCTGGGAAAACCTCCATGGACTTGAGATTCTGCTCCGTTCTTTAAGGGGCAGTCATGCACAGAAACGCCAACCTGAGCCAACGTCTGATCCTCGCCGTGACTTCAGATGCATGAGATATTGGTTCAGATCTGCAGGGGGTACCTGCCGTGCCCTCGGCCTGTAGCCCAAGTCTAGCTTGTCTTCTCAGACTTCTGTCCTCACACTCCTGGCCCAGAAGCCCTCACGTTTGGCAATTCCGGACCCACAATGCAGCACTCTGCCTGCCCTCTAGAAAAAATATCTTGCCTAATGAGCTGCCCCGCCACCTCAAATGAGGATATACCAACACGACACTCGACTGTACCCAAATTATATAGTCTAACCTGGGCACCAATGCACTCTCTGACACAACCTGAGCCTGAACCTCCTGACCAACATTCAGGCAGCTGAGCGCACAGTGAGCACATCAGACCCGCCATGGCATTAGGTCGTCATCTCTTCCCAACTGCGGTTTTTCAGGTTTCAGAACCTAGACCTTATCTCCAACCACTGCCCTAGGGTTGAAAATGATGCAGAATCAGAACACCTTCCCCATGGTAAGAGAGCTTGTGATTGGCATGTTGTCCAAAGTTCAGTGTAGTTTAAACCAGTGTGGCCCATGAGGCCCAGGCCATAATCGCGGGCCACATTGGTCACAAACACAAATTGTGACCCTCAGCCTGAGCCCAGTCCTCAAGTAAGGCCTCTCAGTGGCTGGATGAAGAGACAGCATATTGGGCCGGCCATGCCCCCAGGCCCCAATTTTTAACCATAGTTTGGGTTGTCCCTTTACTATTCCCCAGGGCTCTGCTTTGGAATTCATCTTTGGTTGGGGCACCTGAGGTAAAAAACCTGAAAGGAGACCTCCCATCTCACAATTGACGAAAAACAATTGGGACCGGGCCAAATCCACAGAGAGGAATTTTCGTCAATGGCCCATGAGGCCTCTCCACATTCCACGGCCATCATTGATACAAATTCCAGGGACAAAAGCCTGAACAAGTGCCTCAGACTCGCTCTTTCTTCATATCCTGAATAGTTCTTCTCATGGTTTGTAGATTGTGTCTGCCATACATACGTCCCCAAACCTAAGCTGAGTTTGTGTTTTCAGACTTCTGTCCTCAAAGTCCTGTGCCACACACCCTCCAGGCTGGGGCCCCTGGAGCCACACATTAGGACTGTGCCTACCCAATCCATGGGAATTCTGCCCACTCCATTGTCCAAAATCGTACAAATTAGGAGAACTCTCAAAGACCACGAGGCCATCCCAGTAGTGTAAGCCACCGGGGACAACCAAGGGCGGTCTGAAACCAGGGGATCATCTACCTCCACTCATTCCATAGATGGATATCCCGAGAGAAGAAGATTGAACCAGACAGGACCCTAGGCCGTAATCGGATCCACTGCTTTGTTTTACAGGCATGTCTCCTCAAAATCCTGGATTCCAATACCAGCATAAGGGGTTTCCTGAGGCACCCATCAGAACAAATCTCGTCTCCACAAGGAAACTTGTGCATGGGAGTATGTCAAAAGCTTAGGAGAATTCTTCAGGGTCCCGGTGCCACTGCCACATTAAAGGCCCTCAGGGACACAAACACACATTCGCCCCATCCAGGAAAGTCCATTTCAAATTAGCCACCCTGGATGCTCCCGCAGGGCCTTCCGATCTCAAGTATCTTGTTGCTAGGAGACAATTGGAAAGCGAGGCGGGCTTCCCTGGCCTCCATCCTCGAACGGTTCTCTGGAGTCAAGCCATATGGGATGTCCTGGAGCTGCCCAACAGGTCTCAATGTCCCGCAGAAGAATCCTTGAAGGGGGCATCTCACAACTCCCAACGTGGGAAAACCTCCATGGACTTGAGATTCTGCTCCGTTCTTTAAGGGGCAGTCATGCACAGAAACGCCAACCTGAGCCAACGTCTGATCCTCGCCGTGACTTCAGATGCATGAGATATTGGTTCAGATCTGCAGGGGGTACCTGCCATGCCCTCGGCCCTTAGCCCAAGTCTAGCTTGTCTTCTCAGACTTCTGTCCTCACACTCCTGGCCCAGAAGCCCTCACGTTTGGCAATTCCGGACCCACAATGCAGCACTCTGCCTGCCCTCTAGAAAAAATATCTTGCCTAATG
The DNA here is from genome assembly GCF_964662115.1 of Mustela nivalis. Lineage (NCBI taxonomy): Eukaryota > Metazoa > Chordata > Mammalia > Carnivora > Mustelidae > Mustela > Mustela nivalis. The sequence continues at coordinate 795,716 of NW_028136354.1, forward strand.
AGCTGCCCCGCCACCTCAAATGAGGATATACCAACACGACACTCGACTGTACCCAAATTATATAGTCTAACCTGGGCACCAATGCACTCTCTGACACAACCTGAGCCTGAACCTCCTGACCAACATTCAGGCAGCTGACCGCACAGTGAGCACATCAGACCCGCCATGGCATTAGGTCGTCATCTCTTCCCAACTGCGGTTTTTCAGGTTTCAGAACCTAGACCTTATCTCCAACCACTGCCCTAGGGTTGAAAATGATGCAGAATCAGAACACCTTCCCCATGGTAAGAGAGCTTGTGATTGGCATGTTGTCCAAAGTTCAGTGTAGTTTAAACCAGTGTGGCCCATGAGGCCCAGGCCATAATCGCGGGCCACATTGGTCACAAACACAAATTGTGACCCTCAGCCTGAGCCCAGTCCTCAAGTAAGGCCTCTCAATGGCTGGATGAAGAGACAGCATATTGGGCCGGCCATGCCCCCAGGCCCCAATTTTTAACCATAGTTTGGGTTGTCCCTTTACTCTTCCCCAGGGCTCTGCTTTGGAATTCATCTTTGGTTGGGGCACCTGAGGTAAAAAACCTGAAAGGAGACCTCCCATCTCACAATTGACGAAAAACAATTGGGACCGGGCCAAATCCACAGAGAGGAAGTTTCGTCAATGGCCCATGAGGCCTCTCCACATTCCACGGCCATCGTTGATACAAATTCCAGGGACAAAAGCCTGAACAAGTGCCTCAGATTCGCTCTTTCTTCATATCCTGAAGAGTTCTTCTCATGGTTTGTAGATTGTGCCTGCCATACATACGTCCCCAAACCTAAGCTGAGTTTGTGTTTTCAGACTTCTATCCTCAAAGTCCTGTGCCACACACCCTCCAGGCTGGGGCCCCTGGAGCCACACATTAGGACTGTGCCTACCCAATCCATGGGAATTCTGCCCACTCCATTGTCCAAAATCGTACAAATTAGGAGAACTCTCAAAGACCACGAGGCCATCCCAATAGTGTAAGCCTCCGGGGACAACCAAGGGCGGTCTGAAACCAGGGGATCATCTACCTCCACTCATTCCATAGATGGATATCCCGAGAGAAGAAGATTGAACCAGACAGGACCCTAGGCCGTAATCGGATCCACTGCTTTGTTTTACAGGCATGTCTCCTCAAAATCCTGGATACCAATACCAGCATAAGGGGTTTCCTGAGGCACCCATCAGAACAAATCTCGTCTCCACAAGGAAACTTGTGCATGGGAGATATGTCAAAAGCTTAGGAGAATACTTCAGGGTCCCGGTGACACCTCCCCATTCCAAGGCCCTCATGGACACAAACATACATTAGGCCCCATACTCAGGATAGTCCATTTCAAATCAGCTACCACGGTTGCTCCCGCAGAGCCATCCGATCTCAAGTATCTTGTTGCTAGGAGACAATTGGAAAGCGAGGCGGGCTTCCCTGGCCTCCATCCTCGAACTGTGCTCTGGAGTCATTCCATATGGGATGTCCTGGAGCTGTCCAACAGGTCTCAATGTCCCGCAGAAGAATCCTTGAAGGGGGCATCTCACAACTCCCAACCTGGGAAAACCTCCATGGACTTGAGATTCTGCTCCGTTCTTTAAGGGGCAGTCATGCACAGAAACGCCAACCTGAGCCAACGTCTGATCCTCGCCGTGACTTCAGATGCATGAGATATTGGTTCAGATCTGCAGGGGGTACCTGCCGTGCCCTCGGCCTGTAGCCCAAGTCTAGCTTGTCTTCTCAGACTTCTGTCCTCACACTCCTGGCCCAGAAGCCCTCACGTTTGGCAATTCCGGACCCACAATGCAGCACTCTGCCTGCCCTCTAGAAAAAATATCTTGCCTAATGAGCTGCCCTGCCACCTCAAATGAGGATATACCAACACGACACTCGACTGTACCCAAATTATATAGTCTAACCTGGGCACCAATGCACTCTCTGACACAACCTGAGCCTGAACCTCCTGACCAACATTCAGGCAGCTGAGCGCACAGTGAGCACATCAGACCCGCCATGGCATTAGGTCGTCATCTCTTCCCAACTGCGGTTTTTCAGGTTTCAGAACCTAGACCTTATCTCCAACCACTGCCCTAGGGTTGAAAATGATGCAGAATCAGAACACCTTCCCCATGGTAAGAGAGCTTGTGATTGGCATGTTGTCCAAAGTTCAGTGTAGTTTAAACCAGTGTGGCCCATGAGGCCCAGGCCATAATCGCGGGCCACATTGGTCACAAACACAAATTGTGACCCTCAGCCTGAGCCCAGTCCTCAAGTAAGGCCTCTCAGTGGCTGGATGAAGAGACAGCATATTGGGCCGGCCATGCCCCCAGGCCCCAATTTTTAACCATAGTTTGGGTTGTCCCTTTACTCTTCCCCAGGGCTCTGCTTTGGAATTCATCTTTGGTTGGGGCACCTGAGGTAAAAAACCTGAAAGGAGACCTCCCATCTCACAATTGACGAAAAACAATTGGGACCGGGCCAAATCCACAGAGAGGAAGTTTCGTCAATGGCCCATGAGGCCTCTCCATATTCCACGGCCATCGTTGATACAAATTCCAGGGACAAAAGCCTGAACAAGTGCCTCAGACTCGCTCTTTCTTCATATCCTGAAGAGTTCTTCTCATGGTTTGTAGATTGTGCCTGCCATACATACGTCCCCAAACCTAAGCTGAGTTTGTGTTTTCAGACTTCTGTCCTCAAAGTCCTGTGCCACACACCCTCCAGGCTGGGGCCCCTGGAGCCACACATTAGGACTGTGCCTACCCAATCCATGGGAATTCTGCCCACTCCATTGTCCAAAATCGTACAAATTAGGAGAACTCTCAAAGACCACGAGGCCATCCCAATAGTGTAAGCCTCCGGGGACAACCAAGGGCGGTCTGAAACCAGGGGATCATCTACCTCCACTCATTCCATAGATGGATATCCCGAGAGAAGAAGATTGAACCAGACAGGACCCTAGGCCGTAATCGGATCCACTGCTTTGTTTTACAGGCATGTCTCCTCAAAATCCTGGATACCAATACCAGCATAAGGGGTTTCCTGAGGCACCCATCAGAACAAATCTCGTCTCCACAAGGAAACTTGTGCATGGGAGCTATGTCAAAAGCTTAGGAGAATACTTCAGGGTCCCGGTGACACCTCCCCATTCCAAGGCCCTCATGGACACAAACATACATTAGGCCCCATACTCAGGATAGTCCATTTCAAATCAGCTACCACGGTTGCTCCCGCAGAGCCATCCGATCTCAAGTATCTTGTTGCTAGGAGACAATTGGAAAGCGAGGCGGGCTTCCCTGGCCTCCATCCTCGAACGGTGCTCTGGAGTCAAGCCATATGGGATGTCCTGGAGCTGCCCAACAGGTCTCAATGTCCCGCAGAAGAATCCTTGAAGGGGGCATCCCACAACTCCCAACGTGGGAAAACCTCCATGGACTTGAGATTCTGCTCCGTTCTTTAAGGGGCAGTCATGCACAGAAACGCCAACCTGAGCCAACGTCTGATCCTCGCCGTGACTTCAGATGCATGAGATATTGGTTCAGATCTGCAGGGGTACCTGCCGTTCCCTCGGCCTGTAGCCCAAGTCTAGCTTGTCTTCTCAGACTTCTGTCCTCACACTCCTGGCCCAGAAGCCCTCACGTTTGGCAATTCCGGACCCACAATGCAGCACTCTGCCTGCCCTCTAGAAAAAATATCTTGCCTAATGAGCTGCCCCGCCACCTCAAATGAGGATATACCAACACGACACTCGACTGTACCCAAATTATATAGTCTAACCTGGGCACCAATGCACTCTCTGACACAACCTGAGCCTGAACCTCCTGACCAACATTCAGGAAGCTGACCGCACAGTGAGCACATCAGACCCGCCATGGCATTAGGTCGTCATCTCTTCCCAACTGCGGTTTTTCAGGTTTCAGAACCTAGACCTTATCTCCAACCACTGCCCTAGGGTTGAAAATGATGCAGAATCAGAACACCTTCCCCATGGTAAGAGAGCTTGTGATTGGCATGTTGTCCAAAGTTCAGTGTAGTTTAAACCAGTGTGGCCCATGAGGCCCAGGCCATAATCGCGGGCCACATTGGTCACAAACACAAATTGTGACCCTCAGCCTGAGCCCAGTCCTCAAGTAAGGCCTCTCAGTGGCTGGATGAAGAGACAGCATATTGGGCCGGCCATGCCCCCAGGCCCCAATTTTTAACCATAGTTTGGGTTGTCCCTTTACTATTCCCCAGGGCTCTGCTTTGGAATTCATCTTTGGTTGGGGCACCTGAGGTAAAAAACCTGAAAGGAGACCTCCCATCTCACAATTGACGAAAAACAATTGGGACCGGGCCAAATCCACAGAGAGGAATTTTCGTCAATGGCCCATGAGGCCTCTCCACATTCCACGGCCATCATTGATACAAATTCCAGGGACAAAAGCCTGAACAAGTGCCTCAGACTCGCTCTTTCTTCATATCCTGAATAGTTCTTCTCATGGTTTGTAGATTGTGTCTGCCATACATACGTCCCCAAACCTAAGCTGAGTTTGTGTTTTCAGACTTCTGTCCTCAAAGTCCTGTGCCACACACCCTCCAGGCTGGGGCCCCTGGAGCCACACATTAGGACTGTGCCTACCCAATCCATGGGAATTCTGCCCACTCCATTGTCCAAAATCGTACAAATTAGGAGAACTCTCAAAGACCACGAGGCCATCCCAGTAGTGTAAGCCACCGGGGACAACCAAGGGCGGTCTGAAACCAGGGGATCATCTACCTCCACTCATTCCATAGATGGATATCCCGAGAGAAGAAGATTGAACCAGACAGGACCCTAGGCCGTAATCGGATCCACTGCTTTGTTTTACAGACATGTCTCCTCAAAATCCGGGATTCCAATACCAGCATAAGGGGTTTCCTGAGGCACCCATCAGAACAAATCTCGTCTCCACAAGGAAACTTGTGCATGGGAGTATGTCAAAAGCTTAGGAGAATTCTTCAGGGTCCCGGTGCCACTGCCACATTAAAGGCCCTCAGGGACACAAACACACATTCGCCCCATCCAGGAAAGTCCATTTCAAATTAGCCACCCTGGATGCTCCCGCAGGGCCTTCCGATCTCAAGTATCTTGTTGCTAGGAGACAATTGGAAAGCGAGGCGGGCTTCCCTGGCCTCCATCCTCGAACGGTTCTCTGGAGTCAAGCCATATGGGATGTCCTGGAGCTGCCCAACAGGTCTCAATGTCCCGCAGAAGAATCCTTGAAGGGGGCATCTCACAACTCCCAACGTGGGAAAACCTCCATGGACTTGAGATTCTGCTCCGTTCTTTAAGGGGCAGTCATGCACAGAAACGCCAACCTGAGCCAACGTCTGATCCTCGCCGTGACTTCAGATGCATGAGATATTGGTTCAGATCTGCAGGGGGTACCTGCCATGCCCTCGGCCCTTAGCCCAAGTCTAGCTTGTCTTCTCAGACTTCTGTCCTCACACTCCTGGCCCAGAAGCCCTCACGTTTGGCAATTCCGGACCCACAATGCAGCACTCTGCCTGCCCTCTAGAAAAAATATCTTGCCTAATGAGCTGCCCCGCCACCTCAAATGAGGATATACCAACACGACACTCGACTGTACCCAAATTATATAGTCTAACCTGGGCACCAATGCACTCTCTGACACAACCTGAGCCTGAACCTCCTGACCAACATTCAGGCAGCTGACCGCACAGTGAGCACATCAGACCCGCCATGGCATTAGGTCGTCATCTCTTCCCAACTGCGGTTTTTCAGGTTTCAGAACCTAGACCTTATCTCCAACCACTGCCCTAGGGTTGAAAATGATGCAGAATCAGAACACCTTCCCCATGGTAAGAGAGCTTGTGATTGGCATGTTGTCCAAAGTTCAGTGTAGTTTAAACCAGTGTGGCCCATGAGGCCCAGGCCATAATCGCGGGCCACATTGGTCACAAACACAAATTGTGACCCTCAGCCTGAGCCCAGTCCTCAAGTAAGGCCTCTCAATGGCTGGATGAAGAGACAGCATATTGGGCCGGCCATGCCCCCAGGCCCCAATTTTTAACCATAGTTTGGGTTGTCCCTTTACTCTTCCCCAGGGCTCTGCTTTGGAATTCATCTTTGGTTGGGGCACCTGAGGTAAAAAACCTGAAAGGAGACCTCCCATCTCACAATTGACGAAAAACAATTGGGACCGGGCCAAATCCACAGAGAGGAAGTTTCGTCAATGGCCCATGAGGCCTCTCCACATTCCACGGCCATCGTTGATACAAATTCCAGGGACAAAAGCCTGAACAAGTGCCTCAGATTCGCTCTTTCTTCATATCCTGAAGAGTTCTTCTCATGGTTTGTAGATTGTGCCTGCCATACATACGTCCCCAAACCTAAGCTGAGTTTGTGTTTTCAGACTTCTATCCTCAAAGTCCTGTGCCACACACCCTCCAGGCTGGGGCCCCTGGAGCCACACATTAGGACTGTGCCTACCCAATCCATGGGAATTCTGCCCACTCCATTGTCCAAAATCGTACAAATTAGGAGAACTCTCAAAGACCACGAGGCCATCCCAATAGTGTAAGCCTCCGGGGACAACCAAGGGCGGTCTGAAACCAGGGGATCATCTACCTCCACTCATTCCATAGATGGATATCCCGAGAGAAGAAGATTGAACCAGACAGGACCCTAGGCCGTAATCGGATCCACTGCTTTGTTTTACAGGCATGTCTCCTCAAAATCCTGGATACCAATACCAGCATAAGGGGTTTCCTGAGGCACCCATCAGAACAAATCTCGTCTCCACAAGGAAACTTGTGCATGGGAGCTATGTCAAAAGCTTAGGAGAATACTTCAGGGTCCCGGTGACACCTCCCCATTCCAAGGCCCTCATGGACACAAACATACATTAGGCCCCATACTCAGGATAGTCCATTTCAAATCAGCTACCACGGTTGCTCCCGCAGAGCCATCCGATCTCAAGTATCTTGTTGCTAGGAGACAATTGGAAAGCGAGGCGGGCTTCCCTGGCCTCCATCCTCGAACTGTGCTCTGGAGTCATTCCATATGGGATGTCCTGGAGCTGTCCAACAGGTCTCAATGTCCCGCAGAAGAATCCTTGAAGGGGGCATCTCACAACTCCCAACCTGGGAAAACCTCCATGGACTTGAGATTCTGCTCCGTTCTTTAAGGGGCAGTCATGCACAGAAACGCCAACCTGAGCCAACGTCTGATCCTCGCCGTGACTTCAGATGCATGAGATATTGGTTCAGATCTGCAGGGGGTACCTGCCGTGCCCTCGGCCTGTAGCCCAAGTCTAGCTTGTCTTCTCAGACTTCTGTCCTCACACTCCTGGCCCAGAAGCCCTCACGTTTGGCAATTCCGGACCCACAATGCAGCACTCTGCCTGCCCTCTAGAAAAAATATCTTGCCTAATGAGCTGCCCTGCCACCTCAAATGAGGATATACCAACACGACACTCGACTGTACCCAAATTATATAGTCTAACCTGGGCACCAATGCACTCTCTGACACAACCTGAGCCTGAACCTCCTGACCAACATTCAGGCAGCTGAGCGCACAGTGAGCACATCAGACCCGCCATGGCATTAGGTCGTCATCTCTTCCCAACTGCGGTTTTTCAGGTTTCAGAACCTAGACCTTATCTCCAACCACTGCCCTAGGGTTGAAAATGATGCAGAATCAGAACACCTTCCCCATGGTAAGAGAGCTTGTGATTGGCATGTTGTCCAAAGTTCAGTGTAGTTTAAACCAGTGTGGCCCATGAGGCCCAGGCCATAATCGCGGGCCACATTGGTCACAAACACAAATTGTGACCCTCAGCCTGAGCCCAGTCCTCAAGTAAGGCCTCTCAGTGGCTGGATGAAGAGACAGCATATTGGGCCGGCCATGCCCCCAGGCCCCAATTTTTAACCATAGTTTGGGTTGTCCCTTTACTCTTCCCCAGGGCTCTGCTTTGGAATTCATCTTTGGTTGGGGCACCTGAGGTAAAAAACCTGAAAGGAGACCTCCCATATCACAATTGACGAAAAACAATTGGGACCGGGCCAAATCCACAGAGAGGAAGTTTCGTCAATGGCCCATGAGGCCTCTCCACATTCCACGGCCATCGTTGATACAAATTCCAGGGACAAAAGCCTGAACAAGTGCCTCAGACTCGCTCTTTCTTCATATCCTGAAGAGTTCTTCTCATGGTTTGTAGATTGTGCCTGCCATACATACGTCCCCAAACCTAAGCTGAGTTTGTGTTTTCAGACTTCTGTCCTCAAAGTCCTGTGCCACACACCCTCCAGGCTGGGGCCCCTGGAGCCACACATTAGGACTGTGCCTACCCAATCCATGGGAATTCTGCCCACTCCATTGTCCAAAATCGTACAAATTAGGAGAACTCTCAAAGACCACGAGGCCATCCCAATAGTGTAAGCCTCCGGGGACAACCAAGGGCGGTCTGAAACCAGGGGATCATCTACCTCCACTCATTCCATAGATGGATATCCCGAGAGAAGAAGATTGAACCAGACAGGACCCTAGGCCGTAATCGGATCCACTGCTTTGTTTTACAGGCATGTCTCCTCAAAATCCTGGATACCAATACCAGCATAAGGGGTTTCCTGAGGCACCCATCAGAACAAATCTCGTCTCCACAAGGAAACTTGTGCATGGGAGCTATGTCAAAAGCTTAGGAGAATACTTCAGGGTCCCGGTGACACCTCCCCATTCCAAGGCCCTCATGGACACAAACATACATTAGGCCCCATACTCAGGATAGTCCATTTCAAATCAGCTACCACGGTTGCTCCCGCAGAGCCATCCGATCTCAAGTATCTTGTTGCTAGGAGACAATTGGAAAGCGAGGCGGGCTTCCCTGGCCTCCATCCTCGAACGGTGCTCTGGAGTCAAGCCATATGGGATGTCCTGGAGCTGCCCAACAGGTCTCAATGTCCCGCAGAAGAATCCTTGAAGGGGGCATCCCACAACTCCCAACGTGGGAAAACCTCCATGGACTTGAGATTCTGCTCCGTTCTTTAAGGGGCAGTCATGCACAGAAACGCCAACCTGAGCCAACGTCTGATCCTCGCCGTGACTTCAGATGCATGAGATATTGGTTCAGATCTGCAGGGGGTACCTGCCATGCCCTCGGCCTGTAGCCCAAGCCTAGCTTGTCTTCTCAGACTTCTGTCCTCACACTCCTGGCCCAGAAGCCCTCACGTTTGGCAATTCCGGACCCACAATGCAGCACTCTGCCTGCCCTCTAGAAAAAATATCTTGCCTAATGAGCTGCCCCGCCACCTCAAATGAGGATATACCAACACGACACTCGACTGTACCCAAATTATATAGTCTAACCTGGGCACCAATGCACTCTCTGACACAACCTGAGCCTGAACCTCCTGACCAACATTCAGGCAGCTGAGCGCACAGTGAGCACATCAGACCCGCCATGGCATTAGGTCGTCATCTCTTCCCAACTGCGGTTTTTCAGGTTTCAGAACCTAGACCTTATCTCCAACCACTGCCCTAGGGTTGAAAATGATGCAGAATCAGAACACCTTCCCCATGGTAAGAGAGCTTGTGATTGGCATGTTGTCCAAAGTTCAGTGTAGTTTAAACCAGTGTGGCCCATGAGGCCCAGGCCATAATCGCGGGCCACATTGGTCACAAACACAAATTGTGACCCTCAGCCTGAGCCCAGTCCTCAAGTAAGGCCTCTCAGTGGCTGGATGAAGAGACAGCATATTGGGCCGGCCATGCCCCCAGGCCCCAATTTTTAACCATAGTTTGGGTTGTCCCTTTACTCTTCCCCAGGGCTCTGCTTTGGAATTCATCTTTGGTTGGGGCACCTGAGGTAAAAAACCTGAAAGGAGACCTCCCATCTCACAATTGACGAAAAACAATTGGGACCGGGCCAAATCCACAGAGAGGAAGTTTCGTCAATGGCCCATGAGGCCTCTCCACATTCCACGGCCATCGTTGATACAAATTCCAGGGACAAAAGCCTGAACAAGTGCCTCAGACTCGCTCTTTCTTCATATCCTGAAGAGTTCTTCTCATGGTTTGTAGATTGTGCCTGCCATACATACGTCCCCAAACCTAAGCTGAGTTTGTGTTTTCAGACTTCTGTCCTCAAAGTCCTGTGCCACACACCCTCCAGGCTGGGGCCCCTGGAGCCACACATTAGGACTGTGCCTACCCAATCCATGGGAATTCTGCCCACTCCATTGTCCAAAATCGTACAAATTAGGAGAACTCTCAAAGACCACGAGGCCATCCCAATAGTGTAAGCCTCCGGGGACAACCAAGGGCGGTCTGAAACCAGGGGATCATCTACCTCCACTCATTCCATAGATGGATATCCCGAGAGAAGAAGATTGAACCAGACAGGACCCTAGGCCGTAATCGGATCCACTGCTTTGTTTTACAGGCATGTCTCCTCAAAATCCTGGATTCCAATACCAGCATAAGGGGTTTCCTGAGGCACCCATCAGAACAAATCTCGTCTCCACAAGGAAACTTGTGCATGGGAGCTATGTCAAAAGCTTAGGAGAATACTTCAGTGTCCTGGTGACAACTCCCCATTCCAAGGCCCTCATGGACACAAACATACATTAGGCCCCATACTCAGGATAGTCCATTTCAAATCAGCTACCACGGTTGCTCCCGCAGAGCCATCCGATCTCAAGTATCTTGTTGCTAGGAGACAATTGGAAAGCGAGGCGGGCTTCCCTGGCCTCCATCCTCGAACGGTGCTCTGGAGTCATGCCATATGGGATGTCCTGGAGCTGCCCAACAGGTCTCAATGTCCCGCAGAAGAATCCTTGAAGGGGGCATCTCACAACTCCCAACGTGGGAAAACCTCCATGGACTTGAGATTCTGCTCCGTTCTTTAAGGGGCAGTCATGCACAGAAACGCCAACCTGAGCCAACGTCTGATCCTCGCCGTGACTTCAGATGCATGAGATATTGGTTCAGATCTGCAGGGGGTACCTGCCGTGCCCTCGGCCTGTAGCCCAAGTCTAGCTTGTCTTCTCAGACTTCTGTCCTCACACTCCTGGCCCAGAAGCCCTCACGTTTGGCAATTCCGGACCCACAATGCAGCACTCTGCCTGCCCTCTAGAAAAAATATCTTGCCTAATGAGCTGCCCCGCCACCTCAAATGAGGATATACCAACACGACACTCGACTGTACCCAAATTATATAGTCTAACCTGGGCACCAATGCACTCTCTGACACAACCTGAGCCTGAACCTCCTGACCAACATTCAGGCAGCTGACCGCACAGTGAGCACATCAGACCCGCCATGGCATTAGGTCGTCATCTCTTCCCAACTGCGGTTTTTCAGGTTTCAAAACCTAGACCTTATTTCCAACCACTGCCCTAGGGTTGAAAATGATGCAGAATCAGAACACCTTCCCCATGGTAAGAGAGCTTGTGATTGGCATGTTGTCCAAAGTTCAGTGTAGTTTAAACCAGTGTGGCCCATGAGGCCCAGGCCATAATCGCGGGCCACATTGGTCACAAACACAAATTGTGACCCTCAGCCTGAGCCCAGTCCTCAAGTAAGGCCTCTCAGTGGCTGGATGAAGAGACAGCATATTGGGCCGGCCAAGCCCCCAGGCCCCAATTTTTAACCATAGTTTGGGTTGTCCCATTACTCTTCCCCAGGGCTCTGCTTTGGAATTCATCTTTGGTTGGGGCACCTGAGGTAAAAAACCTGAAAGGAGACCTCCCATCTCACAATTGACGAAAAACAATTGGGACCGGGCCAAATCCACAGAGAGGAAGTTTCGTCAATGGCCCATGAGGCCTCTCCACATTCCACGGCCATCGTTGATACAAATTCCAGGGACAAAAGCCTGAACAAGTGCCTCAGACTCGCTCTTTCTTCATATCCTGAAGAGTTCTTCTCATGGTTTGTAGATTGTGCCTGCCATACATACGTCCCCAAACCTAAGCTGAGTTTGTGTTTTCAGACTTCTGTCCTCAAAGTCCTGTGCCACACACCCCCAGGCTGGGGCCCCTGGAGCCACACATTAGGACTGTGCCTACCCAATCCATGGGAATTCTGCCCACTCCATTGTCCAAAATCGTACAAATTAGGAGAACTCTCCAAAGTCCCCGAGGCCATCCCAATAGTGTAAGTCTCCGGGGACAAAAAAAAGGCGGTCTGAAACCAGGGGATCATCTACCTCCACTCATTCCATAGATGGATATCCCGAGAGAAGAAGATTGAACCAGACAGGACCCTAGGCCGTAATCAGATCCACTGCTTTGTTTTACAGGCATGTCTCCTCAAAATCCTGGATACCAATACCAGCATAAGGGGTTTCCTGAGGCACCCATCAGAACAAATCTCGTCTCCACAAGGAAACTTGTGCATGGGAGCTATGTCAAAAGCTTAGGAGAATACTTCAGGGTCCCGGTGCCACTGCCGAATTCCAAGGCCCTCAGGGACACAAACACACATTCGCCCCATCCAGGAAAGTCCATTTCAAATTAGCCACCCTAGATGCTCCCGCAGGGCCTTCCGATCTCAATTATCTTGTTGCTAGGAGACAATTGGAAAGCGAGGCGGGCTTCCCTGGCCTCCATCCTCGAACTGTGCTCTGGAGTCATTCCATATGGGATGTCATGGAGCTGCCCAACATGTCTCAATGTCCCGCAGAAGAATCCTTGAAGGGGGCATCCCACAACTCCCAACGTGGGAAAACCTCCATGGACTTGAGATTCTGCTCCGTTCTTTAAGGGGCAGTCATGCACAGAAACGCCAACCTGAGCCAACGTCTGATCCTCGCCGTGACTTCAGATGCATGAGATATTGGTTCAGATCTGCAGGGGGTACCTGCCGTTCCCTCGGCCTGTAGCCCAAGTCTAGCTTGTCTTCTCAGACATCTGTCCTCACACTCCTGGCCCAGAAGCCCTCACGTTTGGCAATTCCGGACCCACAATGCAGCACTCTGCCTGCCCTCTAGAAAAAATATCTTGCCTAATGAGCTGCCCCGCCACCTCAAATGAGGATATACCAACACGACACTCGACTGTACCCAAATTATATAGTCTAACCTGGGCACCAATGCACTCTCTGACACAACCTGAGCCTGAACCTCCTGACCAACATTCAGGCAGCTGACCGCACAGTGAGCACATCAGACCCGCCATGGCATTAGGTCGTCATCTCTTCCCAACTGCGGTTTTTCAGGTTTCAGAACCTAGACCTTATCTCCAACCACTGCCCTAGGGTTGAAAATGATGCAGAATCAGAACACCTTCCCCATGGTAAGAGAGCTTGTGATTGGCATGTTGTCCAAAGTTCAGTGTAGTTTAAACCAGTGTGGCCCATGAGGCCCAGGCCATAATCGCGGGCCACATTGGTCACAAACACAAATTGTGACCCTCAGCCTGAGCCCAGTCCTCAAGTAAGGCCTCTCAGTGGCTGGATGAAGAGACAGCATATTGGGCCGGCCTTGCCCCCAGGCCCCAATTTTTAACCATAGTTTGGGTTGTCCCTTTACTCTTCCCCAGGGCTCTGCTTTGGAATTCATCTTTGGTTGGGGCACCTGAGGTAAAAAACCTGAAAGGAGACCTCCCATCTCACAATTGACGAAAAACAATTGGGACCGGGCCAAATCCACAGAGAGGAATTTTCGTCAATGGCCCATGAGGCCTCTCCACATTCCACGGCCATCGTTGATACAAATTCCAGGGACAAAAGCCTGAACAAGTGCCTCAGACTCGCTCTTTCTTCATATCCTGAAGAGTTCTTCTCATGGTTTGTAGATTGTGCCTGCCATACATACGTCCCCAAACCTAAGCTGAGTTTGTGTTTTCAGACTTCTATCCTCAAAGTTCTGTGCCACACACCCTCCATGCTGGAGCCCCTGGAGCCACACATTAGGACTGTGCCTACCCAATCCATGGGAATTCTGCCCACTCCATTGTCCAAAATCGTACAAATTAGGAGAACTCTCCGAAGTCCCCGAGGCGATCCCAATAGTGTAAGTCTCCGGGGACAAAAAAAAGGCGGTCTGAAACCAGGGGATCATCTACCTCCACTCATTCCATAGATGGATATCCCGAGAGAAGAAGATTGAACCAGATAGGACCCTAGGCCGTAATCGGATCCACTGCTTTGTTTTACAGGCATGTCTCCTCAAAATCCTGGATACCAATACCAGCATAAGGGGTTCCTGAGGCACTCATCAGAACAAATCTCGTCTCCACAAGGAAACTTGTGCATGGGAGCTATGTCAAAAGCTTAGGAGAATACTTCAGTGTCCTGGTGACAACTCCCCATTCCAAGGCCCTCATGGACACAAACATACATTAGGCCCCATACTCAGGATAGTCCATTTCAAATCAGCTACCACGGTTGCTCCCGCAGAGCCATCCGATCTCAAGTATCTTGTTGCTAGGAGAAAATTGGAAAGCGAGGCGGGCTTCCCTGGCCTCCATCCTCGAACGGTGCTCTGGAGTCATGCCATATGGGATGTCCTGGAGCTGCCCAACAGGTCTCAATGTCCCGCAGAAGAATCCTTGAAGGGGGCATCTCACAACTCCCAACGTGGGAAAACCTCCATGGACTTGAGATTCTGCTCCGTTCTTTAAGGGGCAGTCATGCACAGAAACGCCAACCTGAGCCAACGTCTGATCCTCGCCGTGACTTCAGATGCATGAGATATTGGTTCAGATCTGCAGGGGGTACCTGCCGTGCCCTCGGCCTGTAGCCCAAGTCTAGCTTGTCTTCTCAGACTTCTGTCCTCACACTCCTGGCCCAGAAGCCCTCACGTTTGGCAATTCCGGACCCACAATGCAGCACTCTGCCTGCCCTCTAGAAAAAATATCTTGCCTAATGAGCTGCCCCGCCACCTCAAATGAGGATATACCAACACGACACTCGACTGTACCCAAATTATATAGTCTAACCTGGGCACCAATGCACTCTCTGACACAACCTGAGCCTGAACCTCCTGACCAACATTCAGGCAGCTGACCGCACAGTGAGCACATCAGACCCGCCATGGCATTAGGTCGTCATCTCTTCCCAACTGCGGTTTTTCAGGTTTCAAAACCTAGACCTTATTTCCAACCACTGCCCTAGGGTTGAAAATGATGCAGAATCAGAACACCTTCCCCATGGTAAGAGAGCTTGTGATTGGCATTTTGTCCAAAGTTCAGTGTAGTTTAAACCAGTGTGGCCCATGAGGCCCAGGCCATAATCGCGGGCCACATTGGTCACAAACACAAATTGTGACCCTCAGCCTGAGCCCAGTCCTCAAGTAAGGCCTCTCAGTGGCTGGATGAAGAGACAGCATATTGGGCCGGCCAAGCCCCCAGGCCCCAATTTTTAACCATAGTTTGGGTTGTCCCATTACTCTTCCCCAGGGCTCTGCTTTGGAATTCATCTTTGGTTGGGGCACCTGAGGTAAAAAACCTGAAAGGAGACCTCCCATCTCACAATTGACGAAAAACAATTGGGACCGGGCCAAATCCACAGAGAGGAAGTTTCGTCAATGGCCCATGAGGCCTCTCCACATTCCACGGCCATCGTTGATACAAATTCCAGGGACAAAAGCCTGAACAAGTGCCTCAGACTCGCTCTTTCTTCATATCCTGAAGAGTTCTTCTCATGGTTTGTAGATTGTGCCTGCCATACATACGTCCCCAAACCTAAGCTGAGTTTGTGTTTTCAGACTTCTGTCCTCAAAGTCCTGTGCCACACACCCCCAGGCTGGGGCCCCTGGAGCCACACATTAGGACTGTGCCTACCCAATCCATGGGAATTCTGCCCACTCCATTGTCCAAAATCGTACAAATTAGGAGAACTCTCCAAAGTCCCCGAGGCCATCCCAATAGTGTAAGTCTCCGGGGACAAAAAAAAGGCGGTCTGAAACCAGGGGATCATCTACCTCCACTCATTCCATAGATGGATATCCCGAGAGAAGAAGATTGAACCAGACAGGACCCTAGGCCGTAATCAGATCCACTGCTTTGTTTTACAGGCATGTCTCCTCAAAATCCTGGATACCAATACCAGCATAAGGGGTTTCCTGAGGCACCCATCAGAACAAATCTCGTCTCCACAAGGAAACTTGTGCATGGGAGCTATGTCAAAAGCTTAGGAGAATACTTCAGGGTCCCGGTGCCACTGCCGAATTCCAAGGCCCTCAGGGACACAAACACACATTCGCCCCATCCAGGAAAGTCCATTTCAAATTAGCCACCCTAGATGCTCCCGCAGGGCCTTCCGATCTCAATTATCTTGTTGCTAGGAGACAATTGGAAAGCGAGGCGGGCTTCCCTGGCCTCCATCCTCGAACTGTGCTCTGGAGTCATTCCATATGGGATGTCATGGAGCTGCCCAACATGTCTCAATGTCCCGCAGAAGAATCCTTGAAGGGGGCATCCCACAACTCCCAACGTGGGAAAACCTCCATGGACTTGAGATTCTGCTCCGTTCTTTAAGGGGCAGTCATGCACAGAAACGCCAACCTGAGCCAACGTCTGATCCTCGCCGTGACTTCAGATGCATGAGATATTGGTTCAGATCTGCAGGGGGTACCTGCCGTGCCCTCGGCCTGTAGCCCAAGTCTAGCTTGTCTTCTCAGACTTCTGTCCTCACACTCCTGGCCCAGAAGCCCTCACGTTTGGCAATTCCGGACCCACAATGCAGCACTCTGCCTGCCCTCTAGAAAAAATATCTTGCCTAATGAGCTGCCCCGCCACCTCAAATGAGGATATACCAACACGACACTCGACTGTACCCAAATTATATAGTCTAACCTGGGCACCAATGCACTCTCTGACACAACCTGAGCCTGAACCTCCTGACCAACATTCAGGCAGCTGACCGCACAGTGAGCACATCAGACCCGCCATGGCATTAGGTCGTCATCTCTTCCCAACTGCGGTTTTTCAGGTTTCAGAACCTAGACCTTATCTCCAACCACTGCCCTAGGGTTGAAAATGATGCAGAATCAGAACACCTTCCCCATGGTAAGAGAGCTTGTGATTGGCATGTTGTCCAAAGTTCAGTGTAGTTTAAACCAGTGTGGCCCATGAGGCCCAGGACATAATCGCGG
Source organism: Mustela nivalis (assembly GCF_964662115.1). Lineage (NCBI taxonomy): Eukaryota > Metazoa > Chordata > Mammalia > Carnivora > Mustelidae > Mustela > Mustela nivalis. The sequence continues at coordinate 812,808 of NW_028136354.1, forward strand.
GCCACATTGGTCACAAACACAAATTGTGACCCTCAGACTGAGCCCAGTCCTCAAGTAAGGCCTCTCAGTGGCTGGATGAAGAGACAGCATATTGGGCCGGCCAAGCCCCCAGGCCCGAATTTTTAACCATAGTTTGGGTTGTCCCTTTACTCTTCCCCAGGGCTCTGCTTTGGAATTCATCTTTGGTTGGGGCACCTGAGGTAAAAAACCTGAAAGGAGACCTCCCATCTCACAATTGACGAAAAACAATTGGGACCGGGCCAAATCCACAGAGAGGAAGTTTCGTCAATGGCCCATGAGGCCTCTCCACATTCCACGGCCATCGTTGATACAAATTCCAGGGACAAAAGCCTGAACAAGTGCCTCAGACTCGCTCTTTCTTCATATCCTGAAGAGTTCTTCTCATGGTTTGTAGATTGTGCCTGCCATACATACGTCCCCAAACGTAAGCTGAGTTTGTGTTTTCAGACTTCTGTCCTCAAAGTCCTGTGCCACACACCCTCCAGGCTGGGGCCCCTGGAGCCACACATTAGGACTGTGCCTACCCAATCCATGGGAATTCTGCCCACTCCATAATCCAAAATCGTACAAATTAGGAGAACTCTCCAAAGTCCCCGAGGCCATCCCAATAGTGTAAGCCTCTGGGGACAACCAAGGCCGGACTGAAACCAGGGGATCATCTACCTCCACTCATTCCATAGATGGATATCCCGAGAGAAGAAAATTGAACCAGACAGGACCCTAGGCCGTAATCGGATCCACTGTTTTGTTTTACAGGCATGTCTCCTCAAAATCCTGGATACCAATACCAGCATAAGGGGTTTCCTGAGGCACCCATCAGAACAAATCTCGTCTCCACAAGGAAACTTGTGCATGGGAGCTATGTCAAAAGCTTAGGAGAATACTTCAGGGTCCCGGTGACACCTCCCCATTCCAAGGCCCTCATGGACACAAACATACATTAGGCCCCATACTCAGGATAGTCCATTTCAAATCAGCTACCACGGTTACTCCCGCAGAGCTATCCGATCTCAAGTATCTTGTTGCTAGGAGACAATTGGAAAGCGAGGCGGGCTTCCCTGGCCTCCATCCTCGAACGGTGCTCTGGAGTCATGCCATATGGGATGTCCTGGAGCTGCCCAACAGGTCTCAATGTCCCGCAGAAGAATCCTTGAAGGGGGCATCTCACAACTCCCAACGTGGGAAAACCTCCATGGACTTGAGATTCTGCTCCGTTCTTTAAGGGGCAGTCATGCACAGAAACGCCAACCTGAGCCAAAGTCTGATCCTCGCCGTGACTTCAGATGCATGAGATATTGGTTCAGATCTGCAGGGGGTACCTGCCGTGCCCTCGGCCTGTAGCCCAAGTCTAGCTTGTCTTCTCAGACTTCTGTCCTCACACTCCTGGCCCAGAAGCCCTCACGTTTGACAATTCCGGGCCCACAATACAGCACTCTGCCTGCACTCTAGAAAAAATATCTTGCCTAATGAGCTGCCCCGCCACCTCAAATGAGGATATACCAACACGACACTCGACTGTACCCAAATTATATAGTCTAACCTGGGCACCAATGCACTCTCTGACACAACCTGAGCCTGAACCTCCTGACCAACATTCAGGCAGCTGACCGCACAGTGAGCACATCAGACCCGCCATGGCATTTGGTCGTCATTTCTTCCCAACTGCGGTTTTTCAGGTTTCAGAACCTAGACCTTATCTCCAACCACTGCCCTAGGGTTGAAAATGATGCAGAATCAGAACACCTTCCCCATGGTAAGAGAGCTTGTGATTGGCATGTTGTCCAAAGTTCAGTGTAGTTTAAACCAGTGTGGCCCATGAGGCCCAGGCCATAATCGCGGGCCACATTGGTCACAAACACAAATTGTGACCCTCAGCCTGAGCCCAGTCCTCAAGTAAGGCCTCTCAGTGGCTGGATGAAGAGACAGCATATTGGGCCGGCCAAGCCCCCAGCCCCCAATTTTTAACCATATTTTGGGTTGTCCCTTTACTTTTCCCCAGGGCTCTGCTTTGGAATTCATCTTTGGTTGGGGCACCTGAGGTAAAAAACCTGAAAGGAGACCTCCCATCTCACAATTGACGAAAAACAATTGGGACCGGGCCAAATCCACAGAGAGGAAGTTTCGTCAATGGCCCATGAGGCTTCTCCACATTCCACGGCCATCGTTGATACAAATTCCAGGGACAAAAGCCTGAACAAGTGCCTCAGACTCGCTCTTTCTTCATATCCTGAAGAGTTCTTCTCATGGTTTGTAGATTGTGCCTGCCATACATACGTCCCCAAACCTAAGCTGAGTTTGTGTTTTCAGACTTCTGTCCTCAAAGTCCTCTGCCACACACCCTCCAGGCTGGGGCCCCTGGAGCCACACATTAGGACTGTGCCTACCCAATCCATGGGAATTCTGCCCACTCCATTGTCCAAAATCGTACAAATTAGGAGAACTCTCCAAAGTCCCCGAGGCCATCCCAATAGTGTAAGCCTCCGGGGACAACCAAGGGCGGTCTGAAACCAGGGGATCATCTACCTCCACTCATTCCATAGATGGATATCCCGAGAGAAGAAGATTGAACCAGACAGGACCCTAGGCCATAATCGGATCCACTGCTTTGTTTTACAGGCATGTCTCCTCAAAATCCTGGATACCAATACCAGCATAAGGGGATTCCTGATGCACCCATCAGAACAAATCTCGTCTCCACAAGGAAACATGTGCATGGGAGCTATGTCAAAAGCTTAGGAGAATACTTCAGGGTCCCGGTGACACCTCCCCATTCCAAGGCCCTCATGGACACAAACATACATTAGGCCCCATACTCAGGATAGTCCGTTTCAAATCAGCTACCACGGTTGCTCCCGCAGAGCCATCCGATCTCAAGTATCTTGTTGCTAGGAGACAATTGGAAAGCGAGGCGGGCTTCCCTGGCCTCCATCCTCGAACTGTGCTCTGGAGTCATTCCATATGGGATGTCCTGGAGCTGTCCAACAGGTCTCAATGTCCCGCAGAAGAATCCTTGAAGGGGGCATCTCACAACTCCCAACGTGGGAAAACCTCCATGGACTTGAGATTCTGCTCCGTTCTTTAAGGGGCAGTCATGCACAGAAACGCCAACCTGAGCCAACGTCTGATCCTCGCCGTGACTTCAGATGCATGAGATATTGGTTCAGATCTGCAGGGGGTACCTGCCGTGCCCTCGGCCTGTAGCCCAAGTCTAGCTTGTCTTCTCAGACTTCTGTCCTCACACTCCTGGCCCAGAAGCCCTCACGTTTGGCAATTCCGGACCCACAATGCAGCACTCTGCCTGCCCTCTAGAAAAAATATCTTGCCTAATGAGCTGCCCCGCCACCTCAAATGAGGATATACCAACACGACACTCGACTGTACCCAAATTATATAGTCTAACCTGGGCACCAATACACTCTCTGACACAACCTGAGCCTGAACCTCCTGACCAACATTCAGGCAGCTGAGCGCACAGTGAGCACATCAGACCCGCCATGGCATTAGGTCGTCATCTCTTCCCAACTGCGGTTTTTCAGGTTTCAGAACCTAGACCTTATCTCCAACCACTGCCCTAGGGTTGAAAATGATGCAGAATCAGAACACCTTCCCCATGGTAAGAGAGCTTGTGATTGGCATGTTGTCCAAAGTTCAGTGTAGTTTAAACCAGTGTGGCCCATGAGGCCCAGTCCATAATCGCGGGCCACATTGGTCACAAACACAAATTGTGACCCTCAGCCTGAGCCCAGTCCTCAAGTAAGGCCTCTCAGTGGCTGGATGAAGAGACAGCATATTGGGCCGGCCATGCCCCCAGGCCCCAATTTTTAACCATAGTTTGGGTTGTCCCTTTACTCTTCCCCAGGGCTCTGCTTTGGAATTCATCTTTGGTTGGGGCACCTGAGGTTAAAAACCTGAAAGGAGACCTCCCATCTCACAATTGACGAAAAACAATTGGGACCGGGCCAAATCCACAGAGAGGAAGATTCGTCAATGGCCCATGAGGCCTCTCCACATTCCACGGCCATCGTTGATACAAATTCCAGGGACAAAAGCCTGAACAAGTGCCTCAGACTCGCTCTTTCTTCATATCCTGAAGAGTTCTTCTCATGGTTTGTAGATTGTGCCTGCCATACATACGTCCCCACACCTAAGCTGAGTTTTTGTTTTCAGACTTCTGTCCTCAAAGTCCTTTGCCACACACCCTCCAGGCTGGGGCCCCTGGAGCCACACATTAGGACTGTGCCTACCCAATCCATGGGAATTCTGCCCACTCCATTGTCCAAAATCGTACAAATTAGGAGAACTCTCAAAGACCACGAGGCCATCCCAATAGTGTAAGCCTCCGGGGACAACCAAGGGCGGTCTGAAACCAGGGGATCATCTACCTCCACTCATTCCATAGATGGATATCCCGAGAGAAGAAGATTGAACCAGACAGGACCCTAGGCCGTAATCGGATCCACTGCTTTGTTTTACAGGCATGTCTCCTCAAAATCCTGGATACCAATACCAGCATAAGGGGTTTCCTGAGGCACCCATAAGAACAAATCTCGTCTCCACAAGGAAACTTGTGCATGGGAGCTATGTCAAAAGCTTAGGAGAATACTTCAGGGTCCCGGTGCCACTGCCTCATTCCAAGGCCCTCAGGGACACAAACACACATTCGCCCCATCCTGGAAAGTCCATTTCAAATTAGTCACCCTGGATGCTCCCGCAGGGCCTTCCGATCTCAATTATCTTGTTGCTAGGAGACAATTGGAAAGCGAGGCGGGCTTCCCTGGCCTCCATCCTCGAACTGTGCTCTGGAGTCATTCCATATGGGATGTCCTGGAGCTGCCCAACAGGTCTCAATGTCCCGCAGAAGAATCCTTGAAGGGGGCATCCCACAACTCCCAACGTGGGAAAACCTCCATGGACTTGAGATTCTGCTCCGTTCTTTAAGGGGCAGTCATGCACAGAAACGCCAACCTGAGCCAACGTCTGATCCTCGCCGTGACTTCAGATGCATGAGATATTGGTTCAGATCTGCAGGGGGTACCTGCCGTGCCCTCGGCCTGTAGCCCAAGTCTAGCTTTTCTTCTCAGACTTCTGTCCTCACACTCCTGACCCAGAAGCCCTCACGTTTGGCAATTCCGGACCCACAATGCAGCACTCTGCCTGCCCTCTAGAAAAAATATCTTGCCTAATGAGCTGCCCCGCCACCTCAAATGAGGATATACCAACACGACACTCGACTGTACCCAAATTATATAGTCTAACCTGGGCACCCATGCACTCTCTGACACAACCTGAGCCTGAACCTCCTGACCAACATTCAGGCAGCTGACCGCACAGTGAGCACATCAGACCCGCCATGGCATTAGGTCGTCATCTCTTCCCAACTGCGGTTTTTCAGGTTTCAAAACCTAGACCTTATTTCCAACCACTGCCCTAGGGTTGAAAATGATGCAGAATCAGAACACCTTCCCCATGGTAAGAGAGCTTGTGATTGGCATGTTGTCCAAAGTTCAGTGTAGTTTAAACCAGTGTGGCCCATGAGGCCCAGGCCATAATCGCGGGCCACATTGGTCACAAACACAAATTGTGACCCTCAGCCTGAGCCCAGTCCTCAAGTAAGGCCTCTCAGTGGCTGGATGAAGAGACAGCATATTGGGCCGGCCAAGCCCCCAGGCCCCAATTTTTAACCATAGTTTGGGTTGTCCCTTTACTCTTCCCCAGGGCTCTGCTTTGGAATTCATCTTTGGTTGGGGCACCTGAGGTAAAAAACCTGAAAGGAGACCTCCCATCTCACCATTGACGAAAAACAATTGGGACCGGGCCAAATCCACAGAGAGGAAGTTTCGTCAATGGCCCATGAGGACTCTCCACATTCCACGGCTATCGTTGATACAAATTCCAGGTACAAAAGCCTGAACAAGTGCCTCAGACTCGCTCTTTCTTCATATCCTGAAGAGGTCTTCTCATGGTTGTAGATTGTGCCTGCCATACATACGTCCCCAAACCTAAGCTGAGTTTGTGTTTTCAGACTTCTGTCCTCAAAGTCCTGTGCCACACACCCTCCAGTCTGGGGCTCCTAAAGCCACACATTAGGACTGTGCCTACCCAATCCATGGGAATTCTGCCCACTCCATTGTCCAAAATCGTACAAATTAGGAGAACTCTCCAAAGTCACCGAGGCCATCCCAATAGTGTAAGCCTCTGGGGACAACCAAGGGCGGTCTGAAACCAGGGGATCATCTACCTCCACTCATTCCATAGATGGATATCCCGAGAGAAGAAGATTGAACCAGACAGGACCCTAGGCCGTAATCGGATCCACTGCTTTGTTTTAAAGGCATGTCTCCTCAAAATCCTGGATACCAATACCAGCATAAGGGGTTTCCTGAGGCACCCATCAGAACAAATCTCGTCTCCACAAGGAAACTTGTGCATGGGAGATATGTCAAAAGCTTAGGAGAATACTTCAGGGTCCCGGTGACACCTCCCCATTCCAAGGCCCTCATGGACACAAACATACATTAGGCCCCATACTCAGGATAGTCCATTTCAAATCAGCTACCACGGTTGCTCCCGCAGAGCCATCCGATCTCAAGTATCTTGTTGCTAGGAGACAATTGGAAAGCGAGGCGGGCTTCCCTGGCCTCCATCCTCGAACGGTGCTCTAGAGTCATGCCATATGGGATGTCCTGGAGCTGCCCAACAGGTCTCAATGTCCCGCAGAAGAATCCTTGAAGGGGGCATCTCACAACTCCCAACGTGGGAAAACCTCCATGGACTTGAGATTCTGCTCCGTTCTTTAAGGGGCAGTCATGCACAGAAACGCCAACCTGAGCCAACGTCTGATCCTCGCCGTGACTTCAGATGCATGAGATATTGGTTAAGATCTGCAGGGGGTACCTGCCGTGCCCTCGGCCTGTAGCCCAAGTCTAGCTTGTCTTCTCAGACTTCTGTCCTCACACTCCTGGGCCAGAAGCCCTCACGTTTGGCAATTCCGGACCCACAATGCAGCACTCTGCCTGCCCTCTAGAAAAAATATCTTGCCTAATGAGCTGCCTAGCCACCTCAAATAAGGATAAACCTACACGACACTCGAATGTACCCAAATTATATAGTCTAACCTGGGCACCAATGCACTCTCTGACACAACCTGAGCCCGAACCTCCTGACCAACATTCAGGAAGCTGACTGCACAATGAGCACATCAGACCCGCCATGGCATTAGGTCGTCATCTCTTCCCAACTGCGGTTTTTCAGGTTTCAGAACCTAGACCTTATCTCCAACCACTGCCCTAGGGTTGAAAATGATGCAGAATCAGAACACCTTCCCCATGGTAAGAGAGCTTGTGATTGGCATGTTGTCCAAAGTTCAGTGTAGTTTAAACCAGTGTGGCCCATGAGGCCCAGGCCATAATCGCGGGCCACATTGGTCACAAACACAAATTGTGACCCTCAGCCTGAGCCCAGTCCTCAAGTAAGGCCTCTCAGTGGCTGGATGAAGAGACAGCATATTGGGCCGGCCATGCCCCCAGGCCCCAATTTTTAACCATAGTTTGGGTTGTCCCTTTACTCTTCCCCAGGGCTCTGCTTTGGAATTCATCTTTGGTTGGGGCACCTGAGGTTAAAAACCTGAAAGGAGACCTCCCATCTCACAATTGACGAAAAACAATTGGGACCGGGCCAAATCCACAGAGAGGAAGATTCGTCAATGGCCCATGAGGCCTCTCCACATTCCACGGCCATCGTTGATACAAATTCCAGGGACAAAAGCCTGAACAAGTGCCTCAGACTCGCTCTTTCTTCATATCCTGAAGAGTTCTTCTCATGGTTTGTAGATTGTGCCTGCCATACATACGTCCCCACACCTAAGCTGAGTTTTTGTTTTCAGACTTCTGTCCTCAAAGTCCTTTGCCACACACCCTCCAGGCTGGGGCCCCTGGAGCCACACATTAGGACTGTGCCTACCCAATCCATGGGAATTCTGCCCACTCCATTGTCCAAAATCGTACAAATTAGGAGAACTCTCAAAGACCACGAGGCCATCCCAATAGTGTAAGCCTCCGGGGACAACCAAGGGCGGTCTGAAACCAGGGGATCATCTACCTCCACTCATTCCATAGATGGATATCCCGAGAGAAGAAGATTGAACCAGACAGGACCCTAGGCCGTAATCGGATCCACTGCTTTGTTTTACAGGCATGTCTCCTCAAAATCCTGGATACCAATACCAGCATAAGGGGTTTCCTGAGGCACCCATAAGAACAAATCTCGTCTCCACAAGGAAACTTGTGCATGGGAGCTATGTCAAAAGCTTAGGAGAATACTTCAGGGTCCCGGTGCCACTGCCTCATTCCAAGGCCCTCAGGGACACAAACACACATTCGCCCCATCCAGGAAAGTCCATTTCAAATTAGTCACCCTGGATGCTCCCGCAGGGCCTTCCGATCTCAATTATCTTGTTGCTAGGAGACAATTGGAAAGCGAGGCGGGCTTCCCTGGCCTCCATCCTCGAACTGTGCTCTGGAGTCATTCCATATGGGATGTCCTGGAGCTGCCCAACAGGTCTCAATGTCCCGCAGAAGAATCCTTGAAGGGGGCATCCCACAACTCCCAACGTGGGAAAACCTCCATGGACTTGAGATTCTGCTCCGTTCTTTAAGGGGCAGTCATGCACAGAAACGCCAACCTGAGCCAACGTCTGATCCTCGCCGTGACTTCAGATGCATGAGATATTGGTTCAGATCTGCAGGGGGTACCTGCCGTGCCCTCGGCCTGTAGCCCAAGTCTAGCTTGTCTTCTCAGACTTCTGTCCTCACACTCCTGGCCCAGAAGCCCTCACGTTTGGCAATTCCGGACCCACAATGCAGCACTCTGCCTGCCCTCTAGAAAAAATATCTTGCCTAATGAGCTGCCCCGCCACCTCAAATGAGGATATACCAACACGACACTCGACTGTACCCAAATTATATAGTCTAACCTGGGCACCAATGCACTCTCTGACACAACCTGAGCCTGAACCTCCTGACCAACATTCAGGAAGCTGACCGCACAGTGAGCACATCAGACCCGCCATGGCATTAGGTCGTCATCTCTTCCCAACTGCGGTTTTTCAGGTTTCAAAACCTAGACCTTATTTCCAACCACTGCCCTAGGGTTGAAAATGATGCAGAATCAGAACACCTTCCCCATGGTAAGAGAGCTTGTGATTGGCATGTTGTCCAAAGTTCAGTGTAGTTTAAACCAGTGTGGCCCATGAGGCCCAGGCCATAATCGTGGGCCACATTGGTCACAAACACAAATTGTGACCCTCAGCCTGAGCCCAGTCCTCAAGTAAGGCCTCTCAGTGGCTGGATGAAGAGACAGCATATTGGGCCGGCCAAGCCCCCAGGCCCCAATTTTTAACCATAGTTTGGGTTGTCCCTTTACTCTTCCCCAGGGCTCTGCTTTGGAATTCATCTTTGGTTGGGGCACCTGAGGTAAAAAACCTGAAAGGAGACCTCCCATCTCACCATTGACGAAAAACAATTGGGACCGGGCCAAATCCACAGAGAGGAAGTTTCGTCAATGGCCCATGAGGACTCTCCACATTCCACGGCCATCGTTGATACAAATTCCAGGGACAAAAGCCTGAACAAGTGCCTCAGACTCGCTCTTTCTTCATATCCTGAAGAGGTCTTCTCATGGTTGTAGATTGTGCCTGCCATACATACGTCCCCAAACCTAAGCTGAGTTTGTGTTTTCAGACTTCTGTCCTCAAAGTCCTGTGCCACACACCCTCCAGTCTGGGGCTCCTAAAGCCACACATTAGGACTGTGCCTACCCAATCCATGGGAATTCTACCCACTCCATTGTCCAAAATCGTACAAATTAGGAGAACTCTCCAAAGTCCCCGAGGCCATCCCAATAGTGTAAGCCTCCGGGGACAACCAAGGGCGGTCTGAAACCAGGGGATCATCTACCTCCACTCATTCCATAGATGGATATCCCGAGAGAAGAAGATTGAACCAGACAGGACCCTAGGCCGTAATCGGATCCACTGCTTTGTTTTAAAGGCATGTCTCCTCAAAATCCTGGATACCAATACCAGCATAAGGGGTTTCCTGAGGCACCCATCAGAACAAATCTCGTCTCCACAAGGAAACTTGTGCATGGGAGATATGTCAAAAGCTTAGGAGAATACTTCAGGGTCCCGGTGACACCTCCCCATTCCAAGGCCCTCATGGACACAAACATACATTAGGCCCCATACTCAGGATAGTCCATTTCAAATCAGCTACCACGGTTGCTCCCGCAGAGCCATCCGATCTCAAGTATCTTGTTGCTAGGAGACAATTGGAAAGCGAGGCGGGCTTCCCTGGCCTCCATCCTCGAACGGTGCTCTGGAGTCATGCCATATGGGATGTCCTGGAGCTGCCCAACAGGTCTCAATGTCCCGCAGAAGAATCCTTGAAGGGGGCATCTCACAACTCCCAACGTGGGAAAACCTCCATGGACTTGAGATTCTGCTCCGTTCTTTAAGGGGCAGTCATGCACAGAAACGCCAACCTGAGCCAACGTCTGATCCTCGCCGTGACTTCAGATGCATGAGATATTGGTTAAGATCTGCAGGGGGTACCTGCCGTGCCCTCGGCCTGTAGCCCAAGTCTAGCTTGTCTTCTCAGACTTCTGTCCTCACACTCCTGGGCCAGAAGCCCTCACGTTTGGCAATTCCGGACCCACAATGCAGCACTCTGCCTGCCCTCTAGAAAAAATATCTTGCCTAATGAGCTGCCTAGCCACCTCAAATAAGGATAAACCTACACGACACTCGAATGTACCCAAATTATATAGTCTAACCTGGGCACCAATGCACTCTCTGACACAACCTGAGCCCGAACCTCCTGACCAACATTCAGGAAGCTGACTGCACAATGAGCACATCAGACCCGCCATGGCATTAGGTCGTCATCTCTTCCCAACTGCGGTTTTTCAGGTTTCAGAACCTAGACCTTATCTCCAACCACTGCCCTAGGGTTGAAAATGATGCAGAATCAGAACTCCTTCCCCATGGCAAGAAACCTTCTCATTGGCATGTTGTCCAAAATTCAGTGTAGTTTAAACCATTGTGGCCCATGAGGCCCCGCCCATGCTCGCGTGCCACATTCGTCACAAACACTCATTGTGACCCTCAGCTCTAGCCCAGTCCTCCTGTAAGGCCTCTCAGAAGCTGGATGTATAGACCAGTGTGGCCCATGAGGCCCAGGCCATAATCGCGGGCCACATTGGTCACAAACACAAATTGTGACCCTCAACCTGAGCCCAGTCCTCAAGTAAGGCCTCTTAGTGGCTGGATGAAGAGACAGCATATTGGGCCGGCCAAGCCCCCTGGCCCCAATTTTTAACCATAGTTTGGGTTGTCCCTTTACTCTTCCCCAGGGCTCTGCTTTGGAATTCATCTTTGGTTGGGGCACCTGAGGTAAAAAACCTGAAAGGAGACCTCCCATCTCACCATTGACGAAAAACAATTGGGACCGGGCCAAATCCACAGAGAGGAAGTTTCGTCAATGGCCCATGAGGACTCTCCACATTCCACGGCCATCGTTGATACAAATTCCAGGGACAAAAGCCTGAACAAGTGCCTCAGACTCGCTCTTTCTTCATATCCAGAAGAGTTCTTCTCCTGGTTTGTAGATTGTGCCTGCCATACATACGTCCCCAAACCTAAGCTGAGTTTGTGTTTTCAGAATTCTGTCCTCAAAGTCCTGGGCCACACACCCTCGAGGATGGGGCCCCTGTAGCCAAACATTAGGACTGTGCCTACCCAATCAATGGGAATTCTGCCCATTCCATTGTCCAAAATCGTACAAATTTGGCGAACTCTCCAAAGTCCCCGAGGCCATCCTAATAGTGTAGGTCTCTGGGGACAAACGAGGGCATCTGACACCAGGTGAGCATCTACCTCCACTCCTTCTATAGAAGGATATCCCCAGAGAAGAAGATTGAAACAGACAGGACCCAGGCCATAATTGGATCCATTGCATTGGTTTAGGGCATGTCTCCTCAAAACTGTATTCCAATATCTGCATAAGGAGTCTCCTGAGACACCCATCGAAACAAATCCCGTCTCCAAAGGAAACTTGTGCATGGGAGCTATGTCAAAACTTAGGAGAGTACTTCAGGGTCCCGGTGCCACCGCCCCATTCCAAGGCCCTCATTCACACAAACACACATTAGGCCCCATGCTCAGGAACATCCATTTCAACCCAGCCACCCCGGTTGCTCCCGCAGAGCCATCTGATCTCAACTGTCTTGTTTTAGGAGACAATTGGAATGCGAGGCGGGCTTCCCTGGCATCCATTCTCGAACGGTGCTCTGGAGTCATTCCATATGTGATGTCCTGGAGCTTCCCAACAGGTCTCAATTGTCCCACAGAAGGAATCCTCCAAGGGGGCATCCCACAACTCCCAACGTGGGAAAACCTCCATGGCCTTGAGTTTCCACTCCGTTCATGAAGTGGCAGTCATGCACAGAAACTCCAACCTGAGCCAATGTCTGATCCTCGCCGTGACTTCAGATGCATGAGATATTGGTTAAGATCTGCAGGGGGTACCTGCCGTGCCCTCCGCCTGAAGCCCAAGTCTAGCTTGTGTTCTCAGACTTCTGTCCTCACACTCTAGCCCAGAAGCCCTCAAGTTTGGCAATTCAGGACCCAGAATGCAGCACTCAGCCTGTCCTCTAGAAAAAATATCTTGCCTAATGAGCTGCCCAGGCACCTCAAATGAGGATAAACCTACACGCACTCGACTGTACCCAAATTATGTAGTCTAACCTTGGCACTAATGCACTGTCTAACACCCTGAGCCAGAACCTCCTGATGAACACCCAGGCAGCTGACCAGACACTGAGGACATCAGACCTGCCCTGGCCTTAGAATATCATCTCTATCCAACTGCGGTATTCAGGCTTCAGAACCTAGTCCTTATCTCCAATCACTGTCCAGGGTTGAAAATGATGCAGAAATGAGAAATCCTTCCCCATGGCAAGAGACCTTGTGTTGGCATGTTGTCCAAAGTTCAGTGTAGTTGAAACCACTGTGGCCCATGAGGCCCCGCCCATGCTCGCGGGCCATATTGATCACAAAAACACATTGTGACCCTCAGCCTGAGCCCAGTCCTCAAGTAAGGCCTCTCAGTGGCTGAATGAAGAGACATTATATGGGGCCTGCCATGCCCTAGGCCCCAATTTTTAACCATAGTTTGGGTTGTCCCTTCACTCTTCCCCAGGGCTCTGCTTTGGAATTCATCTTTAAATGGGAAACCTGAGGTAACAAACCTGAAAGGAGACCTGCCATCCCACAGATTGACGAAAACAATTGGGACCGGGCCAATCCACAGAGAGGAAGATTCGTCCATGGCCCATGAGGTCTCCCCACATTCCACGGCCATCGTTGATACAAAATCCAGAGATAAAAGCCTGAGCAATCGCCTCAGATTCGGAATTCCTTCATATTCTGAAGAGTTCTTCTCATGGTTTGTAGATTGGGCCTGCCATACCTACGTCCCCAATTCTAAGCTGAGTTTGTGTTTTCTGACTTCTGTCCTCAAATTCCTGGGCCACACACCCTCCAAACTGGGGCCCCTGGAGCCACACATTAGGACTGTGCCTACCCAATCCATGGGAATTCTGCCCATTCCATTGTCCAAAATCGTACAAATTATGAGAACTCTCCAAAGTCCCCGAGCCATCCCAATAGTATCGGTTCCTGGGGAAAAACAAGAGCAGTTGACACCAGGTGAGCATCTACCTCCAATCATTCCATAGATGGATATCCCCAGAGAAGAAGATTGAACAGACAGGATCCTAGGCCATAATCAGATCCATTGCTTTGGTTTACAGGCATGTCTCCTCAAAAGCCTGGATTCCAATACCAGCATAAGGGGTTTCCTGAGGCACCCAACAGAACTAATCTCGTCTCCACAAGGAAACCTGTGCATGGGAGCTATGTCAAAAGCTTAGGAGAATACTTCAGGGTCCCGGTGCCACCACCCCATTCCAAGGCCCTCATGGACACAAACACACATTAGGCCCCATCCTCAGGAAATTTAATTTCAACTCAGCCACCCCGGTTGCCCACGCAGAGCCAACCGATCTCAACTGTATTTTTTCTAGTAGACAATTGGAATGTGAGGCGAGCTTCCCTGGCATCCATCCTCCAACGGTGCTCTGGAGTCATGCCATATGGGATGTCCTGGAGCTGCCCAACAGGTCTCAATGTCCCGCAGAAGAATCCTTGAAGGGGGCATCTCACAACTCCCAACGTGGGAAAACCTCCATGGCCTTGAGATTCTGCTCCGTTCATGAAGGGGCAGTCATGCACAGAAACTCCAACCTGAGCCAACTTCTGATCCTCGCTGTGATTCAGATGCATGAGATATTGGTTCAGATCTGCAGGGGGTACCTGCCATGCCCTCGGCCTAAAGCCCAAGTCTAGCTTGTGTTCTCAGACTTCTGTCCTCACACTCCTGGCCCAGAAGCCCACAAGTTTGGCAATTCCGGACCCACAATGCAGCACTCTGGCTGCCCTCTAGAAAAAATAACTTGCCTAATGAGCTGCCCAGGCACCTCAAATGAGGATAAACCTACACAGCAATCGACTGTACCCAAATTATATAGTCTAACCTGGGCACTAATGCACTGTCTGACACAACCTGAGCCAGGACCTCCTGACCAAAACCCTGGCAGCTGAATGCACACTGAGCATATCAGACCCGCCATGGCCTTAGGTGGTCATCTCTTCCCAACTGCGGGTTTCAGGCTTCAGAACCTAGACCTTATCTCCAACCACTGCCCACGGTTGAAAATGATGCAGAAATCAGAACTCCTTCCCCATGGCAAGAAACCTTGTGATTGGCATGTTGTCCAAAGTTCAGTGAGGTTGAAATCAGTGTGGCCCATGAGGTCCCGGCCATGCTCGGGGGCCAAATGGGTCACAAACACACATTGTGACCATCAGCCTGAGCCCAGTTTCAAGTAAGGCCTCTCAGTGGCTGGATGAAGAGACAGCATATTGGGCCTGCCATGCCCCTAGGCCCCAATATTTTACCATAGTTTGGGTTGTCCCTTCACTCTTCCCCAGGGCTTGGAATTGAAATTCTTCTTTGGTTGGGACACGTGAGGTAACAAACTGGAAAGAAGTCCTCGCATCCCACAGCTTGACGAAAAAAAATGGGACCGGGTCAAATCCACAGAGAGGAAGATTCGTCCATGGCTCATGAGGCCACCCCACATTCCACGGCCATTGTTGATACAAAATCCAGAGACAAAAGCCTGAGCAAGCGCCTCAGACTCGCTCTTTCTTCAAATCCTGAAGAGTTCTTCTCATGGTTTATAGATTGGGCCTGCCATACCTACGTCCCCAAACTTAAGCTTAGTTTTTGTTTTCAGACTTCTGTCCTCAAAGTCCTGGGCCACACACCCTCCAGGATGGGGCCCCTGGAGCCACACATTAGGACTGTGCCTACCCAATCCATGGGAATCCTGCCCATTCCATTGTCCAAATCGTAAAAATTAGGAGAACCCTTCATAGTCCCCGAGCCATCCCAATAATGTAGGTCTCCGGGGACAAACAAAGGCGGTCTGACACCAGCTGAGCATCTACCTCCACTCATACCATAGATGGATGTCCCCAGATAAGAAGATTTATCAGACAGGACCCTAGGCCATAATGGGATCCATTACTTTGGTGTACAGGCATGTCTCCTCAAAAGCCTGATTCCAAAACGAACATATGTGTTTTCCTTAGGCACCCATCAGAACTCATTTCGTCTCCACAAGGAAACCTGTGCATGGGAGCCATGTCCAAAGCTTAGTGAGTACATCATGGTCCCGGTGCCACCGCCCCATTCCAAGGACCTCATGGACCCAAAAACAGATTAGGACCCATCCTCAGGAAAGTCCATTTCAAATCAGCCACCAGGGTTGCTCCCGCAGAGCCATCAGATCTCAACTGTATTGTTGCTAGGAGACAATTGGAATGCGAGCGGGCTTCCCAGGCATCTATCCTGGAACGGTACTCTGGAGTCATTCCATATGGGATGTCCTGGAGCTGTCCAACAGTTCTCAATTGTCCCGCAGAAGGAATCCTTGAAGGGGGCATCCCACAACTCCCAAAGTGGGAAAACCTCCATGGCCTTGAGATTCTGCTCCGTTTATGAAGGGGCAGTCATGCACAGAAACTCCACACTGAGCCAACGTCTGATCGTAGCCCTGATTTCAGATGCATGAGATATTGGTTCAGATCTGCAGGGGGTACCTGCCCTGCCCTGGCCGTGAAACCCAAGTCTAGCTTATCTTCTCAGACTTCCGTCCTCACACTCCTGGCCCCGAAGCCCTCAAGATTGGCAATTCCGGACCCACAATGCAGCACTCTGCCTGCCCTCTAGAAAAAAAATTATTGCCTCATGAGCTGCCCAGGCACCTTAAATGAGGATCAACCTACACAGCACTCGACTTTACCCAAATTATATAGTCTAACCTGGGCACTAATGCACTGTCTGACACAACCTGAGCCCGGACCTCCTGAACAACACCCAGAAAGCTGACCGCACACTGATCACATACCCG
The DNA here is from genome assembly GCF_964662115.1 of Mustela nivalis. Taxonomy (NCBI): domain Eukaryota; kingdom Metazoa; phylum Chordata; class Mammalia; order Carnivora; family Mustelidae; genus Mustela; species Mustela nivalis. The sequence goes on from NW_028136354.1 coordinate 829,425, forward strand.
CCATGGCCTTAGGTCATCAACTCTTCCGTACGTCAGTTCTCAGGATTCAGAACCGATACCTTATCTCCAATCACTGCCCAAGGGTGAGTGTGATGCAGAAATCAGAACTCCTCCTTACCCATGGCAAGAAATCTTGTGGTTGGGACGTTGTCCAACGTTCAGTGTAGGAGAACCCAGCATTCACCCTGAGGCCCCACACATTTTTGAGTGCGACGAGGGCATACACACGCATTGTGACCCTCAGCATGAGTCCTGTCCTCCAGTAAGTCCTCTAAGTGGCTGGAACATTAGATGTCATAATGGGCTTGACATGTCCCTAGGCCCCAATTTTTGACCAGATTTCTGATTGTCCAGTCGCCCCTCCCCAGGGCTCTACTCTGGAATCCCTCATTTGGTGGGACACCTGAGGTTAAAAAAGAAAACAACAACAACAAAATAACGGACTTCTACCATCCCACAGAATGACCCCACACTCTTTGGACAAGGCCAACCTGAGGACTGTACTTGCCCTCTCCAAGGGAAGTGTGTGTGCCCATTCCAATGGCCACAACCCTTGTAATAGGATAAACCTCCAAAGTCCCTGATCTATCTCAATAGTGGTGGCTTCCCAGGAAAAACAGGGGCAATCTGAGCCCATCTGAGCACCTACCTTCACTCACACCCATAGTCAGATGTCCCCAGAGGTAAAAAGGAAAGAACAGGCCCCTACGCACTAATCAGATCCATTACTTTGGTTTCCAGGCATCTCTCCTCAGAGGCCTGGATTTCAAATCCAGCATATGGCTGTTTCTTGACTCACCCATCAGAAAACATCTCATCTACACATGGGAAACTTGCACGTTGGAGCTGTGTCAAAGCCTCTGTTTAGGAGAACCCTTCAGGGCCCCAGTGCCACCGCTTCATTCCACCGTCTCCATAGATACAAAAGCACATTAGGACCCATCCCCAGGAGAGTCCAATTCAACTCAGCCTCCTCGGTTAGTCCCCCAGAACAAGTAGATCTAACCTGTCTTGTTGCTAGGAGACAATTGGAATGCGAGGTGGGCTACCCAGCCATGCATCTTTAGAACCCTGCTCTCGCCTGGAGCCAGACAAAATGTCTCAATTGTCCTGCATGAGGATATTTGCACTTTGGAGCTTCTCACAACTACCATCCTAGGAAGATCCCCATGGCATCAAAAGCCCCCCCTTCATGAAGGGGCCATCAGGGACAGAAACTCCAACCTGAGCGATCGTCTGATCCTCGCCCTGACTTCAGATGCACGAGATCTCGATTCAGGTCTGTAGATTGTGCCTACCATGGCCTCACCCAGAAACCTAAGCATAGCTTGTGTTCTCAGACTTTTGTCGTCAGACTACTGGCCCACACGCCCTCCATTATGGCAATCCAGAACTACAATGCAGCACTCTGCCTGCCCTCCAGAAGAAAAACATTGCCCTCTGGGGCTTCCCAGTAACCCCATGTGAGGATAAACCTGCACTGAACTTGGCTGTACCCCAAATACTTAGGCTGACCAGGACACTAATGCCCTTTCTGACACAGCCTGAGCCCTTTCTGCCCTCCTGGCCCCACCCAGACAGCTGGCCGCAAACTGAGCACATCGAGCCGCCATGGCCTTAGGTCGTCATCTCTTCCCAACCTCGGTTTTCAGGCTTCAGAACCTAGACGTTATCTCCAATCACTGCCCAGGGATGAACTCGATGAAGAAATCAGAATTCCTTCCCAATGGCAAGAAACCTTGTGGTTGGCATGTTGTCCAAAGTTCAGTGTAGTAGAAACCAGTGTAGCCCATGAGGCCCCGCCCATGCTCGCGGGCCACATTGGTCATAAACACACATTGTGTCCCTCAGCCTGAGCCCAGGCCTCAAGTAAGGCCTCTCAGAGGCTGGATGAAGAGATAGCATACTGGGCTTGCCATGCCCCTAGGCCCCAATTTTTAACCATAGTTCGGGTTGTCCCTTCAGTCTTCTCCACGGCTTTGCTTTGGAATTCCTCTTTTGGTGGGAAACCTGAGGTAACAAAACTGAAAGGTGTCCTCCCATCCCACAGAATGACGAAAAGCAATTGGGAATCAGGCCAAATCCTCAGAGAAAAAGATTCGTCCATGGCTCCCCGACATTCCACGGCATCGCTGATACAAAATTCAGGGACAAAAGCATGAGCAAGCGCCTCAGACTCGCACTTTCTTCATATCCTGTATTCCAGGTGAGGGAAGCCACTATTGTGCTCTAGCCTCCCTCTCCTGGGGGGGGGGTCCACTATGGCAGAAAACAGTACTCTTCCCTTCCCACAGAATAAACCCAAACACTTGGGAGCTTGGACAATCCCCCGAGACGGAGCCTATTCCTCGGGCCCCCTAGGCAACGCCGTGCCCTTGGTCGCAAACCTCATGCTAGCTTGTGTTTTCAGACTTCCTTCCTCACACTCCTGGCAAAAAAGCCCTCCGGACTAGGAACTCCACAACCACAACCCAGCCCAGTGTCTGCCCAATGAAAGAAAAACGTTTCCCTGTGGGGCTCTCCAGAAAACCCAGATGAGGATCAACCTGCTCGGGCCTCGACGGTACCCGAACTGGATAGGCTGCTCTGGGCACTCATGCTCTGTCTGACACAACCTGAAGCCAGACGTCCAGACAGACAAGGAGACAGCTGGCCGCACACCCAGCACTTCGGACACGCCATGGTCTAATGCCGTCACCTCTTCCTAACCTTGGTTTTCAGATATCTGAACCTAGACTTTATGTCAATTCTCCACACAGCTGGGTATCACAAGCACAAAACAGAACACCTCCTTCCCCATGGCTGTAAAGCTTGCTCTTGGCATGGAGTCACACCTTCAGGGTGGGAGAAACCTTCATGGCCCCTGATGCCACGCCCAAACTTGAGTGCTGCTTGGGCACAAATTCACACCGTGACCTCAGCATGAGCCCCATGTCAAAAAAAGGCCTGTCTGGGCCTGGACCAAGAAACCGCATATGGGGCTTGTCAAGCCCCTAGCACCCAATCCTCACCAGGGTTTGAATTTTCCAGTCGCCCCGCCCGTACCTGGGGCTCTTCCCTGGAATCCATTTGTTGGAGAGACACATGAGCCAGACAACAAGACTACAACCTACCCAAAAAATGACCCCAAACTCTTGGGGCTGGGACAAATTCCCAGAGATGGATACTTGTCCTCAGTTCCTGAGGCCAACTCTCCAGTCCACGGCTATCCCGGACACAACATCCAGAGACAAAAGCCTGAAGGAACGCCTCCCACTCGCCCTTGTTTCAGAGGCCCAGGAGCTCCCTCTCTGGCTGTACATCCGGCCTGCCATACCCTAGGCGCCACTCATAAGCTGAGTTTGTGTTTCCAGACTTCTGTGCCCACAGCATGGACCCACACATCATCCAGGCTAGGGCCTCTGGAGCCACAGCGAAAGATTGTGCCTGCCCTCTCCAAGGAAAGTGTGCCCAATCCATTGACCACATCGCTACAGGTTAGGGAAAAGCTCCAAGGCCCCTGAGGCCATCAATAGTGTAGGCCACCCTGGACTAAGAGGGGCTCTCTGACACCAGCGGAGCAACTATCTCCACTTAGACTCTCAGACAGTGTCCCCAGAGACAGAAGGTTGAAATGGACAGGACACCAGGCCCTAATCTGAACCTTAGCTTTGATTTCCATGTGTCCGTCCTCAGAGGACTGTTTTCGTAGACCAGCACACGGAGCTTTTCTGAGGCACCAAACCAAACCTCTCTCGTCTCCTCTTGGGGAGCTTTCTTACTGGGGATGTATCAAACCCTTCAGGTAGGAGAGTTCCGCAGGGCCACTGAACAACCAGCACATTCCAAGTTCTCCATGGACCCAAACGCAATTTTGACGCATCCTCAGGAGAGGCCATTTCAACTCAGCCCCCTGGGAGGCGTGCCCCAAGGCATCAGATCAAACATATCTTGTCGCTAATGGCCAATGGGAATGCGAGGCATGCTGTACAGGGATCCATCCTTTGAACCCTGCTCTCCAGTTCTTCTGTAGGGTATGTCCTGGAGCCATGCAACAGGACTCGAATGTCCCGCAGAAAGAAACCTTGTGGTTTGGGGCAACCTCCAAACTCAGTGTGGAAAAACTTCCTTGGCCTCATGAGGCCCGGGATTCATGAAGGTGCCATCATGGACACATACTCCAGCCTCAGCCAAAGTCTGATCCTCAGCCTGACTTAGATGCAGGAGATTTTGATTCAGCTTCTGCAGAGTGGGCCTGCTCTGCCCTTGGCTCTAATCCTCACCCTAGCTTGTGTTTTCAGACTTTGGTCCTCACACTCCTGGCCCACAAACCCTCCCTACTGGGAATTCTGGGGCCACAATGAAGCACTCTGCCTGCCTCCCAAAAGAAAAACATTGTCTATGGTGCTGCCCAGCAACCCCAAATGAGGATCAAACTGCTTGGCCCTCGGCTACACCCCAATTGAATAGGATACCTTAAACACTGATGATCTGTCACAAATAGCCTGAGCCTAGACCTTCCAACAGACACCGACACAGCTGGCTGCACACCCAGCACATTGGACCCGCCACTGCATTAGGCCACCATCCATTCCCAATCTGGGTTTTCTGTCATCGGAACCTAGACCTTATCTCCAATCCCTGCACAGGGGGGAACCTGATGCACAAGTCAGAACCCCTCCTTCCCCATGGCAAGAAACCTTGCTGCTGGCAGTGAGTCAAACCTTCAGTGTAGGAGAAAACGGCATGGCCCATGAGGCCACGACCATGCGTGAGGGCCGCCTTGGGCACAAACACACATGGTGACCCTCAGAGTGAGTACGTTATTCAAGTGACGCCTCTCAGTGACTGGACCAAGAGCCCGCATATGCGGCTTGCCATGCCCATAGGCACCCAGGACTAACTAGATGGTGTGTATTCCAGTTGAGGGAGGCCACTGCTGTGCTCTAGAGTCCCTCTCCTGGGGGGTCCCCTGTGACAGAAAACAGTACTCTTCCCTTCCCACAGAATGAACCCAAACACTTGGGAGCTTGGACAATCCCCCGAGAGGAAGGCTCTTCCTCGGCCCCTGAAGCAACCCCTACCCTGAACGGCCACTGTGAATGCAACATCCAGAGACAAAAGCCTGAGCGACTGCCTCCAACTAGCCCTCCTTTGATATCCAGAGGATCTCCCCTCACGGACTGTAGATCAGGCCAGCCATTACCTTGGCCTCTAGCTGAGCCAAGTTTGCTTTTTCAGACATCTGTCCCCACAGCCTTGGCAAACACAGCCTCTAGGCTGGGTCCTCTGGAGCCATACCACAGGACCGTGCCTGCTCTCTCCTGGGAAACTGTGTCCATTCCTTTGGCCACACAACGCCAGAATATGAGAAACCTCAAGGCCCCCGAGGACAACCCACTACTGGGAGCCTCCCTGGACACACAGGGGCATTGGGACACAAGCTGAGCAGCTACCTCCACGAAGGCATGCACACAGAGGTCAACAGAGATAGAAGGTTGAGCCAGACAGGCCCTTAGGCCCTAATCTCAACTCTTGCTTTGGTTTCCAGGTGTCACTCTTCAGAGGCTTTGGTTCGAAGAACAGAATATGGGGCTTTCCTGAGGCACTGAACAGAACTCCTCTCGACTCCACATGGGAAGGTTCGTTGTTGGAGCCGTGTCAAACACCTCAGGTTGGAGAATCCTGCAGTCCCTGAGCCACCTCCACATTCCAAGGTCTCCCAGGACACCAAGCCACAGTAGGACTCATCTTCAGGAGAGCCCATTTCAACTCTCCCCTCTGGGTAGCTCACCCAGGAGCCCGCAGATTGAGCCTGCCTTGTCCTGACTAAAGAGTGGGAATATGAGGTGGCTTTCCCAGGCATCCATGCTTAGACACCTGCTCTCGAGTCTTTCCGTATGGGGCCTCCTGGAACCATCCAATAGGACTCGACTGTCGTGCAGAAGGAAACCTTGAGGTGAGGAGTAGTTCACAAATCCCATCGTACGCAAACCTCCTTGGCCTCACGAAGCCCCCACACCCTTCAGGAAGAGGCCATGCTGGACAAAAACTCTAGCCTGAGGCACGTCTCATAGTTGACATGACCTCAGTGCAGGAGATCTCGATTCAGCCTCTGCAGAGTGGGCCTGCCGTGCCCTCGGTCCCAAACTTCACGCTAGCTTTTGTTTTCAGACTTCCTTCCTCACACTCCTGGCAAAGAAGCCCTCCGGTCTAGGCACTCTACAACCACAACCCAGCCCGGTGTCTGCCCAACGGAAGAAAAACTTTTCCCTGTGGGGCTCTCCGGAAAGCCCAGATGAGGATCACCCTGCTCGGGCCTCGACGGTACCCGAACTGAATAGGCTGCTCTGGGCACTCATGCTCTGTCTGACACAGCCTGAAGCCAGACGTCCAGACAGACAAGGAGATAGCTGGCCGCACACCCAGCACATCGGACACGCCATGGTCTTATGCCGTCACCTCTTCCTAACCTTGGTTTTCAGATATCTGAACCTAGACATTATATCAATTCTCCACACAGCTGGGTATCGCAAGCACAAAACAGAACTCCTCCTTCGCCATGGCTGTAAAGCTTGCTCTTGGCATGGAGTCACACCTTCAGGGTGGGAGAAACCTTTATGGCCCTGATGCCACGCTCAAACTTGAGTGCTGCTTGGGCACAAATTCACACTGTGACCCTCAGCATGAGCCACATGTCAAAGAAAGGCCTGTCGGGGCCTGGACCAAGAGCCCGCATATGGGGCTTGCCAAGCCCTTATGCACCCAATCCTCACCAGTGTTAGAGATTTCCAGTCTCCTCGCCCGTATATGGGGCTCTGCTCTGGAATCCTTTTCTTGGAGAGACCCATGAGCCAGAGAACACGACTCCACCCTTCCCACAAAATGACCCCAAACTCTTGGGAGCTGGGAAAAATCCCCAAAGATGGATACTCGTCCTCAGTCCCTGAGGCCACCTCTCCAATCCACGGCTATCCCGGACACAACATCCAGAGACAAAAGCCTGAAGGAACGCCTCCCACTCGCCCTTGTTTCAGGGGCCCAGGAGCTCCCTCTCTGGCTGTACATCCGGCCTGCCATACCCTAGGCGCCACTCATAAGCTGAGTTTGTGTTTCCAGAATTCTGTGCCCACAGCATGGACCCACACATCCTCTAGGCTAGGGCGTCTGGAGCTACAGCGAAAGATTGTGCCTGCCCTCCCCAAGGAAAGTGTGCCCAATCCATTGACCACAACCCTACAGGTTAAAGAAAATCTCCAAGGCCCCTGAGGCCATCAATAGTGTAGGCCACCCTGGACTAAGAGGGGCTCTCTGACACCAGCGGAGCAACTATCTCCACTTAGTCTCTCAGACAGTGTCCCCAGAGACAGAAGGTTGAAATGGACAGGACACCAGGCCCTAATCTGAACCTTAGCTTTGGTTTCCATGTGTCTGTCCTCAGAGTACAGTTTTCGTAGACAAGCACACGGGGCTTTTCTGAGGCACCAAACTAAAACTCTCTCGTCTCCACATGGGGAGCTTTATTACTGGGGATGTATCAAACCCTTCAGGTAGGAGCGTTCCGCAGGGCCACTGAACCACCAGCACATTCCAAGGTCTCCATGGACCCAAACGCACATTATGACGCATCCTCAGGAGAGGCCATTTCAACTCAGCCCCCTGGGTAGCGTGCCCCAGAGGCAGCAGATCTAACATATCTTGTCGCTAATGGCCAATGGGAATGGGAGGTATGCTGTTCAGGGATCCATCCTTCGAACCATGCTCTCCAGTCCTTCCTTAGGGTATGTCCTGGAGCCATGCAACAGGACTCGAATGTCCCGCAGAAGGAAACGTTGTGGTTTGGGGAAACCTCCAAACTCAGTGTGGGAAAACTTCCTTGGCCTCATGAGGCCCCCGCTTCATGAAGGTGCCATCATGGACACATACTCCAGCCTCACCCAACGTCTGATCCTCAGCCTGACTTCAGATGGAGGAGATTTTGATTCAGCCTCTGCAGAGTGGGCCTGCTCTGCCATTGGCTCCAATCCTCACCCCAGCTTTTGTTTTCAGACTTCGGTCCTCACACTCCTGGCCCACAAACCCTCCCTCCTGGGAATTCTGGGGCCACAATGAAGCAGTCTGCCTGCCTCCCAGGAGAAAAACATTGTCTATGGTGGTGCCCAGAGACCCCAAATGAGGATCAAACTGCTTGGCCTTGGACAACACCACAATTGCATAGGCTACTTTAAACACTGATGCTCTGTCGCAAATAGCCTGAGCCTAGACCTTCCAACAGACACCGACAGAGCTGGCTGCACACCCAGCACATTGGACCCGCAGCTGCCTTAGGCCACCATCCATTCCCAACCTGGGTTTTCAGTCAGCGGAACCTAGACCTTATCTCCAATCCCTGCACAGGGGGGAACCTGATGCACAAGTCAGAACCCCTCTTTCGCCATGGCAAGAAACCTTTCTGCTGACAGTGAGTCAAACATTCAGTGTAGGAGAAAACGGCATGGCCCATGAGGCCACGCCCATGCGTGACAGCCGCCTTGGGCACAAACACACATGGTGACCCTCAGCGTGAGTACCTTATTCAAGTAACGCCTCTCAGTGACTGGACCAAGAGCCGGCATATGTGGCTTGCCATGCCCATAGGCACCCAGGACTAACTAGATGGTGTGTATTCCAGTTGAGGGAGGCCACTGCTGTGCTCTAGAGTCCCTCTCCTGGGGGGTCCCCTGTGGCAGAAAACAGTACTCTTCCCTTCCCACAGAATGAACCCAAACACTGGGGAGCTTGGACAATCCCCCGAGAGGAAGGCTCTTCCTCGGCCCCTGAAGCAACCCCTACCCTGAACGGCCACTGTGAACGCAACACCTGAGCGACTGCCTCCCACTTGCCCTCCTTTGATAACCAGAGGATCTCCCCTCACGGACTGGAGATCAGGCCTGCCATTACCTTGGCCTCTAGCTGAGCCAAGTTTGCTTTTTCAGACATCTGTCCCCACAGCCCTCGCAAACACAGCCTCTAGGATGGGTCCTCTGGAGCCATACCACAGGACCATGCCTGCTGTCTCCTGGAAAACTGTGTCCATTCCTTTGGCCACACACCTCCAGAATATGAGAAACCTCAAGGCCCCCGAGCACATCCCATTACTGGGAGCCTCCGTGGACACACAGGGGCATTCGGACACAAGCTGAGCAGCTACCTCCACGAAGGCATGCACACAGATGTCAACAGAGATAGAAGCTTGAGCCAGACAGGCCCTTAGGCCCTAATCTCAACTCTTGCTTTGGTGTCCATGTGTCACTCCTCAGAGGCTGTGGTTCGAAGAACAGGATATTGGGCTTTCCTGAGGCACTGAACAGAACTCCTCTCGACTCCACATGGGAAGGTTCGTTGTTGGAGCCGTGTCAAACACCTCAGGTTGGAGAATCCTGCAGTCCCTGAGCCACCTCCACATTCCAAGGTCTCCCAGGCCACCAAGCCACAGTAGGACTCATCTTCATGAGAGTCCATTTCAACTCTCCCCTCTGGGTATCTCACCAAGGAGCCCGCAGATTGAGCCTGCCTTGTCCTGACTAAAGAGTGGGAATATGAGGTGGCATTCCCAGGCATCCATGCTTAGACACCTGCTCTTGAGTCTTTCCGTATGGGGCATCCTGGAACCATCCAATAGGACTCGACTGTTGTGCAGAAGGAAACCTTGAGGTGCGGAGTAGTTCACAAATCCCATCGTAGGCAAACCTCCCTGGCCTCATGAAGCCCCCACACTCTTCAGGAATAGGCCATGCTGGACAAAAACTCTAGCCTGAGGCACGTCTCATAGTTGACATGACCTCAGTGCAGGAGATCTCGATTCAGCCTCTGCAGAGTGGGCCTGCCGTGCCCTCGGTCCCAAAAATCACTCTAGCTTGTGTTTTCAGACTTCCTTCCTCACACTCCTGGCAAACTAGCCCTACGGACAAGGAACTTCACAACCACAACCCAGCCCGGTGTCTGCCCAATGGAAGAAAAACGTTTCCCTGTGGGGCTCTCTGGAAAGCCCAGATGAGGATCAACCTGCTCGGGCCTCGACGGTACTCGAACTGGATAGGCTCTTCTGGGCAATCATGCTCTGTCTGACACAGCCTGAAGCCAGACGTCCAGACAGACAAGGAGACAGCTGGCCGCACACCCAGGACTTCGGACACTCCATGGTCTTATGCCGTCACCTCTTTCTAACCTTGGTTTTCAGATATCTGAACCTAGACATTATATCAATTCTCCACACAGCTGGGTATCGCAAGCACAAACCAGAACTCCTCCTTCCCCATGGCTGTAAAGCTTGCTCTTGGCATGGAGTCACACCTTAAGGGTGGGAGAAACCTTCATGACCCCTGATTCCACGCCCAAACTTGAGTGCTGCTTGGGCACAAATTCACACTGTGTCCCTCAGAATGAGCCCCCTGTCAAAGAAAGGCCTGTCGGGGCCTGGACCAAGAGCCCGCATATGGGGCTTGCCAAGCCCCTATGCACCCAATCCTCACCAGGGTTTGAGTTTTCCAGTCGCTCCGCCCGTACCTGGGGCTCTGCTCTGAAATCCCTTTCTTGGAGAGACCCATGAGCCAGAGAACACGACTCCACCCTTCCCACAAAATGACCCCAAACTCTTGGGAGCTGGGAAAAATCCCCAAAGATGGATACTCGTCCTCAGTCCCTGAGGCCACCTCTCCAATCCACGGCTATCCCGGACACAACATCCAGAGACAAAAGCCTGAAGGAACGCCTCCCACTCGCCCTTGTTTCAGAGGCCCAGGAGCTCCCTCTCTGGCTGTACATCCGGCCTGCCATACCCTAGGCGCCACTCATAAGCTGAGTTTGTGTTTCCAGAATTCTGTGCCCACAGCATGGACCCACACATCCTCTAGGCTAGGGCGTCTGGAGCTACAGCGAAAGATTGTGCCTGCCCTCCCCAAGGAAAGTGTGCCCAATCCATTGACCACAACCCTACAGGTTAAAGAAAATTTCCAAGGCCCCTGAGGCCATCAATAGTGTAGGCCACCCTGGACTAAGAGGGGCTCTCTGACACCAGCGGAGCAACTATCTCCACTTAGTCTCTCAGACAGTGTCCCCAGAGACAGAAGGTTGAAATGGACAGGCCCCCAGGCCCTAATCTGAACCTTAGCTTTGGTTTCCAAGTGTCTGTCCTCAGAGGACTGTTTTCGTAGACCAGCACACGGGGCTTTTCTGAGGCACCAAACTAAACTTCTCTCGTCTCCACATGGGGAGCTTTCTTACTGGGGATGTATCAAACCCTTCAGGTAGGAGAGTTCCGCAGGGCCACTGAAGCACCAGCACATTCCAAGGTCTCCTTGGACCCAAACGCACATTATGACGCATCCTCAGGAGAGGCCATTTCGACTCAGCCCCCTGGGTAGTGTGCCCCAGAGGCAGCAGATCAAACATATCTTGTCGCTAATGGCCAATGGGAATGCGAGGCATGCTGTTCTGGGATCCATCCTTCGAACCATGCTCTCCAGTCCTTCCTTAGGGTAAGTCCTGGAGCCATGCAACAGGACTCGAATGTCCCTCAGAAGGAAACGTTGTGGTTTGGGGCAACCTCCAAACTCAGTGTGGGAAAACTTCCTTGGCCTCATGAGGCCCCCGCTTCATGAAGGTGCCATCATGGACACATACTCCAGCCTCAGCCAACGTCTGATCCTCAGCCTGAATTCAGATGCAGGAGATTTTGATTCAGCCTCTGCAGAGTGGGCCTGCTCTGCCCTTGGCTCCAATCCTCACCCTAGCTTGTGTTTTCAGACTTCGGTCCTCACACTCCTGGCCCACAAACCCTCCCTCCTGGGAATTCTGGGGCCACAATGAAGCAGTCTGCCTGCCTCCCAGGAGAAAAACATTGTCTATGGTGGTGCCCAGCAACCCCAAATGAGTATCAAACTGCTTGGCCCTGGGCAACACCCCAATTGCATAGGCTACTTTAAACACTGATGCTCTGTCGCAAATAGCCTGAGCCCAGACCTTCCAACAGACACCGACACAGCTGGCTGCACACCCAGCACATTGGACCTGCCACTGCCTTAGGCCACCATCCATTCCCAACCTGGGTTTTCAGTCAGCGGAACCTAGACCTTATCTCCAATCCCTGCACTGGGGGGAACCTGATGCACAAGTCAGAACCCCTCCTTCCCCATGGCAAGAAACCTTGCTGCTGGCAGTGAGTCAAACCTTCAGTGTAGGAGAAAACGGCATGGCCCATGAGGCCACGCCCATGCGTGAAGGTCGCCTTGGGCACAAACACACATGGTGACCCTCAGTGTGAGTACCTTATTCAAGTAACGCCTCTCAGTGACTGACCAAGAGGCCGCATATGTGGCTTGCCATGCCGATAGGCACCAAGGACTAACTAGATGGTGTGTATTCCAGTTGTGGGAGGCCACTGCTGTGCTCTAGAGTCTCTCTCCAGGGGGGTCCCCTGTGGCAGAAAACAATACTCTTCCCTTCCCACAGAATGAACCCAAACACTGGGGAGCTTGGACAATCCCCCGAGAGGAAGGCTCTTCCTCGGCCCCTGAAGCAACCCCTACTCTGAACGGCCACTGTGAACGCAACACCCAGAGACAAAAGCCTGAGCGACTGCCTCCCACTTGCCCTCCTTTGATATCCAGAGGATCTCCCCTCACGGACTGGAGATCAGGCCTGCCATTACCTTGGCATCTAGCTGAGCCAAGTTTGCTTTTTCAGACATCTGTCCTCACAGCCTTGGCAAACACAGCCTCTAGGATGGGTCCTCTGGAGCCATACCACAGGACCGTGCCTGCTGTCTCCTGGGAAACTGTGTCCATTCCTTTGGCCACACACCTCCAGAATATGAGAAACCTCAAGGCCCCCGAGGACATCCCACTACTGGGAGCCTCCCTGGACACACAGGGGCATTCGGACACAAGCTGAGCAGCTACCTCCACGAAGGCATGCACACAGATGTCAACAGAGATAGAAGGTTGAGCCAGACAGGCCCTTAGGCCCTAATCTCAACTCTTGCTTTGGTGTCCAGGTGTCACTCCTCAGAGGCTTTCGTTCAAAGAACAGCATATAGGGCTTTCCAGAGGAAATGAACAGAACTCTTCTCGACTCCACATGGGAAGCTTCCTTGTAGGAGCCATGTCAAACACCTCAGGTGGGAGTATCCTGCAGAGTCCCTGAGCCACCTCCACATTCCAAGGTCTCCCAGGCCACCAAGCCACAGTAGGACTCATCTTCAGGAGAGCCCATTTTAACTCTCCCCTCTGGGTAGCTCACCCAGGAGCCCGCAGATTGAGCCTGCCTTGTCCTGATTAAGAGTAGGAATATGAGGTGGCGTTCCCAGGCATCCATGCTTAGACACCTGCTCTTTAGTCTTTCCGTATGGGGCCTCCTGGGACCATCCAATAGGACTCGACTGTCGTGCAGAAGGAAACCTTGAGGTGTGGAGTAGTTCACAAATCCCATCGTAGGCAAACCTCCCTGGCTTCACGAAGCCCCCACACCCTTCAGGAATAGGCCATGCTGGACAGAAACTCTAGCCTGAGGCACGTCTCATAGTTGACATGACCTCAGTGCAGGGGATCTTGATCCAGCATCTGCAGAGTGGGCCTGCCTTGCCCTCGATCCCAAACCTCACGCTAGCTTGTGTTTTCAGACTTCCTTCCTCACACTCCTGGCAAACAAGCCCTCCGGACAAGGAACTTCACAACCACAACCCAGCCCGGTGTCTGCCCAACGGAAGAAAAACGTTACCCTGTGGGGTCCTTGGAAAGCCCAGATGAGGATCAACCTGCTCGGGCCTCGACGGTACTCGAACTGGATAGGCTCCTCTGGGCACTCATGCTCTGTCTGACACAGCCTGAAGCCAGACGTCCAGACAGACAAGGAGACAGCTGGCGCACACCCAGCACTTCGGACACGCCATGGTCTTATGCCGTCACCTCTTCCTAACCTAGGTTTTCAGATATCTGAACCTAGACATTATATCAATTCTCCACACAGCTGGGTATCGCAAGCACAAACCAGAACTCCTCCTTCCCCATGGCTGTAAAGCTTGCTCTTGGCATGGAGTCACACCTTCAGGGTGGGAGAAACCTTCATGTCCCCTGATGACACGCCCAAACTTGAGTGCTGCTTGGGCACAAATTCATACTGTGTGACCCTCAGCATGAGCCCCCTGTCAAAGAAAGGCCTGTCGGGGCCTGGACCAAGAGCCCGCATATGGGGCTTGCCAAGCCCTTATGCACCCAATCCTCACCAGTGTTTGAGTTTTCCAGTTGCTCCGCCCGTACCTGGGGCTCTGCTCTGAAATCCCTTTCTTGGAGAGACCCATGAGCCAGACAACACGACTCCACCCTTCCCACAAAATGACCCCAAACTCTTGTGAGCTGGGGAAAATCCCCAAAGATGGGTACTCGTCCTCAGTCCCTGAGGCCAACTCTCCAATCCACGGCTATCCCGGACACAACATCCAGAGACAAAAGCCTGAAGGAACGCCTCCCACTCGCCCTTGTTTCAGAGGCCCAGGAGCTCCCTCTCTGGCTGTACATCCGGCCTGCCATACCCTAGGCGCCACTCATAAGCTGAGTTTGTGTTCCAGACTTCTGTGCCCACAGCATGGACCCACACATCCTCCAGGCTAGGGCCTCTGGAGCCACAGCGAAAGATTGTGCCTGCCCTCTCCAAAAAAAGTGTGCACAATCCATTGAACACAACCCGAGAGGTTAGGGAAAAGCTCCAAGGCCCCTGAGGCCATCAATAGTGTAGGCCACCCTGGACTAAGAGGGGCTCTCTGACACCAGCGGAGCAACTATCTCTACTTAGTCTCTCAGACAGTGTCCCCAGAGACAGAAGGTTGAAATGGACAGGCCCCCAGGCCCTAATCTGAACCTTAGCTTTGGTTTCCATCCTTAGGGTATGTCCTGGAGCCATGCAACAGGACTCGAATGTCCCGCAGAAAGAAACCTTGTGGTTTGGGGCAACCTCCAATCTCAGCGTGGGAAAACTTCCTTGGCCTCATGAGGCCCGGGATTAATGAAGGTGCCATCATGGACACATACACCAGCCTCAGCCAATGTCTGATCCTCAGCCTGACTTCAGATGCAGGAGATTTTGATTAAGCCTCTGCAGAGTGGGCCTGCTCTGCCCTTGGCTCCAATCCTCACCCTAGCTTGTGTTTTCAGAGTGCTGTCCTCACACTCCTGGACTACAAACCCTCCCTCCTGGGAATTCTGGGGCCACAATGAAGCACTCTGCCTGCCTCCCAGGAGAAAAACATTGTCTATGGTGGTGCCCAGAGACCCCAAATGAGGATCAAACTGCTTTGTCCTCGGCAACAACCCAATTGCATAGGCTACCTTAAACACTGATTCTCTGTCGCAAATAGCCTGAGCCCAGACCTTCCAACAGACACCGACACAGCTGGCTGCACACCCAGCACATTGGACCCGCCACTGCATTAGGCCACCATCCATTCCCAACCTGGGTTTTCTGTCATCGGACCTAGACCTTATCTCCAATCCCTGCACAGGGGGGAACCTGATGCACAAGGCAGAACCCCTCCTTCCCCATGGCAAGAAACCTTGCTGCTGGCAGTGAGTCAAACCTTCAGTGTAGGAGAAAACGGCATGGCCCATGAGGCCACGCCCATGCGTGAGGGCCGCCTTGGGCACAAACACACATGGTGACCCTCAGCGTGAGTACCTTATTCAAGTAACGCCTCTCAGTGACTGGACCAAGAGCCGGCATATGTGGCTTGCCATGCCCATAGGCACCCAGGACTAACTAGATGGTGTGTATTCCAGTTGAGGGAGGCCACTGTTGTGCTCTAGAGTCCCTATCCTGGGGGTCCCCTGTGGCAGAAAACAGTACTCTTCCTTCCCAAAGAATAAACACAAACACTTGGGAGCTTGGACAATCCCCCGAGAGAAAGGCTCTTCCTCGGCCCCTGAAGCAACCCCTACCCTGAAAGGCCACTGTGAACACAATACCCAGAGACAAAAGCCTGAGCGAATGCCTCCCACTTGCCCTCCTTTGATATCCAGAGGATCTCCCCTCACAGACTGGAGATCTGGCCTGCCATTACCTTGGCCCCTAGCTGAGCCAAGTTTGCTTTTTCAGACATCTGTCCCCACAGCCCTGGCAAACACAGCCTCTAGGCTGGGTTCTCTGGAGACATACCACAGGACCGTGCCTGCTCTATCCTAGGAAACTGTGTCCATTCCTTTGGCCACACACCTCCAGAATATGAGAAACCTCAAGGACATCCCACTACTGGGAGCCTCGCTGGACACACAGGGTCATTCGGACACAAGCTGAGCAGCTACCTCCACGAAGGCATGCACACAGATGTCAACAGTGATAGAAGGTTGAGCAGGACAGGCCCTTAGGCCCTATTCTCTACTCTTGCTTTGGTTTCCAGGTGTCACTCCTCAGAGGCTTTGGTTTGAAGAACAGGATATGGGGCTTTCCTGAGGCACTGAACAGAACTCCTCTCGTCTCCACATGGTTCCTTAGAACCTTGCTCAGAATCATTGGCCTGGAGCCAAGCAACAGGTCTTAATTGACCTGCAGAAGACTCTCTGCTGTTTGGAGCTTCTCATAACTCCCATCGTGGGAATACCCCCATGGCCTCGTGATGACCCCTCATTCATGAAGGGGCCATCAGGGACAGAAACCTCAACATGAGCGATCGTCTGATCCTCGCCCTGACTTCAGATGCACGAGATCTCGATTCAGGTCTGTAGATTGTGCCTGCCATGGCCTCACCCAGAAACCTAAGCTTAGCTTGTGTTCTCAGACTTTTGTCGTCAGACTACTGGCCCACGAACCCTCTAGTTTGGCAATCCAGAACTACAATGCCGCACTCTGCCTGCCATCCAGAAGAAAAACATTGTCCTCTGGGGCTACCCAGTAACCCCAAATGAGTATCTACCTGCACCGACCTTGGCTGTACCCCAAATACATAGGTTGACCAGGGCCCTAATGCCCTTTCTGACACAGCCTGAGTCTGGACACCGTGGCCTCTCCCAGACAGCTGGCCGCACACTTGGCACATCGAGCCTCCGTGGCCTTAGGACGTCATCTCTTCCCAACCTCGGTTTTAAGGTTTCAGAACCTAGACCTTATCTCCAATCACTGCCCAGGGTTGAAGTTGATGCAGAAATCAGAAGTCCTTCCCCATGGCAAGAAACCTTGTGGTTGGCATGTTGTCCAACGTTCAGTGTAGTTGAAACCAGTGTGGCCCTTGAGGCCCCGACATGCTCGCGGGCCACATTGGTCACAAAAACACATTGTGATCCTCGGGCTGAGCCCAGTCCTCAAGTAAGGCCACTCAGGGGCTGGATGAAGAGATAGCATATTGGGCTTGCCATGCCCCTAGGCCCCAATTTTTAACCATAGTTCGGGTTGTCCCTTCAGTCTTCCCCATGGATTTGCTTTGGAATTCCTCTTTTGGTGGGACACCTGAGGTAACAAAACTGAAATGAGTCCTCCCATCCCACAGATTGACGAAAAGCAATTGGGAATCGGGCCAAATCCTCAGAGAGGAAGATTGGTCCATGGCCCATGAGGCCTCCCCGACATTCCAGGGCCATCGCTGATACAAAATCCAGAGACAAAAGCCTGAGCAAGCGCCTCAGACTCGCACTTTCTTCATATCCTGAAGAGTTCTTCTCATGGTTTGTAGATCGGGCCTACCATACCTACGTCCCCAAACCTAAGCTGAGTTTTTGTTTTCCGACTTCTGTCCTGAAAGTCTTGTGCCACACACCCTCCAGGCTGGGCCCCTGGAGCCACACATTAGGACTGTGCCTACAAATCCATGGGAAATCTGCCCATTCCATGGTCCGAAATCGTACAAATTAGGAGAAACCTCCAAAGTCCCTGAGGCCACCCCAATAGTGTAGGTCACACGGAACAAACAATGGCTGTCTGACACCAGCTGATAATCGACCTCCACTCATACCATAGATGGATGTCCCCAGAGAAGAAGATTGAACCAGACAGGACCCTAGGCCATAATAGGATCCATTGCTTTGGGTTACAGGCATGTGTCCTCAAAAGCGTGATTCCAATACGAGCATAGGGGTTTCCTGAAACACCCATCAGAACTCATCTCGTCTCACAAGGAAACCTGTGCATGGGAGCCATGTCCAAAGCTTAGGAGAGTACTTCAGGGTCCCGGTGCCATCGCCCCATTCCAAGGCCCTCATGGACACAAAAACACATTAGGATCCATCCTCAGGAAAGTCCATTTCAACTCAGCCACCCCGTTGCTCCGGCAGAGCCAACAGATCTAAACTGTCTTGTTGCTAGGAGACAATTGGAATGCGAGGCGGGCTTCCCAGGCATCCATCCGCGAAAGGTGCTCTGGAGTCATTCCATATGGGATGTCCTGGAGCTGTCCAACAGGTCTCCATTTTGCTGCAGAAGGAATCCTTGAAGGGGGCATCCCACAACTCCCAACGTGTGAAAACCTCCATGGCCTTGAGATTCCTCTCCGATCATGAAGGGGCAGTCATGCACAGAAACTCCAACCTGAGGCAACGTCTGATCCTCGCCCTGACTTCAGATGCATGAGCTATTGTTTCAGATCTGCAGGGGGTACAAGCCGTGCCCTCGCCCTGAAACACAAGTCTAGCTTGTCTTCTCAGACTTCCGTCCTCACACTCCTGGCCCCGAAGCCCTCTAGTTTGGCAATTCCAGACCCACAATGCAGCACCCTGCCTGCCCTCTAGAAAAAAAATTATTGCCTCATGAGGTACCCAGGCACCTTAAATGAGGGTAAACCTACACAGCACTCGATTTTACCCAAATTATATAGTCTAACCTGGGCACTAATGGACTGTCGAACACAACCTGAGCCCGGACCTCCTGACCAACACCCAGAAAACTGACCGCACACTGAGCACATAAAACCCGCCATGGCATTAGGTCATCATCTCTTCCCTACCTCAGTTTTCAGGCTTCAGAACCGAGACCTTATCTCCAATCACTGCCCATGGGTGAGTGTGATGCAGAAATCCGAACTCCTCCTTACCCATGGCAAGAACCCTTGTGGTTGGCACGTTGTCCAACGTTCAGTGTAGGAGAAACAAGCATTCACCCTGAGGCCCCGCCCATTCTTGAGTGCGACGAGGGCATACACACGCATTGTGACCCTCAGCATGAGTCCTGTCCTCTAGTAAGTGCTCTCAGTGGCTGGACCATTAGATGTCATAATGGGCTTGACATGTCCCTAGGCCCCAATTTTTAACCAGATTTCTGATTGTCCAGTCGCCCCTCCCCAGGGCTCTACTCTGGAATCCCTCATTTGGTGGGACACCTGAGGTTAATAAAGAAAACAACAACAACAACAAAAAAAAAAACGGACTTCTTCCAGCCCACAGAATGACCCCAAACTCTTTGGACGGTGCCAAACCACCAGAGTAAGACTCGTCCATTTCCCATGAAGTCACCCAGAAATTCCACGACCATGAGTGACACGATATCCAGAGACAAAAACTTGAGCAGGAGCGCCACACTCGCCCTTCTTTCAAATCCCGAAGAGTTCTCCTAATGGTCTGTAGATCAGTCCTGCCATACCTATGACCCGAAACATAAGCCGAGTTTGTGTTTTCATACAACTGTCCAAACAGCCCTGGCCTACACAACCTACAGGCTCAGGCCACTGGAGCCAAACCTGAGGACTGTACTTGCCCTCTCCAAGGGAATTGGGTGTGCCCATTCCAATGGCCACAACCCTTCTAATAGGATAAACCTCCAAAGTCCCTGATCCATCTCAATAGTGGTGGCTTCCCAGGAAAAACAGGGGCCATCTGAGCCCAACTGAGCACCTACCTGACCTCAGACTCATACACAGATGTCCCCAGAGGTAAAAAGGAAAGAACAGGCCCCTAGGCACTAATCAGATCCATTGCTTTGGTTTCCAGGCATGTCTCCTCAGAGGCCTGGATTTCAAAAGCAGCATATAGCTGTTTCTTGACTCACCCATCAGAAAACATCTCATCTACACATGGGAAACTTGCACGTTGGAGCTGTGTCAAAGCCTCTGTTTAGGAGAACCCTTTAGGGCCCCAGTGCCACCGCTTCATTCCAAGGTCTCCATAGACACAAAAGCACATTAGGACCCTTCCCCAGTGGTGTCCATTTCAACTCAGCGTCCTCGGTTGCTCCCCACAGATCCAGGAGATCTAACCTCTCTTGTTGCTTGGAGACAATTGGAATGCGAGGTGGGCTACCCAGCCATCCATCCTTAGAACCCTGCTCAGAATCATTGGCCTGGAGCCAAACAACAGGTCTCAATTGTCCTGCAGAAGACTCTCTGTAGTTTGGAGCTTCTCATAACTCCCATCGTGGGAAAACCCCCATGGCCTCGTGATGCCCCCCCCCCATTCATGAAGGGGCCATCAGGGACAGAAACTCCAACCTGAGCGATCATCTGATCCTCGCCCTGACTTCAGATGCACGAGATCTCGATTCAGGTCTGTAGATTGTGCCTACCATGGCCTCACCCAGAAACCTAAGCCTAGCTTGTGTTCTCAGACGTTTGTCGTCAGGCTACTGGCCCACAAGTTCTCCAGTTTGGCAATCCAGAACTACAATGCAGCACTCTGCCTGTTCTCCAGAAGAAAAACTTTGTCCTCTGGGGCTATCCAGTAACCCCAAATGAGGATCAACCTGCACCGACCTTGGCTGTACCCCAAATACATAGGCTGACCAGGGTACTAATGCCATTTCTGACACAGCCTGAGCCTGGACCCCCTGGCCCCACCAGACAGCTGGCCGCACACTGAGCACATCGAGCCGCCGTGGCCTTAGTTCGTCATCTCTTCCCAAACTCGGTTTTCAGGTTTCAGAACCTAGACCTTATCTCCAATCACTGCCCAGGGTTGAAGGTGATGCAGAAATCAGAACTCCTTCCCCATGGCAAGAAACCTTGTGGTTGGCATGTTGTCCAACGTTCAGTGTAGTTGAAACCAGTGTGGCCCATGAGGCCCCGCCCATGCTCGCGGGCCACATTGGTCACAAACACATTGTGACCCTCAGGCTGAGCCCAGTCCTGAAGTAAGGCCACTCAGTGGCTGGATGAAGAGATAGCATATTGGGCTTGCCATGCCCCTAGGCCCCAATTTTTAACCATAGTTCGGGTTGTCCCTTCAGTCTTCCCCACGGCTTGGCCTTGGAATTCCTCTTTTGGTGGGACATCTAAGGTAACAAAATTGACATGAGTCTTCCCATCCCACAGATTGACGAAAATCAATTGGGAATCGGGCCAAATCCTCAGAGAGGAAGATTCGTCCATGGCCCATGAGGCCTCCCTTACATTCCACGGCCATCGCTGATACAAAATCCAGAGACAAAAGCCTGACCAAGCACCTCAGACCCGCACTTTCTTCATATCCTGAAGAGTTCTTCTCATGGTTTGTAGATCGGGCCTGCCATACCTACGTCCCAAACCTAAGCTGAGTTTGTGTTTTCAGACTTCTGTCCTCAAAGTCTTGGGCCACACACCCTCCAGGCTGGGCCCCTGGAGCCACACATTAGGACTGTGCCTACCAATCCATGGGAATTCTGCCCATTCCATGGTCCAAAATCCTACAAATTAGGAGAAACCTCCAAAGTCCCTGAGGCCATCCCAATAGTGTAGGTCGCCCGGAACAAACAAGGGCTGTTGACACCAGCAGATAATCGACCTCCACTCATACCATAGATGGATGTCCCCAGAGAAGAAGATTGTACCAGACAGGACCCTAGGCCATAATAGGATCCATTGCTTTGGGTTACGGGCATGTGTCCTCAAAAGCCTGATTCCAATACGAGCATAGGTGTTTTGCTGAGGCACCCATCAGAACTCATCTCGTCTCCACAAGGAAACCTGTGCATGGGAGCCATGTCCAAAGCTTAGGAGAGTACTTCAGGGTCCCGGTGCCACCTCCCCATTCCAAGGCCCTCATGGACACAAAAACACATTACGACCCATCCTCAGGAAAGTCCATTTCAACTCAGCCACCCCGGTTGCTCCCGCAGAGCCAGCAGATCTAAATTGTCTTGTTGCTAGGAGACAATTGGAATGCAAGGCGGGCTTCCCAGGCATCCATCCGCGAACGGTGCTCTGGAGTCATTCCATATGGGATGTCCTGGAGTTGTCCAACAATTCTCAACTGTCCCGCAGAAAGAATCCTTGAAGGGGGCATCCTACATCTCCCAACGTGGGAAAACCTCAATGGCCTCGAGATTCCGCTCCCTTCATGAAGCGGCCGTCATGCACAGAATCTCCAACCTGAGCCAACGTCTGATCCTCGCCCTGAATTCAGACGCATGAGATATTGGTTCAGATTTGCACGGGGTACCTGCCGTGCCCTCGCCCTGAAACCCAAGTCTAGCTTGTCTTCTCAGACTTCCGTCCTCACACTCCTGGCCCCGAAGCCCTCAAGTTTGGCAATTCCGGACCCACAATGCAGCACTCTTCCTTCCTCTAGAAAAAAAATTATTGCTACATGAGCTGCCCAGGCAGCTTAAATGAGGGTAAACCTACACAGCACTCGACTTTACCCAAATTATATAGTCTAACCTGGGCACTAATGCACTGTCGAACACAACCTGAGCCCGGACCTCCTGACCAAAACCCAGAAAACTGACTGCACAGTGAGCACATATAACCCGCCATGGCCTTAGATCATCATCACTTGCCTACCTCAGTTTTCAGGCTTCAGAACCGAGACCTTATCTCCAATCACTGCCCAGGGGTGAGTGTGATGCAGAAATCAGAACTCCTCCTTACCCATGGCAAGAACCCTTGTGGTTGGCACGTTGTCCAACGTTCAGTGTAGGAGAAACCAGCATTCACCCTGAGGCCCCGCCCATTCTTGATTGCGACGAGGGCATACACACGCATTGTGACCCTCAGCATGAGTCCTTTCCTCTAGTAAGTCCTCTCAGTGGCTGGAACATTAGATATCATAACGGGCTTGACATGTCCCTAGGCCCCTATTTTTAACCAGATTTCTGATTGTCCAGTCGCCCCTCCCCAGGGCTCGACTCTGGAATCCCTCATTTGGTGGGACACCTGAGGTTAATAAAGAAAACAACAACAACAACAACAACAACAAAAAAAAAAAACGGACTTCTTCCAGCCCACAGAATGACCCCAAACTCTTTGGACGGGGCCAAACCACCAGAGAGTAAGACTGGTCCATTTCCCATGAAGTCACCCAGAAATTCCAAGACCATAGGTGACATGATATCTAGAGACAAAAACTTGAGCAGGAGCCTCACACTCGCCTTTCTTTCAATTCCCGAAGAGTTCTCCTCATGGTCTGTAGATCAGTCCTGCCATACCTATGACCCGAAACATAAGCCGAGTTTGTGATTTCAGACAACTGTCCAAACAGACCTGGCCTACACAACCTACAGGCTCAGGCCCCTGGAGCCAAACCTGAGGACTGTACTTGCCCTCTCCAAGGGAATTGTGTGTGCCCATTCCAATGGCCACAACACTTCTAATAGGATAAACCTCCAAATTCCCTGATCCATCTCAATAGTGGTGGCTTCCCAGGAAAAACAGGGGCCATCTGAGCCCAACTGAGCACCTACCTGCACTCAGACCCATAGACAGATGTCCCCAGAGGTAAAAAGGAAAGAACAGGCCCCTAGGCACTAATCAGATCCATTGCTTTGGTTTCCAGGCATCTCTCCTCAGAGGCCTGGATTTCCAAAGCAGCATCTAGCTGTTTCTTGACTCACCCATCAGAAAACATCTCATCTACACATGGGAAACTTGCACGTTGGAGCTGTGTCAAAGCCTCTGTTTAGGAGAACTCTTTAGGGCCCCAGTGCCACCGCTTCATTCCAAGGTCTCCATAGACACAAAAGCACAGTAGGACCCATCCCCAGGGGTGTCCATTTCAACTCAGCATCCTCGGTTGCTCCCCACAGATCCAGGAGATCTAACCTGTCTTGTTGCTAGGAGACAATTGGAATGCGAGGTGGGCTACCCAGCCATCCATCCTTAGAACCCTGCTCAGAATTATTGGCCTGGAGCCAAACAACAGGTCTCAATTGTCCTGCAGAAGACTCTCTGCAGTTTGGAGCTACTCACCACTCCCATCGTGTTAAAACATAAATGGGCTTGTGATGCCCCCCCCATTAGTGAAGGGGCCATCAGGGACAGAAACTCCAACCTGAGCGATCTTCTGATCCTCACCCTGACATCAGATGCACGAGATCTCAATTCAGGTCTGTAGATTATGCCTGCCATGGCCTCACCCAGAAACCTAAGGGTAGCTTGTGTTCTCAGACTTTTGTCGTCAGACTACTGGCCCACAAGCCCTCCAGTTTGGCAATCCAGAACTACAATGCAGCACTGTGCCTGCCCTCCAGAAGAAAAACATTGTCCTCTCGGGCTACCCAGAAACCCCAAATGAAAATCAACCTGCACCGACCTTGGCTGTACCCCAAATACGTAGGCTGACCAGGGCACTAATGCCCTTTCTGACACAGCCTGAACCTGGTCCCCAGGCCCCTCCCAGACAGCTGGCCGCACACTGAGCACATCGAGCCGCCGTGGCCTTAGGTCGTCATCTCTTCCCAACATCGGTTTTCAGGTTTCAGAACCTAGACCTTATCTCCAATCACTGCCCAGGGTTGAAGGTGATGCAGAAATCAGAACTCCTTCCCCATGGCAAGAAACCTTGTGGTTTGCATGTTGTCCAACGTTCAGTGTAGTTGAAACCAGTGTGGCCCATGAGGCCCCGCCCATGCTCGCGGGCCACATTGGTCACAAACACACATTGGGACCCTCAGGCTGAGCCCAGTCCTCAAGTAAGGCCACTCAGTGGCTGAATGAAGAGATAGCATATTGGGCTTGCCATGCCCCTAGGCCCCAATTTTTAACCATAGTTCGGGTTGTCCCTTCAGTCTTCCCCACGGCTTGGCTTTGGAAATCCTCTTTTGGTGGGACACCTGAGGTAACAAAAATGAAATGAGTCCTCCCATCCCACAGATTGACGAAAAGCAATTGGGAATCGGGCCAAATCCTCAGAGAGGAAGATTCGTCCATGGCCCATGAGGCCTCCCCGACATTCCACGGCCATCGCTGATACAAAATCCAGAGACAAAAGTTGAGCAAGCGCCTCAAACTCGCACTTTCTTCATATCCTGAAGAGTTCTTCTCATGGTTTGTAGATCGGGCCTGCCATAACTACGTCCCCAAACCTAAGCTGAGTTTGTGTTTTCCGACTTCTGTCCTGAAAGTCTTGGGCCACACACCCTCCAGGCTGGGCCCCTGGAGCCACACATTAGGACTGTGCCTACCAATCCATGGGAATTCTGCCCATTCCATGGTCCAAAATCGTACAAATTAGGAGAAACCTCCAAAGTCCCTGAGGCCATCCCAATAGTGTAGGTCGCCCGGGAACAAACAAGGGCTGTCTGACACCAGCTGATAATCGACCTCCACTCATACCATAGATGGATGTCCCCAGAGAAGAAGATTGAACCAGACAGGACCCTAGGCCATAATAGGATCCATTGCTTTGGGTTACAGGCATGTGTCCTCAAAAGCCTGATTCCAATACGAGCATACGTGTTTTGCTGAGGCACCCATCAGAACTCATCTCGTCTCCACAAGGAAACCTGTGCATGGGAGCCATGTCCAAAGCTTAGGAGAGTACTTCAGGGTCCCGGTGCCACCGCCCCATTCCAAGGCCCTCATGGACACAAAAACACATTACGACCCATCCTCAGGAAAGTCCATTTCAACTCAGCCACCCCGGTTGCTCCGGCAGAGCCATCAGATCTAAACTCTCTTGTTGCTAGGAGACAATTGAATGCGAGGCGGGCTTCCCAGGCATCCATCCGCGAACGGTGCTCTGGAGTCATTCCATATGGGATGTCCTGGAGCTGTCCAACAGGTCTCAATTGTACCGCAGAAGGAATCCTTGAAGGGGCACATCCCACAACTCCCAACGTGGGAAGACCTCAATGGCCTCGAGATCCCGCTCCCTTCATGAAGCGGCAGTCATGCTCAGAAACTCCAACCTGAGCCAACGTCTGATCATCGCCCTGACTTCAGACGCATGAGATATTGGTTCAGATCTGCAGGGGGTACCTGCCGTGCCCTCGCCCTGAAACCCAAGTCTAGCTTGTCTTCTCAGACTTCCGTCCTCACACTCCTGGCTCCGAAGCCCTCAAGTTTGGCAATTCCGGACCCACAATGCAGCACCCTGCCTGCCCTCTAGAAAAAAAAATTAGTGTCTCATGAGCTTCCCAGGCACCTTAAATGAGGATAAACCTACACAGCACTCGACTTTACCCAAATTATATAGTCTAACCTGGGCACTAATGCACTATCGAACACAACCTGAGCCCGGACCTCTTGACCAACCCCAAGAAAGCTGACCGCACACTGAGCACATAAAACCCGCCATGGCCTTAGGTCATCATCTCTTCCCTACCTCAATTTTCAGGCTTCAGAACCGAGACCTTATCTCCAATAACTGCCCAGGGGTGAGTGTGATGCAGAAATCAGAACTCCTCCTTAACCATGGCAAGAACCCTTGTGGTTGGCACGTTGTCCAACGTTCAGTGTAGGAGAAACCAGCATTCACCCTGAGGCCCCGCCCACTCTTGATTGCGACGAGGGCATACACACGCATTGTGACCCTCATCATGAGTCCTGTCCTCTAGTAAGTCCTCTCAGTGGCTGGACCATTAGATATCATAACGGGCTTTACATGTCCCTAGGCCCCAATTTTTAACCAGATTTCTTATTGTCCAGTCGCCCCTCCCCAGGGCTCTACTCTGGAATCCCTCATTTGGTGGGACACCTGAGGTTAAAAATGAATACAACAACAACTAAAAAAAAAAACGGAATTCTTCCAGCCCACAGAATGACCCCAACTCTTTGGACGGGGCCAAACCACTAGAGAGTAAGACTCGTCCATTTCCCATGAAGTCACCCAGAAATTCCACGACCATGAGTGACACGATATCCAGAGACAAAAACGTGAGCAGGAGCCTCACACTCGCCTTTCTTTCAAATCCCAAAGAGTTCTCCTCATGGTCTGTAGATCAGTCCTGTCATACCAATGACCCGAAACATAAGCCGAGTTTGTGTTTTCAGACAACTGTCCAAACAGCCCTGGCCTACACAACCTACAGGCTCAGGCCCCTGGAGCCAAACCTGAGGACTGTACTTGCCCTCTCCAAGGGAATTGTGTGTGCCCATTCCAACGGCCACAACCCTTCTAATAGGATAAACCTCCAAACTCCCTGATCCATCTCAATAGTGGTGGCTTCCCAGGAAAAACAGGGGCAATCTGAGTTTAACTGAGCACCTACCTACACTCAGTCCCATAGACAGATGTCCCCAGAGGTAAAAAGGAAACAACAGGCCCCTAGGCACTAATCAGATCCATTGTTTTGGTTTCCGGGCATCTCTCCTCAAGGCCTGGATTTCAAAAGCAGCATATAGCTGTTTCTTGACTCACCCATCAGAAAACATCTCATCTACACATGGGAAACTTGCACGTTGGAGCTGTGTCAAAGCCTCTGTTTAGGAGAACCCTTTAGGGCCCCAGTGCCACCGCTTCATTCCAAGGTCTCCATAGACAAAAAAGCACATTTGGACCCATCCCCGGGGGTGTCCATTTCAACACAGCGTCCTCGGTAGCTCCCCACAGATCCAGGAGATCTAACCTGTCTTGTTGCTAGGAGACAATTGGAATGCGAGGTGGGCTACCCAGCCATCCATCCTTAGAACCCTGCTCAGAATCATTGGCCTGGAGCCAAACAACAGGTCTCTATTGTCCTGCAGAAGACTCTCTGCAGTTTGGAGCTCCTCACAACTCCCATCGTGGGAAAACCCCCATGGCCTCTTGATGCCCCCCATTCATGAAGGGGCCATCAGGGACAGAAACTCCAACCTGAGCGATCGTCTGATCCTCGCCCTGACTTCAGATGCACGAGATCTCGATCAGGTCTGTAGATTGTGCCTGCCATGGCCTCACCCAGAAACCTAAGCCTAGATTGTGTTCTCAGACTTTTTTCGTCAGACTACTGGCCCACAAGCCCTCCAGTTTGGTAATCCAGAACTACAATGCAGCACTCTGCCGGCCCTCCAAAAGAAAAACATTGCCCTCTGGGTCTACCCAGTAACCCCAAATGAGGATCAACCTACAACGACCTTGTCTGTACCCCCAATACATAGGCTGACCAGGGCACTAATGCCCTTTCGGACACAGCCTGAGCCTGGAACCCCTGGCCCCTCCCAGACCGCTGGCCGCACACTGAGCACATGGAGCCGCCATGGCCTTAGGTCATCATCTCTTCCCAACCTTGGTTTTCAGGTTTCAGAATCTAGACATTATCTCCAATCACTGCCCAGGGTTGAAGGTGATGCAGAAATCAGAACTCCTTCCCCATGGCAAGAAACCTTGTGGTTTGCATGTTGTCCAACGTACAGTGTAGTTGAAACCAGTGTGGCCCATGAGGCCTCGCCTACGCTCGCGGGCCACATTGGTCACAAACACACATTGTGATCCTCAGGCTGAGCCCAGTCCTCAAGTAAGGCCACTCAGTGGCTGGATGAAGAGACAGCATATTGGGCTTGACATGCCCCTAGGCCCCAATTTTTAACCATAGTTCGTGTTGTCCCTTCAGTCTTCCCCACGGCTTTGCTTTGTGATTCCTATTTTGGTGGGACACCTGAGGTAACAAAACTGAAATGAGTCCTCCCATCCCACAGATTGACGAAAAGCAATTGGGAATCGGGCCAAATCCTCAGAGAGGAAGATTCGTCCATGGCCCATGAGGCCTCCCGGACATTCCACGGAAATCGCTGATACAAAATCCAGAGACAAAAGCCTGCACAAGCGCCTCAGACTCGCACTTTCTTCATATCCTGAAGAGTTCTTCTCATGGTTTGTAGATCGGGCCTGCCATACCTACGTCCCCAAACCTAAGCTGAGTTTGTGTTTTCACACTTCTGTCCTCAAAGTCTTGGGCCACACACCCTCGACGCTGGGCCCCTGGAGCCACACATTAGGACTGTGCCTACCAATCCATGGGAATTCTGCCCATTCCATGGTCCAAAATCGTACAAATTAGGAGAAACCTCCATAGTACCTGAGGCCATCCCAATAGTGTAGGTCGCCCGGAACAAACAAGGGCTGTCTGACACCAGCTGATAATCGACCTCCACTCATACCATAGATGGATGTACCCAGAGAAGAAGATTGAACCAGAGTGGACCCTAGGCCATAATAGGATCCATTGCTTGGGTTACAGGCATGTTTCCTCAAAAGCCTGATTCCAATACGAGTATAGGGGTTTTCCTGAGGCACCCATCAGAACTCATCTCGTCTCCACAAGGAAACCTGTGCATGGGAGCCATGTCCAAAGCTCATGAGAGTACTTCAGGGTCCCGGTACCACTGCCACATTCCAAGGCCCTCATGGACACAAAAACTCATTAGGACCTATCCTCAGGAAAGTCCATTTCAACTCAGCCACCCCGGTTGCTCCGGCAGAGCCATCAGATCTAAACTGTCTTGTTGCTAGGAGACAACTGGAATGCGAGGCGGGCTTCCCAGGCATCCATCCGCGAACGGTGCTCTGGAGTCATTCCATATGGGATGTCCTGGAGCTGTCCAACAGGTCTCAATTGTACCGCAGAAGGAATCCTTGAAGGGGCACATCCCACAACTCCCAACGTGGGAAGACCTCAATGGCCTCGAGATTCCGCTCCCTTCATGAAGCGGCCGTCATGCACAGAAACTCCAACCTGAGCCAACGTCTGATCATCGCCCTGACTTCAGATGCATGAGATATTGGTTCAGATCTGCAGGGGGTACCTGCCGTGCCCTCGCCCTGAAACCCAAGTCTAGCTTGTCTTCTCAGACTTCCGTCCTCACACTCCTGGCCCCGAAGCCCTCAAGTTTGGCAATTCCGGACCCACAATGCAGCACCCTGCCTGCCCTCTAGAAAAAAAATTATTGCCTCATGAGCTACCCAGGCACCTTAAATGAGGATAAACCTACACAGCACTCGACTTTACCTAAATTATATAGTCTAACCTGGGCACTAATGCACTGTCGAACACAACCTGAGCCCGGACCTCCTGACCAACACCAAGAAAGCTGACCGCACACTGAGCACATAAAACCCGCCATGGCCTTAGGTCATCATCTCTTCCCTACCTCAGTTTTCAGGCTTCAGAACCGAGACCTTATCTCCAATCACTGCCCAGGGGTGAGTGTGATGCAGAAATCAGAGCTCCTCCTTACCCATGGCAAGAACCCTTGTGGTTGGCACGTTGTCCAACGTTCAGTGTAGGAGAAACCAGCATTCACCCTGAGGCCCCGCCCATTCTTGATTGCGACGAGGGCATACACACGCATTGTGACCCTCAGCATGAGTCCTTTCCTCTAGTAAGTTCTCTCAGTGGCTGGAACATTAGATATCATAACGGGCTTTACATGTCCCTAGGCCCCAATTTTTAACCAGATTTCTGATTGTCCAGTCGCCCCTCCCCAGGGCTCTACTCTGGAATCCCTCATTTGGTGGGACACCTGAGGTTAAAAATGAATACAACAACAACAAAAAAAAAACGGAATTCTTCCAGCCCACAGAATGACCCCAACTCTTTGGACGGGGCCAAACCACTAGAGAGTAAGACTCGTCCATTTCCCATGAAGTCACCCAGAAATTCCACGACCATGAGTGACACGATATCCAGAGACAAAAACGTGAGCAGGAGCCTCACACTCGCCTTTCTTTCAAATCCCAAAGAGTTCTCCTCATGGTCTGTAGATCAGTCCTGCCATACCAATGACCCGAAACATAAGCCGAGTTTGTGTTTTCAGACAACTGTCCAAACAGCCCTGGCCTACACAACCTACAGGCTCAGGCCCCTGGAGCCAAACCTGAGGACTGTACTTGCCCTCTCCAAGGGAATTGTGTGTGCCCATTCCAATGGCCACAACCCTTCTAATAGGATAAACCTCCAAACTCCCTGATCCATCTCAATAGTGGTGGCTTCCCAGAAAAAACAGGGGCAATCTGAGCCCAACTGAGCACCTACCTACACTCAGTCCCATAGACAGATGTCCCCAGAGGTAAAAAGGAAACAACAGGCCCCTAGGCACTAATCAGATCCATTGCTTTGGTTTCCAGGCATCTCTCCTCAAGGCCTGGATTTCAAAAGCAGCATATAGCTGTTTCTTGACTCACCCATCAGAAAACATCTCATTTACACATGGGAAACTTGCACGTTGGAGCTGTGTCAAAGCCTCTGTTTAGGAGAACCCTTTAGGGCCCAAGTGCCACCGCATCATTCCAAGGTCTCCATAGACACAAAGCACATTAGGACCCATCCCCAGGGGTGTCCATTTCAACACAGCGTCCTCGGTTGCTCCCCACAGATCCAGGAGATCTAACCTGTCTTGTTGCTAGGAGACAATTGGAATGCGAGGTGGGCTACCCAGCCATCCATCCTTAGAACCCTGCTCAGAATCATTGGCCTGGAGCCAAACAACAGGTCTCAATTGTCCTGCAGCAGACCCTCTGCAGTTTGGAGCTCCTCACAACTCCCATCGTGGGAAAACCCCCATGGCCTCGAATTGCCCCCCATTCATGAAGGGGCCATCAGGGACAGAAACTCCAACCTGAGCGATCGTCTCATCCTCGCCCTGACTTCAGATGCACGAGATCTCGATTCAGGTCTGTAGATTGTGCCTGCCATGGCCTCACCCAGAAACCTAAGCTTAGCTTGTGTTCTCAGACTTTTGTCGTCAGACTACTGGCCCACAAGCCCTCCAGTTTGGCAATCCAGAACTACAATGCAGCACTCTGCCGGCCCTCCAAAAGAAAAACATTGCCCTCTGGGTCTACCCAGTAACCCCAAATGAGGATCAACTTACACCGACCTTGGCTGTACCCCCAATACATTGGCTAACCAGGGCACTAATGCCCTTTCGGACACAGCCTGAGCCTGGAACCCCTGGCCCCTCCCAGACCGCTGGCCGCACACTGAGCACATGGAGCCACCATGGCCTTAGGTCGTCATCTCTTCCCAACCTCGGTTTTCAGGTTTCAGAACCTAGACCTTATCTCCAATCACTGCCCAGGGTTGAAGGTGATGCAGAAAGTAGAACTCCTTCCCCATGGCAAGAAACCTTGTGGTTGGCATGTTGTCCAACGTTCAGTGTAGTTGAAACCAGTGTGGCCCATGAGGCCCCGCCCATGCTCGCGGGCCACATTGGTCACAAACACACATTGTGACCCTCAGGCTGAGCCCAGTCCTCAAGGAAGGCCACTCAGTGGCTGGATGAAGACATAGCATATTGGGCTTGCCATGCCCCTAGTCCCCAATTTTTAACCTTGGTTCGGGTTGTCCCTTCAGTCTTCCCCACGGCTTTGCTTTGGAATTCCTCTTTTGGTGGGTCACCTGTGGTAACAAACCTGAAATGAGTCCTCTCATCCCACCCATTGACAAAAAGGAATTGGGAATTGGGCCAAATCCTTAGAGAGGAAGATTGGTCCATGGCCCATGAGGCCTCCCCGACATTCCACGGCCATCGCTGATACAAAATCCAGAGACAAAAGCCTGAGCAAGCGCCTCAGACTCACACTTTCTTCATATCCGGAAGAGTTCTTCTCATGGTTTGTAGATCGGGTCTGCCATACCTACGTCCCCAAATCTAAGCTGCGTTTGTGTTTTAGGACTTCTGTCCTCATAGTCTTGGGCCACACACCCTCCAGGCTGTGCCCCTGGAGCCACACATTAGGACTGTGCCAACCAATCCATGGGAATTCTGCCCATTCCATGCTCCAAAATCGTACAAATTAGGAGAAACCTCCAAAGTCCCTGAGGCCTTCCCAATTGTGTAGGTCGCCCGGAACAAACAAGGGCTGTCTGACACCAGCTGATATTCGACCTCCACTCATAGCATAGATGGATGTCCCCAGAGAAGAAGATTGAATCAACAGTACCCTAGGCCATAATAGGATCCATTGCTTTGGGTTACAGGCATATGTCCTCAAAAGCCTGATTCCAATACGAGCATAGGGGTTTGCCTGGGGCACCCATCAGAACTCATCTTCTCTCCACAAGGAAACCTGTGCATGGGAGCCATGTCCAAAGCTTAGGAGAGTACTTCAGGGTCCCGGTGCCACCGCCCCATTCCAAGGCCCTCATGGACACAAAAACACATTAGGACCCATCCTTAAAAAGTCCATTTCAACTCAGCCAGCCCGGTTGCTCCGGCAGAGCCATCAGATCTAAACTGTCTTGTTGCTAGGAGACAATAGGAATGCGAGGCGGGCTTCCCAGGCATCCATCCGCGAACGGTGCTCTGGAGTCATTCCATATGGGATGTCCTGGAGCTGTCCAACAAGTCTCAATTGTCCCGCAGAAGGAATCCTTGAAGGGGGCATCCCACAACTCCCAACGTGGGAAAACCTCAATGGCCTCGAAATTCCGCTCCCTTCATGAAGCGGCCGTCATGCACAGAAACTCCACCCTGAGCCAACGTCTGATCCTCGCCCTGACTTCAGATGCATGAGATATTGGTTCAGATCTGCAGGGGGTAACTGCCGTGCCTCGCCCTGAAACCCAAGTCTAGCTTGTCTTCTCAGACTTCCGTCCTCACACTCCTGGCCCCGAAGCCCTCAGGTTTGGCAATTCCGGACCCACAATGCAGCACTCTGTCTGCCCACTAGAAAAAAAATTATTGCCTCATGAGCTGCCCAGGCACCTTAAATGAGGATCAACGTACAAAGCACTCAACTTTACCCAAATTATATAGTCTAACCTGGGCACTAATGCACTGTCGAACACAACCTGAGCCCGGACTTCCTGACCAACACCCAGAAAGCTGAACGCACACTGATCACATAAAAACCGCCATGGCCTTAGGTCATCATCTCTTCCCTACCTCAATTTTAAGGCTTCAGAACCGAGACCTTATTTCCAATCACTGCCCAGGAGTGAGTGTGATGCAGAAATCAGAACTTCTCCTTACCCATGGCAAGAACCCTTGTGGTTGGCACGTTGTCCAACGATCAGTGTAGGAGAAACCAGCATTCACCCTGAGGCCCCGCCCATTCTTTATTGCGATGAGGGCATACAAACGCATTGTGACCCTCAGTATGAGTCCTGTCCTCTAGTAAGTGCTCTCAGTGGCTGGGCCATTAAATATCATAATGGGCTTGACATGTCCATAGGCCCCAATTTTTAACCAGATTTCTGATTGTCCAGTCGCCCCTCCCCAGGTCTCTACTCTGGAATCCCTCATTTGGTGGAACAACTGAGGTTAAAAAAGAATACAACAACAACAAAAAAAAAACGGAATTCTTCCAGCCCACAGAATGACCCCAACTCTTTGGCCGGGGCCAAACCACCAGAGAGTAAGACTCGTCCATTTCCCATGAAGTCACCCAGAAATTCCACGACCATGAGTGACACGATATCCAGAGACAAAAACTTGAGCAGGAGCCTCACACTCGCCCTTCTTTCAAATCCCGAAGAGTTCTCCTCATGGTCTGTAGATCAGTCCTGCCATACCAATGACCCGAAACATAAGCCGAGATTGTTTTTTCAGACAACTGTCCAAAGAGCCCTGGCCTACACAACCTACAGGCTCAGGCCCCTGGAGCCAAACCTGAGGACTGAACTTGCCCTCTCCAAGGGAATTGTGTGTGCCCATTCCAATGGCCACAACCATTCTAATAGGATAAACCTCCAAACTCCCTGATCCATCTCAATAGTGGTGGCTTCCCAGAAAAAACAGGGGCAATCTGAGCCCAACTGAGCACCTACCTACACTCAGTCCCATAGACAGATGTCCCCAGAGGTAAAAAGGAAAGAACAGGCCCCTAGGCACTAATCAGATCCATTGCTTTGGTTTCCAGGCATCTCTCCTCAAGGCCTGGATTTCAAAAGCAGCATATAGCTGTTTCTTGACTCACCCATCAGAAAACATCTCATCTACACATGGGAAACTTGCACGTTGGAGCTGTGTCAAAGCCTCTGTTTAGGAGAACCCTTTAGGGCCCAAGTGCCACCGCATCATTCCAAGGTCTCCATAGACACAAAGCACATTAGGACCCATCCCCAGGGGTGTCCATTTCAACACAGCGTCCTCGGTAGCTCCCCACAGATCCAGGAGATCTAACCTGTCTTGTTGCTAGGAGACAATTGGAATGCGAGGTGGGCTACCCAGCCATCCATCCTTAGAACCCTGCTCAGAATCATTGGCCTGGAGCCAAACAACAGGTCTCAATTGTCCTGCAGCAGACTCTCTGCAGTTTGGAGCCCCTCACAACTCCCATCGTGGGAAAACCCCCATGGCCTCGTGATGCCCCCCATTCATGAAGGGGCCATCAGGGACAGAAACTCCAACCTGAGCGATCGTCTGATCCTCGCCCTGACTTCAGATGCACGAGATCTCGATTCAGGTCTGTAGATTGTGCCTGCCATGGCCTCACCCAGAAACCTAAGCTTAGCTTGTGTTCTCAGACTTTTGTCGTCAGACTACTGGCCCACAAGCCCTCCAGCTTGGCAATCCAGAACTACAATGCAGCACTCTGCCGGCCCTCCAAAAGAAAAACATTGCCCTCTGGGTCTACCCAGTAACCCCAAATGAGGATCAACCTACACCGACCTTGGCTGTACCCCCAATACATTGGCTGACCAGGGCACTAATGCCCTTTTGGACACAGCCTGAGCCTGGAACCCCTGGCTCCTCCCAGACCGCTGGCCGCACACTGAGCACATGGAGCCGCCATGGCCTTAGGTCGTCATCTCTTCCCAACCTCGGTTTTCAGGTTTCAGAACCTAGACCTTATCTCCAATCACTGCCCAGGGTTGAAGGTGATGCAGAAAGCAGAACTCCTTCCCCATGGCAAGAAACCTTGTGGTTTGCATATTGTCCAACGTTCAGTGTAGTTGAAACCAGTGTGGCCCATGAGGCCCCGCCCATGCTCGCGGGCCACATTGGTCACAAACACACATTGGGACCCTCAGGCTGAGCCCAGTCCTCAAGGAAGGCCACTCAGTGGCTGGATGAAGACATAGCATATTGGGCTTGCCATGCCCCTAGTCCCCAATTTTTAACCTTGGTTCGGGTTGTCCCTTCAGTCTTCCCCACGGCTTTGCTTTGGAAATCCTCTTTTGGTGGGTCACAAGTGGTAACAAACCTGAAATGAGTCCTCCCATCCCACCCATTGACGAAAAGGAATTGGGAATTGGGCCAAATCCTTAGAGAGGAAGATTGGTCCATGGCCCATGAGGCCTCCCCGACATTCCACTGCCATCGCTGATACAAAATCCAGAGACAAAAGCCTGAGCAAGCGCCTAAGACTCACACTTTCTTCATATCCTGAAGAGTTCTTCTCATGGTTTGTAGAATTGGTCTGCCATACCTACGTACCCAAATCTAAGCTGCGTTTGTGTTTTAGGACTTCTGTCCTCATAGTCTTGGGCCACACACCCTCCAGGCTGTGACCCTGGAGCCACACATTAGGACTGTGCCTACCAATCCATGGGAATTCTGCCCATTCCATGGTCCAAAATCCTACAAATTATGAGAAACCTCCAAAGTCCCTGAGGCTTTCCCAATTGTGTAGGTCGCCCGGAACAAACAAGGGCTGTCTGACACCAGCTGATATTCGACCTCCACTCATAGCATAGATGGATGTCCCCAGAGAAGAAGATTGAATCAACAGTACCCTAGGCCATAATAGGATCCATTGCTTTGGGTTACAGGCATATGTCCTCAAAAGCCTGATTCCAATACGATCATAGGGGTTTGCCTGGGGCACCCATCAGAACTCATCTTCTCTCCACAAGGAAACCTGTGCATGGGAGCCAAGTCCAAAGCTTAGGAGACTACTTCAGGGTCCCGGTGCCACCGCCCCATTCCAAGGCCCTCATGGACACAAAAACACATTAGGACCCATCCTCAAAAAGTCCATTTCAACTCAGCCAGCCCGGTTGCTCCGGCAGAGCCATCAGATCTAAACTGTCTTGTTGCTAGGAGACAATAGGAATGCGAGGCGGGCTTCCCAGGCATCCATCCGCGAACGGTGCTCTGGAGTCATTCCATATGGGATGTCCTGGAGCTGTCCAACAAGTCTCAATTGTCCCGCAGAAGGAATCCTTGAAGGGGGCATCCCACAACTCCCAACGTGGGAAAACCTCAATGGCCTCGAGATTCCGCTCCCTTCATGAAGCGGCCGTCATGCACAGAAACTCCACCCTGAGCCAACGTCTGATCCTCGCCCTGACTTCAGATGCATGAGATATTGGTTCAGATCTGCAGGGGGTAACTGCCGTGCCTCACCCTGAAACCCAAGTCTAGCTTGTATTCTCAGACTTCCGTCCTCACACTCCTGGCCACGAAGCCCTCATGTTTGGCAATTCCGGACCCACAATGCATCACTCTGCCTGCCCTCTAGAAAAAAAATTATTGCCTCATGAGCTGCCCAGGCACCTTAAATGAGGATCAACGTACAAAGCACTCAACTTTACCCAAATTATATAGTCTAACCTGGGCACTAATGCACTGTCGAACACAACCTGAGCCCGGACCTCCTGACCAACACCCAGAATGCTGAACGCACACTGATCACATAAAAACCGCCATGGCCTTAGGTCATCATCTCTTCCCTACCTCAGTTTTAAGGCTTCAGAACCTAGACCTTATTTCCAATCACTGCCCAGGAGTGAGTGTGATGCAGAAATCAGAACTTCTCCTTACCCATGGCAAGAACCCTTGTGGTTGGCACGTTGTCCAACGATCAGTGTAGGAGAAACCAGCATTCACCCTGAGGCCCCGCCCATTCTTTATTGCGATGAGGGCATACAAACGCATTGTGACCCTCAGTATGAGTCCTGTCCTCTAGTAAGTGCTCTCAGTGGCTGGACCATTAAATATCATAATGGGCTTGACATGTCCATAGGCCCCAATTTTTAACCAGATTTCTGATTGTCCAGTCGCCCCTCCCCAGGTCTCTACTCTGGAATCCCTCATTTGATGGAACAACTGAGGTTAAAAAAGAATACAACAACAACAACAAAAAAACGGAATTCTTCCAGCCCACAGAATGACCCCAACTCTTTGGCCGGGGCCAAACCACCAGAGAGTAAGACTCGTCCATTTCCCATGAAGTCACCCAGAAATTCCACGACCATGAGTGACACGATATCCAGAGACAAAAACTTGAGCAGGAGACTCACACTCGCCCTTCTTTCAAATCCCGAAGAGTTCTCCTCATGGTCTGTAGATCAGTCCTGCCATACCAATGACCCGAAACATAAGCCGAGATTGTTTTTTCAGACAACTGTCCAAACAGCCCTGGCCTACACAACCTACAGGCTCAGGCCACTGGAGCCAAACCTGAGGACTGTACTTGCCCTCTCCAAGGGAATTGTGTGTGCCCATGCCAATGGCCACAACCTTTCTAATAGGATAAACCTCCAAATTCCCAAATCCATCTCAATATTGGTGGCTTCCCAGGAAAAACAGGGGCAATCTGCGCCCAACTGAGCACCTACCTGCTCTCACACCCAAAGACAGATGTCCCCAGAGGTAAAAGGAAAGAACAGGCCCCTAGGCAATATTCAGATCCATTGCTTTGGTTTCCAGGCATCTCTCCTCAGAGGCTTGGATTTCAAAAGCAGCATATAGCTGTTTCTTGACTCACCCATCAGAAAACATCTCATCTACACATGGGAAACTTGCACGTTGGAGCTCTGTCAAAGCCTCGTTTTAGGAGAACTATTTAGGGCCCCAGTGCCACCGCTTCATTTCAAGGGCTCCATAGACACAAAAGCACATTAGGACCCATCCCCAGGGGTGTCCATTTCAACACAGTGTCCTCGGTTGCTCCCCACAGATCCAGGAGATCTAACCTGTCTTGTTGCTGGGAGACAATTGGAATGCGAGGTGGGCTACCCAGCCATCCATCCTTAGAACCCTGCTCAGAATCATTGGCCTGGAGCCAAACAACAGGTCTCAATTGTCCTGCAGCAGACTCTCTGCAGTTTGGAGCTTCTCACAACTCCCATCGTGGGAAAAACCCCATGGCCCCGTGATGCCCCCCCATTCATGAAGGGGCCATCAGGGACAGAAACTCCAACCTGAGCGATCGTCTCATCCTCGCCCTGACTTCAGATGCACGAGATCTCGATTCAGGTCTGTAGATTGTGCCTGCCATGGCCTCACCCAGAAACCTAAGCCTAGCTTGTGTTCTCAGACTCTTGTCGTCAGACTACTGGCCCAAAAGCCCTCCAATTTGGCATTCCAGAACTACAATGCAGCACTCTGCCTGCCCTCCAGAAGAAAAACATTGTCCTCCTGGGCTACCCAATTACCCCAAATGAGGATCAACCTGCACCGACCTTGGCTGTACCCCAAATACATAGGCTGACCAGGGCACTAATGCCCTTTCTGACACAGCCTGAGCCTGGAACCCCTGGCCCCTACCATACAGCTGGCCGCACACTGAGCACATCGAGCCGCCATGGCCTTAGGTCGTCATCTCTTCCCAACCTCGGTTTTCAGGTTTCAGAACCTAGACCTTATCCCCAATCACTGCCCAGGGTTGAAGGTGATGCAGAAATCAGAACTCCTTCCCCATGGCAAAAAACCTTGTGGTGGGCATGTCGTCCAACTTTCAGCATAGTTGAAAACGGTGTGGCCCATGAGGCCCCGCCCATGCTCGCGGGCCACATTGGTCACAAACACACATTTAGACCCTCAGGCTGAGCCCAGTCCTGAAGTAAGGCCACTCAGTGGCTGGATGAAGAGATTTCATATTGGGCTTGCCATGCCCCTAGGCCCCATTTTTTAACCATAGTTCGGATTGTCCCTTCAGTCTTCCACACAGCTATGCTTTGGGATTCCTATTTTGGTGGGACACCTGAGGTAACAAAACTGAAATGAGTCATCCCATCCCACAGATT
Organism: Mustela nivalis; assembly: GCF_964662115.1. Classification (NCBI taxonomy): domain Eukaryota; kingdom Metazoa; phylum Chordata; class Mammalia; order Carnivora; family Mustelidae; genus Mustela; species Mustela nivalis. The sequence goes on from NW_028136354.1 coordinate 869,376, forward strand.
GACGAAAAGCAATTGGGAATCGGGCCAAATCCTCAGAGAGGAAGATTCGTCCATGGCCCATGAGGCCTCCCGGACATTCCACGGCCATCGCTGATACAAAATCCAGAGACAAAAGCCTGCGCAAGCGCCTCAGACTCGCACTTTCTTCATATCCTGAAGAGTTCTTCTCATGGTTTGTAGATCGGGCCTGCCATACCTACGTCCCCAAACCAAAGCTGAGTTTGTGTTTTCAGACTTCTGTCCTCAAAGTCTTGGGCCACACACCCTCGACGCTGGGCCCCTGGAGCCACACATTAGGACTGTGCCTACCAATCCATGGGAATTCTGCCCATTCCATGGTCCAAAATCGTACAAATTAGGAGAAACCTCCAAACTCCCTGAGGCCATCCCAATAGTGTAGGTCGCCCGGAACAAACAAGGGCTGTCTGACACCAGCTGATAATCGACCTCCACTCATACCATAGATGGATGACCCAGAGAAGAAGATTGAACCAGACAGGACTCTAGGCCATTATAGGATCCATTGCTTTGGGTTACAGGCATGTGTCCTCAAAAGCCTGATTAAAATACGAGCATAGGTGTTTTCCTGAGGCACCCATCACAACTCATCTCGTCTCCACAAGGAAACCTGTGCATGGGAGCCATGTCCAAAGCTTAGGAGAGTACTTCAGGGTCCCGGTGCCACCGCCCCATTCCAAGGCCCTCATGGACACAAAAACACATTAGGACCTATCCTCAGGAAAGTCCATTTCAACTCAGCCACCCCGGTTGCTCCGGCAGAGCCATCAGATCTAAACTGTCTTGTTGCTAGGAGACATTTGGAATGCGAGGCGGGCTTCCCAGGCATCCATCCGCGAACGGTGCTCTGGAGTCATTCCATATGGGATGTCCTGGAGCTGTCCAACAGGTCTCAATTGTCCCGCAGAAGGAATCCTTGAAGGGGCACATCCCACAACTCCCAACGTGGGAAAACCTCAATGGCCTCGAGATTCCGCTCCCTTCATGAAGCGGCCGTCATGCACAGAAACTCCAACCTGAGCCAACGTCTGATCCTCGCCCTGACTTCAGATGCATGAGATATTGGTTCAGATCTGCAGGGGGTACCTGCCGTGCCCTCGCCCTGAAACACAAGTCTAGCTTGTCTTCTCAGACTTCCGTCCTCACACTCCTGGCTCCGAAGCCCTCAAGTTTGGCAATTCCGGACCCACAATGCAGCACCCTGCCTGCCCTCTAGAAAAAAAATTAGTGCCTCATGAGCTTCCCAGGCACCTTAAATGAGGATAAACTTACACAGCACTCGACTTTACCCAAATTATATAGTCTAACCTGGGCACTAATGCACTCTCGAACACAACCTGAGCCCGGACCTCCTGACCAACACCAAGAAAGCTGACCGCACACTGAGCACATAAAACCCGCCATGGCCTTAGGTCATCATCTCTTCCCTACCTCATTTTTCAGGCTTCAGAACCGAGACCTTATCTCCAATCACTGCCCAGGGGTGAGTGTGATGCAGAAATCAGAGCTCCTCCTTACCCATGGCAAGAACCCTTGTGGTTGGCACGTTGTCCAATGTTCAGTGTAGGAGAAACCAGCATTCACTCTGAGGCCCCGCCCATTCTTGATTGCGACGAGGGCATACACACGCATTGTGACCCTCAGCATGAGTCCTGTCCTCTAGTAAGTGCTCTCAGTGGCTGGACCATTAGATATCATAACGGGCTTTACATGTCTCTAGGCCCCAATTTTTAACCAGATTTCTTATAGTCCAGTCACCCCTCCCCAGGGCTTTACTCTGGAATCCCTCATTTGGTGGGACACCTGAGGTTAAAAAAGAATACAACAACAACAAAAAAAAAACGGAATTCTTCCATCCCACAGAATGACCCCAACTCTTTGGACGGGGCCAAACCACTAGAGAGTAAGACTCGTCCATTTCCCATGAAGTCACCCAGAAATTCCACGACCATGAGTGACACGATATCCAGAGACAAAAACGTGAGCAGGAGCCTCACACTCGCCTTTCTTTCAAATCCCAAAGAGTTCTCCTCATGGTCTGTAAATCAGTCCTGCCATACCAATGACCTGAAACATAAGCCGAATTTGTGTTTTCAGACAACTGTCCAAACAGCCCTGGCCTACACAACCTACAGGCTCAGGCCCCTGGAGCCAAACCTGAGGACTGTACTTGCCCTCTCCAAGGGAATTGTGTGTGCCCATTACAATGGCCACAACCCTTCTAATAGGATAAACCTCCAAACTCCCTGATCCATCTCAAAAGTGGTGGCTTCCCAGAAAAAACAGGGGCAATCTGAGCCCAACTGAGCACCTACCTACACTCAGTCCCATAGACAGATGGTAAAAAGGAAAGAACAGGCCCCTAGGCCCTAATCAGATCCATTGCCTTGGTTTCCAGGCATCTCTCCTCAGAGGCCTGGATTTCAAAAGCAGCATATAGCTGTTTTTTGACTCACCCATCAGAAAACATCTCATCTACACATGGGAAACTTGCACGTTGGAGCTGTGTCAAAGCCTCTGTTTAGGAGAACCCTGTAGGGCCCCAGTGCCACCGCTTCATTCCAAGGTCTCCATAGACACAAAAGCACATTAGGACCCATCCCCAGGGGTGTCCATTTCAACTCAGCGTCCTCGGTTGTTCCCCACAGATCCAGGAGATCTAACCTGTCTTGTTGCTAGGAGCCAATTGGAATGCGAGGTGGGCTACCCAGCCATCCATCCTTAGAACCCTGCTCAGAATAATTGGCCTGGAGCCAAACAACAGGTCTCAATTGATATGCAGAAGATTCTCTGCAGTTTGGAGCTTCTCACAACTCCCATCGTGGGAAAACCCCCATGGCCTTGTGATGCCCCCCCATTCATGAAGGGGCCATCAGGGACAGAAACTCCACCTGAGCGATCGTCTAATCCTCGCCCTGACTTCAGATGCATGAGATCTCGATTCAGGTCTGTAGATTGTGCCTGCCATGGCCTCACCCAGAAACCCAAGCCTAGCTTGTGTTCTCAGACTTTTGTCGTCAGACTACTGGCCCACGAGCCCTCCAGTTTGGAAATCCAGAACTACAATGCAGCACTCTGTCAGCCCTCCAGAAGAAAAACTTTGTCCTCTGGGGCTACCAAGTAACCCCAAATGAGGATCAACCTGCACCGAACTTGGCTGTACCCCAAATACATAGGCTGACCAGGGCACTAATGCCCTTTCTGACACAGCCTGAGCCTGGACCCCCTGGCCCCTCCCAGACAGCTGGCCGCACACTGAGCACATCGAGCCGCCATGGCCTTAGGTCGTCATCTCTTCCCAACCTTGGTTTTCAGGTTTCAGAACCTAGACCTTATCTCCAATCTCTGCCCAGGGTTGAAGGTGATGCAGAAAGCAGAACTCCTTCCCCATTGCACTAAACCTTGTGGTTGGCATGTTGTCCAAGTTCAGTGTAGATGAAACCACTGTGGCCCATGAGGTCCCGCCCATGCTCGCGGGCCACATTGCTCACAAACACACATTGTGACCCTCAGGCTGAGCCCAGTCCTGAAGTAAGGCCACTCAGTGGCTGGATGAAGAGATAGCATATTGGGCTTGCCATGCCCCTGGGCCCCAATTTTTAACCATAGTTCGTGTTGTCCCTTCAGTCTTCCCCACGGCTTGGCTTTGGAATTCCTCTTTTGGTGGGACACCTGAGGTAAAAAAACTGAAATGAGTCCTCCCATCCCACAGATTGACGAAAAGCAAATGGGAATCGGGCCAAATCCTCAGAGAGGAAGATTCGTCCATGGCCCATGAGGCCTCCCCGACATTCCACGGCCATCGCTGATACAAAATCCAGAGACAAAAGCCTGCGCAAGCGCCTCAGACTCGCACTTTCTTCATATCCTGAAGAATTCTTCTCATAGTTTGTAGATCGGGCCTGCCATACCTACGTTTCCAAACCTAAGCTGAGTTTGTGTTTTCAGACTTCTGTCCTCAAAGTCTTGGGCCACACACCCTCCAGGCTGGGCCCCTGGAGCCACACATTAGGACTGTGCCTACCAATCCATGGGAATTCTGCCCATTCCATGGTCCAAAATCGTACAAATTAGGAGAAACCTCCAAACTCCCTGAGGCCATCCCAATAGTGTAGGTCGCCCGGAACAAACAAGGGCTGTCTGACACCAGCTGATAATCGACCTCCACTCAAGCCATAGATGGATGTCCCCAGAGAAGGAGATTGAACCAGTCAGGACCCTAGGCCATAATAGGATCCATTGCTTTGGTTTACAGTCATGTGTCCTCAAAAGCCTGATTCCAATACGAGCATAGGGGTTTTCATGAGGCACCCATCAGAACTCATCTCGTCTCCACAAAGAAACCTGTGCATGGGAGCCATGTCCAAAGCTTAGGAGAGTACTTCAGGGTCCCGGTACCACCGCCCCATTCCAAGGCCCTCATGGACACAAAAACACATTAGGACCTATCCTCAGGAAAGTCCATTTCAACTCAGCCACCCCGGTTGCTCCGACAGAGCCATCAGATCTAAACTGTCTTGTTGCTAGGAGACAATTGGAATGCGAGGCGGTCTTCCAAGGCATCCATCCGCGAATGGTGCTCTGGAGTCATTCCATATGGGATGTCCTGGAGCTGTCCAACAGGTCTCAATTGTACCGCAGAAGGAATCCTTGAAGGGGCACATCCCACAACTCCCAACGTGGGAAAACCTCAATGGCCTCGAGATTCCGCTCCCTTCATGAAGCGGCCGTCATGCACAGAAACTCCAACCTGAGCCAACGTCTGATCCTCGCCCTGACTTCAGATGCATGAGATATTGGTTCAGATCTGCAGGGGGTACCTGCCGTGCCCTCGCCCTGAAACCCAAGTCTAGCTTGTCTTCTCAGACTTCCGTCCTCACACTCCTGGCCCCGAAGCCCTCAAGTTTGGCAATTCCGGACCCACAATGCAGCACCCTGCCTGCCCTCTAGAAAAAAAATTAGTGCCTCATGAGCTGCCCAGGCACCTTAAATGAGGATAAACCTACACAGCACTCGACTTTACCCAAATTATATAGTCTAACCTGGGCATTAATGCACTGTCGAACACAAGCTGAGCCCGGACCTTTTGATCAACACCCTGAAAGCTGACCACACACTGAGCACATAAAACCCGCCATGTCCTTAGGTCATCATCTCTTCCCTACCTCAGTTTTAAGGCTTCAGAACCGAGACCTTATCTCCAATCACTGCCCAGGGGTGAGTGTGATGCAGAAATGAGAACTCATCCTTACCATGGCAAGAACCCTTGTGGTTGGCACATTGTCCAACGTTCAGTGTAGGAGAAACCAGCATTCAACCTGAGGCCCTGCCCATTCTTGAGTGTGACAAGGGCATACACACGCATTGTGACACTCAGCATGAGTCCTGTCCTCTAGTAAGTCCTCTCAGTGGATGGACCATTAGATGTCATAATGGGCTTGACATGTCCCTAGGCCCCAATTTTTAACCAGATTTCTGATTGTCCAGTCGACCCTCCCCAGGGCTCTACTCTGGAATCCCTCATTTGGTGGGACACCTGAGGTTAAAAAAGAAAACAACAACAACAACAACAAAAATGGTCTTCTTCCAGCCCACAGAATGACCCCAAACTCTTTGGACAGGGCCAAACTACCTGAGATTATGACTCGTCCATTTCCCATGAAGTCACCCAGAAATTCCATGACCATGAGTGACACGATATCCAGAGACAAAAACTTGAGCAGGGGCCTCACACTCGCTTTTCTTTCAAATCCCGAAGAGTTCTTCTCATGGTCTGTATGTCAGTCCTGCCATACCAATGACCCGAAACATAAGCCGAGTTTGTGTTTTCAGACAACTGTCCAAACAGCCCTGGCCTACACAACCTACAGGCTCAGGCCCCTGGAGCCAAACCTGAGGACTGTCCTTGTCCGCTCCAAGGGGATTGTGTTTGCCCATTCCAATGGCCACAACCCTTCTAATAGGATAAACCTCCAAAGTCCCTGATCCATCTCAATAGTGGTGGCTTCCCAGGAAAAACAGGGGCAATCTAGCCCAACTGAGCACCTACCTGCACTCAGACCCATAGACAGATGTCCCCAGAGGTAAAAAGGAAAGAACAGGCCCCTAGGCACTAATCAGATCCATTGCTTTGGTTTCCAGGCATCTCTCCTCAGAGGCCTGGATTTCAAAAGCAGCATATAGCTGTTTCTTGACTCAACCATCAGAAAACATCTCATCTACACAAGGGAAACTTGCACGTTGGAGCTGTGTCAAAGCCTCTGTTTAGGAGAACCCTTTAGGGCCCCAGTGCCACCGCTTCATTCCAAGGTCTCCATAGACACAAAAGCACATTAGGACCCATCCCCAGGGGTGTCCATTTCAACTCAGCGTCCTCGGTTGCTCCCCACAGATCCAGGAGATCTAACCTGTCTTGTTGCTGGGAGACAATTGGAATGCGAAATGAGCTACCCAGCCATCCATCCTTAGAACCCTGCTCAGAATCATTGGCCTGGAGCCAAACAACAGGTCTCAATTGTCCTGCAGAAGACTCTCTTCAGTTTGGAGCTTCTCACAACTCCCATCATGGGAAAACCCGCATGGCCTCGTGATGCCCCCCCATTCATGAAGGGGCCATCAGGGACAGAAACTCCAACCTGAGCGATCGTCTGATCCTTGCCCTGACTTCAGATGCACGAGATCTCGATTCAGATCTGTAGATTGTGCCTGCCATGGCCTCACACAGAAACCTAAGCCTAGCTTGTGTTCTCAGACTTTTGTCGTCAGACTACTGGCCCACAAGCCCTCCAGTTGGCAATCCAGAACTACAATGCAGCACTCTGCCTGCCTTCCAGAAGAAAATCATTGTCCTCTGGGGCTACCCAGTAACCCCAAATGAGGATCAACCTGCACCGACCTTGGCTGTACCCCAAATACATAGGCTGACCAGGGCACTAATGCCCTTTCTGACACAGCCTGAGCCTTGACTCCCTGGCCCCTCCCAGACAGCTGGCCGCACACTGAGCACATCGATCCGCCATGGCCTTAGTTCGTCATCTCTTCCCAACCTCGGTTTTCAGGTTTCAGAACCTAGACCTTATCTCCAATCACTGCCCAGGGTTGAAGGTGATGCAGAAATCAGAACTCCTTCCCCATGGCAAGAAACCTTGTGGTTGGCATGTTGTCCAACGTTCAGTGTAGTTGAAACCAGTGTGGCTCATATGTCCCCGCCCATGCTCGCGGGCCACATTGGTTACCAACACACATTGTGACCCTCAGGCTGAGCCCAGTCCTCAAGGAAGGCCACTCAGTGGCTGGATGAAGAGATAGCATATTGGGCTTGCCATGCCCCTAGGCCCCAATTTTTAACCATAGTTCGGGTTGTCCCTTCAGTCTTCCCCACGGCTTTGCTTTGGAATTCCTCTTTTGGTGGGACACCTGAGGTAACAAACCTGAAAGGAGACCTCCCATCCCACAGATTGACGAAAAGCAATTGGGTATCGGGCAAAATCCTCAGAGAGGAAGATTCGTCCATGGCCTATGAGGCCTCCCCGACATTCCACGGCGTTTGCTGATACAAAATCCAGAGACAAAATCCTGAGCAAGCGCCTCAGACTCCCACTTTCTTCATATCCTGAAGATTTCTTCTCATGGTTTGTAGATCGGGCCTGCCATACCTACGTCCCCAAACCTAAGCTGAGTTTGTGTTTTCAGACTTCTGTCCTCAAAGTCTTGGGCCACACACCCTCCAGGCTTGGCCCCTGCAGCCACACATTAGGACTGTGCCTACCAATCCATGGGAATTCTGCCCATTCCATGGTCCAAAATCGTACAAATTAGGAGAAACCTCCAATGTCCCTGAGGCCATCCCAATAGTGTAGGTCGCCGGAACAAACAAGGGCTGTCTGACACCAGCTGATAATCGACCTCCACTCATACCATAAATGGATGTCCCCAGAGAAGAAGATTGAACCAGACGGGACCCTAGGCCATAATAGGATCCATTGCTTTGGGTCACAGGCATGTGTCCTCAAAAGCCTGATTCCAATACGAGCATAGGGGTTTTCCTGAGGCACCCATCAGAACTCATCTCGTCTCCACAAGGAAACCTGTGCATGGGAGCCATGTCCAAAGCTTAGGAGAGTACTTCAGGGTCCCGGTGCCACCGCCCCATTCCAAGGCCCTCATGGACACAAAAACACATTAGGACCCATCCTCAGGAAAGTCCATTTCAACTCAGCCACCCGGTTGCCCCGGCAGAGCCATCAGATCTAAACTGTCTTGTTGCTAGGAGACAATTGGAATGCAAGGCGGGCTTCCCAGGCATCCATCCGCGAACGGTGCTCTGGAGTCATTCCATATGGGATGTCCTGGAGCTGTCCAACAGTTCTCAATTGTCCCGCAGAAGGAATCCTTGAAGGGGGCATCCCACAACTCCCAACGTGGGAAAACCTCAATGGCCTCGAGATTCCGCTCCTTTTTATGAAGTTCTAGAACCTAGGTGAGGTTTGGTGGGCTGAGGTCCGGAGCCGATGACCAAGAAAGAATTCTGAGACATCTTTGGTGCAAAATGGTGGTTTTAAAGCACGGGGACAGGACCCGTGGACAGGAAGAGCTGCTGCCCCGGGTTGTGAGGGATGGCAGGTTATGTACCCTGCTGTTGGGGGAAGGTGAGGGGAAGGGAGGTTTCAGTGGAGTTTTCATATGCTAAAGAGGGCCTACAAGGTGCCAGGATGTTCCAGGCCTGCCAGAGGCCTTGCCCTTGCTGCTGGATCAATGTTGTCTTTAGACCAGCCATTAACATTAAGATCTTTGGGAGACTTTTTGGTGAGGTGTCACAATCCTGCTATCAATAGTCTTTGTTAGTGAGATTAGGACATTTGTAAGCCAAGAAAGACTCCTGTCTAGCAGGATTGTGAGCTCTGCAAGTTAACTATTTGCTTATTGTTCTTGGCAGTCAGGGCTGCCTGAGGGATGCTACACTTATGGAGGGGAAAGGGTGAAGAGGGGGTGCAAGGCGCCAGCTTTTGCTTTGTCCTCAGCCAGCCTCCTGCTCCCTCATCATTCCCCCCTGAACATTTTTGACCCTTAAATCTTTAAGGTGGTTGAAGGTGGAAGGTCTCATCTTCTGTAACTTCTTTCTGCTGAATAGGGGCGTAGAGCTGTCCCTACCTACTGGGGTCAATATTGATCAGTGGAGGAATGTATAGGGGAGTTACGAAAGGCAGAGGCAGCCGAATCCAGCGCTGACAGTGAAAGAGTGTCTTTGCGCATGGTAAGGATCATCTGTCGTGGTGAATTCATTGCAGCAATGGAGTCTCGGCACCAAGTAGAGAAACATGGAACAAAGCAACATATTAAAGTTAATAAGGCGATAAGAATGAGAAGCCCGAAAAGGAGATTTGGCCATAGTCCTCCTTCAAACCAGGAACTTAACCATTCACTGAGAGAGAAGGATCTTGTAGAGCCTTAATCTGGGCATTCATGTCTTTTATTAGTCCTGTGACAGTTTTGTGATAGTCTGGAATGTACACACAACATTCTGTCTTGATAATTGCACATGTGCCACCCTGTGCTGCTGTCAGGACATCTAAGGCCATCCTTAGTATAGCGATAAGGAGGGTTTTGGAACTTAGGCCCATATTTGATTAGGGAGTTATGGCTTGATAGCAATCCCCTTTCCTTCCAAATTGCTCCATGGGCATGTAGTACCAGGAAAGCACATTTGGAGTCAGTATAAATGTTAATTCTTAGGCTTTGGCAATTGCAAAGTGCTAGTGAGCACTATGGCACACCTAGCTTATCTTATTTTTTTCTATGAAAACTACTGTCATCAGAAAACCAACTGTCATTAGCATTTTTAACAGGGGCATCTTAAATCTGGACAAATAGAGTAAGCAAGATCAATAACCTCTGAACATTTTTGCTCTATAGAGAAAGGAGTACAGGTCAGGTTCAGGCATACAGGTAACTAGGTTTAAAGTTTGACAAATTTTACGTATTATTTCTGGCATATCTGTAAGTATAGTCCAATATTTAATTAGTTGGCCTACATCATCCATTGGTGGCCTTTGGCTTCTAAGACAAATCTGGACCTGATGTGACATCATTACAGTCAAGGACTGTCCCATAGTGAGCTTTGAGGCTCTTTTTATGAGGAAGGCTGTTCTAAGTTTCGCTAAAGCATCTGTTTGCAATTGCACCTCAACAGAGGTGACTTCTAAGATAAATATGACTTAAGGATAAAACCAATAAGACCTTTGAGTGGTCCAGCCTTAACAATATCCTGATTACAGAGGATCACTGGCAAGTGAGAAAACTTGTCAAGAGATAAGGGGAGTCCGCCATGCATCATCCAATCCACTCATAAATAAAGTGGGGTCATCCATTATCTCCACAAGTCCATAGTTAATCCTATGGAGTGTGGTATGGTGGCTTTTAGGCAATTTCATTATCCCAGCCACGCATAAGGTGTTAGTTAAGTTATACAATTGAAGGGGAATCAATCCCATTTTCCAGTTGTTTAATCATGTGCTGTGGGGTCTTGTTCATATATCCACAAAATAGTAAGATCGACTAAATAAGCTATTGTGCAACTTTTCTGAAGTTTACCTCAAATTGTTTAGCATAGGTAAACAAACATTTAAAGACAATCAAATCTAGAATTTAACATCCATAAAGGTGTTACTAAAACAATTTTTCTCTCTAAAATAACCCTCATTTACAGAGATAGCCAAATCAGGACTAATTCACTTGTGAAACAAGTCCAGTTTTAACAAACTTGGCCTAATTATTTACATAAGCTCAGCAAGAACAGTGAGTGTGATCAATAGATCTTTTAGAATCTGCTTTGCTGGAACTTTGTATAAGGAATCTCTAGGTTGAACTTTTAGTAGCCTCTCCGGGCCAGAAGCCAAGCCACATACTTGCCATCAGGCATGCCTGCAATACCTGTTAATTTGGGCGAATGCCTCTTCTGAGTCTCCGCACCTACCAAAGAGTGACATTCTTTACTCACCTGGTGAGGCTGCTGGGAACTCTGTAAGCAAGGTATCAATCAGGCCAACAGTCCCAAGGGGCTTTATGGCTCCAGGTTTCATAAAGTCAACCTTAGTTCCTTAAAGCTGTCTGGTCATATCTGAGTCTTTTCAAATATGACATCCCCGTCAAAGCCTTGGTAAAATTACCCTTGTTTCCAATTCTTTCCTGTTAAAGGAGAACAGATTCTTATTGAACTTATGCAAATGACTGATTGCCATGGAAGAAAGAATACTTAACTGAGACCTTTTGGTTTCAGAGGGTTCAGATAGAGAGAAAAGGTGAATGCCTTGAGCATCTTTACAAATGAGCACTTTTACATCTCTATAAAGTTACAGATAACTTAAGAAAAAGTATCCCTAGTCTGGAAGAGCAAACATTAGAGAGAACCAGCAATGTTTAAAGTAAGACAAAACATTAAGAGACACAACACTAGTCCCAGGTTACTAATTCTGGTGAATGCGGCTTTAGTCCGTTTTGGAAATTCTTACCCATTTCAGTTTTAGGATTTTCAAGCATATCAAATATCTATATTTGTCCTGAAAGTCCTTTACAGGAATATCCTTGAAGATTTACAAGAGAATTAAAACAATTATAAATGACAAAAACTCAGAATGGATATGGTTAGAGCTAAAGAGACATGGGAGTTTACAATTTAGCTGCAAGGAAATCAGGTTATTTCTGTGATACATAACATTTCCATAATTACAGTATCAAGCGATGATCTCTCAAAACGTTAATAAAACTTTAGGAAGTGCGTAGAATCTCTAGAATAGTTATAGCATTTTCCCAAATGTAACCCAAGGTTTATCATTGGTTCAGTAGTACTTCATGAGCAACTTCACATACCAAGGAAAAGCCTGAGTTAAAGAGATTTACAATTTAAATCTTGTCAACATTTGCTAAAATCTTAAAAGTGTTGAAGCACATGCCTAAATATAATTAGGGATGTTAAACACCTAATAAAACAAAGCATAGAAACTGGTTTTTCTGGGCAGGCAAAGAGAAAACCATTTACATTTTCTTAACAGCAGATCAATTGATCTAAGAAAACATTGTCCTTTTGAACAGAGACAATTTCAGTCTTGTACCAACGTACCTTTAAAACCCATTCATTTCAATCTTAATCCATTCTTGACCATCGCTAAAATTCCTTTTCTGAAGATTTCCCTTCACAAACCTTCTACAACTTTCCTTTGCATTCAGATTTTGTCCCAAGTCATTTCTTTCTAAACAACCATCTCATTTAGGACAAAATTACCTTCCCTTACCTTCCATTCCTTAAGTCTTTCTTACATATCTCCTACTTTCCTACATACAGAGTTTCCCTTTATTTCCATCAGTCTTAGTTACACTAAGCAGAACTTTGTATTCTTAGGAACACCTTTAGTTATTAACCAAGTGTGAACTGCTACAACAATTCTTTAGATGACAAATTTATGAAACCGTGCAAATTTATGAAAAGTGCAAAACACGTTTACCAACAGATTTAAATACTCTTTCGTTTCTTTGCAGTTAAGTCAAAAGCAAAAACCTACATCCAGTAATTAACGACTTAGCATTTTATCCTGTTTGGTTAAGATATAGATGTCCACAATTCAATTCCATTTGTCATCCAAGCAAACTTTCAGGTTACCAAAGACTTTGAAAGTTACTTCAGCAATTACCCATTAGAACTTTGAGATAGACAATTAACCACCAGTTTAGTAATTTCTTTGCTAACAAATTTTAATAACACAAGCTTATTTAACCTTCAGTAAACTTCCAAGTTTCACATTACTGCTGATAACTTAAAAGACACGTCTTATCTTAATTAAACCAACAAACTTAACTTAGTTCCAATAGTTATTTACTTTCCACCTGGACCCACTCCACTTTGAATGTTTACCTGAGACATGCGTGGGAAAATCTGGAGTGGGGGTGTTCTTCTTGCTCCTTGACAGTGAAGAGAGAAGGAGCCGTGGTGCATGATCTAGAAGCTACTCATGCAGGCTGCACGCACCTTGGTGCAGAAACAGAAGGGGAAAACAGAGGAAACAATGTGCTGCCACGAGGCAGAGAAGGGATTCCCGGTTTCAGAGCTCATAAGCCCCAACAGAGGAACAGACGCCATGCTTTCCCACCAGCAAGAGGGGAGGGGTTAGGCAGTCCAAGTCAGGCCAGAGAACACAGAGAAACTTCCCCGAAACAAAGAGAGTTTCGGCAGCTGCTTGGGAATATTCCTTATAGTCTCTGTCTCGAGTTAGACCAACCCCAGTTGGCTCCAGTTATAGCCATTAACATGGGAAGTGAGTGAGGGAGAAGCCCCCACATCTATTATGAGAAACAGAGAAATAAATCCAGAGTCCCCTTTGCTAGGGATGGCCCAGCAACCTGGGTTTACTAGAAGAAGGCTTATTTACGTAATTACCATCCAATATGTCAGGAGAAAGTTTACTATCTGACTCATTTGGGCAAACACATTCCACAGAAGCCCCTTAGTCCTTAGTCTGGGGTCCTGGTGTAGAGCAATGAAGGCCTAGGTATGAACAGTGAAGGTATCCTAGGTCCATTTGCCCTGTTTCCTGCAGAGGAGATCTAACTGATAGATCCCACTGAAGCCATGTAGTGTTACAGGAGCTCAGTCCTTTCCTAAGTTTTGCAATCCAAATTATTTCCAGTGGGTTAAAAGGCACCCCAAGGTAGAGTCCTTGGGAACTGAAGAAGCCTACTGAGGCCATGCTTCCATAAAAGTAAAGAAGGTCCATTACCAAATCCCCCCTGACTCCTGGGTAGTGTCCCACGCAGGATATGTCAGAGCTTCCTGTGTGTCAAAAGCGACCAGAGGCGTCCCTCAAGATATCGCTATTGATCACCATCCTGCCTTCCCTGGGAAGACATTCCTGCCATAAAAGGCCCTGGAGGGGTGCCGGCGTCCCTCCACTTCCCCATCGCATCCTAGGCTGCTGATGGGTGCCTGGTGAATGGACTAAAACGCTTGTGCCATGATATCTTATGTCCTGAAGACTGCATACTGTTTTGTCATATTAACCCATGGAAATACTAGAAAAGTTTGGCAAGGGGAAATTACCCAATTTCATAGCTTTAGGCAGTTTGCAGAAGACACTGACGAGAAACAGTAAAGATTGAAATCCATCATGGTCTATGCGACATTCCAACGCATGTGGTCCTTGCAGCCAACTTCCCTAGGAAACGGTCCCCGGTTGCATTTTAATTCAATCGGGTACTGGTTTCGGCCGGCTCCCAGTGGAGGTCTCACGGCCAGAAGTGGCTAGACCGGGCATGTGGAGGGGATCACATTAGATCAATCAGGAGGAAACCTCACACGGGAGTCTTAAGATTGGCAGCCGTCCTGGTGACTTAGGTGGCTGTCCCGTGCCCAAGAGAGACAACTTTCTATAAGAACAGGAATAGAGTGAGGCCATCAAGTTTCTGGGTCTTATTGCCATTCCGGCCAGGGTACTAGCTTAAGGCCAAAAGGCAGACGCTCTCCTCCCCATAGAGTAGCCACGGGCTAGAGGATTACAGCCTGAGCAATTGACATGCAAGTGTTCCAATAAGACCATACTCCTTGAAAAGCCCCTGAAATCAGAGTAAATGGAAAGAAAGTACTCACCAATTTTGCACTGAAGCTCAGATTCCAAATGTAAAGACTCACAGCCCCACGTTCGGGCGACATATGATGAAGTTCTAGAACCTAGGTGAGGTTTGGTGGGCTGAGGTCCGGAGACGATGACCAAGAAAGAATTCTTGAGATATCTTTGGTGCAAAATGGTGTTTTATTAAAGCACGGGGACAGGACCCGTGGGCAGGAAGAGCTGCTGCCCCGGGTTGTGAGGGATGGCAGGTTATGTACCCTGCTGTTGGGGGAAGGTGAGGGGAAGGGAGGTTTCAGTGGAGTTTTCATATGCTAAAGAGGGCCTACAAGGTGCCAGGATGTTCCAGGCCTGCCAGAGGCCTTGCCCTTGCTGCTGGATCAATGTTGTCTTTAGACCAGCCATTAACATTAAGATCTTTGGGAGACTTTTTGGTGAGGTGTCCAAATCCTGCTATCAATAGTCTTTGTTAGTGAGATTTAGAACATTTGTAAGCCAAGGGAGACTCCTGTCTAGCAGGATTGTGAGCTCTGCAAGTTAACTATTTGCTTATTGTTCTTGGCAGTCAGGGCTGCCTCAGGGATGCTACACTTATGGAGGGGAAAGGGTGAAGAGGGGGTGCAAGGCGCCAGCTTTTGCTTTGTCCTCAGCCAGCCTCCTGCTCCCTCATCACTTTCATGAAGCCGCCGTCATGCACAGAAACTCCAACCTGAGCCAACGTCTGATCCTCGCCCTGACTTCAGATGCATGAGATATTGGTTCAGATCTGCAGGGGGTACCTGCCGTGCCCTCGCCCTGAAACCCAAGCCTAGCTTGTCTTCTCAGACTTCCGTCCTCACACTCCTGGCCCCGAAGCCCTCAAGTTTGGGAATTCTGGACCGACAATGCAGCACCCTGCCTGCGCTCTAGAAAAAAAATTAGTGCCTCATGAGCTGCCCAGGCAAGTTAAATGAGAATAAACCTACACAGCACTCGACTTTACCCAAATTATAGTCTAACCTGGGCACTAATGCACTGTCGAACACAACCTGAGCCCGGACCACCTGACCTACACCCAGAAAGCTGACCGCACACTGAGCACATAAAACCCGCCATGGCCTTAGGTCATCATCTCTTCCCTACCTCAGTTTTCAGGCTTCAGAACCGAGACCTTATCTCCAATCACTGCCCAGTGGAGAGTGTGATGCAGAAATCAGAACTCCTCCTTACCCATGGCAAGAACCCATGTGGTTGGCACGTTGTCCAACGTTCATTGTAGAAGAAACCAGCATTCACCCTGAGGCCCCGCCCATTCTTGAGTGCGACTAGGGCATACACATGCATTGTGACACTCAGCATGAGTACTGTCCTCTAGTAAGTCCTCTCAGTGGCTGGAACATTAGAAGTCATAATGGGCTTGACATGTCCCTAGGCCCCAATTTTTAACCAGATTTCTGATTGTCCAGTCGACCCTCCCCAGGGCTCTACTCTGGAATCCCTCATTTGGTGGTACACCTGAGGTTAAAAAAGAAAACAACAAGAACAACAACAACAACAACAAAACGGACTTCTTCCAGCCCACAGAATGACCCCAATCCTTTGGACGGAGCCATCCACCAGAGAGTAAGACTCGTCCATTTCCCATGAAGTCACCCAGAAATTCCACGACCATGAGTGACACGATATCCAGAGACAAAAACTTGAGCAGGAGCCTCACACTCGCCCTTCTTTCAAATCCCGAAGAGTTCTCCTCATGGTCTGTAGGTCAGTCCAGCCATACCTATGACCCGAAACATAAGCCGAGTTTGTGTTTTCAGACAACTGTCCAAACAGCCCTGGCCTACACAACCTACAGGCTAAGGCCCCTGGAGCCAAACCTGACTACTGTCCTTGCCCTCTCCAAGGGGATTATGTGTGCCCATTCCAATGGCCACAACCCTTCTAATAGGATAAACCTCCAAAGTCCCTGATCCATCTCAATAGTGGTGGCATCCCAGGAAAAACAGGGGCAATTTGAGCCCAACTGAGAACCTACCTGCACTCAGACCCATAGACAGATGTCCCCAGAGGTAAAAAGGAAAGAACAGGCCCCTAGGCACTAATCAGATCCATTGCTTTGGTTTCCAGGCATCTCTCCTCAGAGGCCTGGATTTCCAAAGCAGCATCTAGATGTTTCTTGACTCACCCATCAGAAAACATCTCATCTACACAAGGGAAACTTGCACGTTGGAGCTGTGTCAAAGCCTCTCTTTAGGAGAACCCTTTAGGGCCCCAGTGCCACCGCTTCATTCCAAGGTCTCCATAGACACAAAAGCACAGTAGGACCCATCTCCAGGGGTGTCCATTTCAACTCAGCGTCCTCGGTTGCTCCCCACAGATCCAGGAGATCTAACCTGTCTTGTTGCTAGGAGCCAATTGGAATGCGAGGTGGGCTACCCAGCCATCCATCCTTAGAACCCTGCTCAGATCCATTGGCCTGGAGCCAAACAACAGGTCTCAATTGTCCTGCAGAAGACTCTCTGCAGTTTGGAGCTTCGCACAACTCCCATCGTGGGAAAACCCCCATGGCCTCGTGATGCCCCCCCATTCATGAAGGGGCCATCTGGGACAGAAACTCCAACCTGAGCGATCGTCTGATCCTCGCCCTGACTTCAGATGCACGAGATTTCGATTCAGGTCTGTAGATTGTGCCTGCCATGGCCTCACCCAGAAACCTAAGCCTAGCTTGTGTTCTCAGAGTTTTGTCAAACCCTCCAGTTTGGCAATCCAGAACTACAATGCAGCACTCTGCCTGCCTTCCAGAAGAAAAACATTGTCCTCTGGGGCTACCCAGTAGCCCCAAATGAGGATCAACCTGCACCGACCTTGGATGTACCCCAAATACATAGGCTGACCAGGGCACTAATGCCCTTTCTGACACAGCCTGAGCCTAGACCACCTGGCAACTCCTAGACAGCTGGCCGCACACTGAGCACATGGAGCCGCCATGGCCTTAGGTCTTCATCTCTTCCCAACCTCGGTTTTCAGGTTTCAGAACCTAGACCTTATATCCAATCACTGCCCAGGGTTGAAGGTGATGCAGAAATCAGAACTCCTTTCCCATGGCAAGAAACCTTGTGGTTTGCATGTTGTCCAACGTTCAGTGTCGTTGAAACCAGTGTGACCCATGAGGCCCCGCCCATGCCTGCGGGCCACATTGGTCACAAACACACATTGTGACCCTCAGGCTTAGCCCAGTCCTCAAGGAAGGCCACTCAGTGGCTGAATGAAGAGATAGCATATTGGGCTTGCCATGCCCCTAGGCCCCAATTTTTAACCATAGTTCGTGTTGTCCTTTCAGTCTTCCCCACGGCTTTGCTTTGGAATTCCTCTTTTGGTGGGACACCTGAGGTAACAAACCTGAAAGGAAACCTCCCATCCCACAGATTGACGAAAAGCAATTGGGAATCGGGCCAAATCCTCAGAGAGGAAGATTCGTCCATGGCCCAGGAGGCCTCCCCGACATTCCACGGCCATCGCTGATACAAAATCCAGAGACAAAAGCCTGAGCAAGCGCGTCAGACTCGCACTTTCTTCATATCCTGAAGAGTTCTTCTCATGGTTTGTAGATCGGGCCTGCCATACCTACGTCCCCAAACCTAAGCTGAGTTTGTGTTTTCAGACATCTGTCCTCAAAGTCTTGGACCACACACCCACCAGGCTGGGCCCCTGGAGCCACACATTAGGACTGTGCCTACCAATCCATGGGAATTCTGCCCATTCCATGGTCCAAAATCCTACAAATTAGGAGAAACCTCCAAACTCCCTGAGGACATCCCAATAGTGTAGGTCGCCGGAACAAACGAGGGATGTCTGACACCAGCTGATAATCGACCTCCACTAATACCATAAATGGATGTCCCCAGAGAAGAAGATTGACCAGAGTGGACCCTAGGCCATAATAGGATCCATTGCTTTGGGTTACAGGCATGTGTCCTCAAAAGCCTGATTCCAATACGAGCATAGGGGTTTTCCTGAGGCACCCATCAGAACTCATCTCGTCTCCACAAGGAAACCTGTGCATGGGAGCCATGTCCAAAGCTTAGGAGAGTACTTCAGGGTCCCGGTGCCACCGCCCCATTCCAAGGCCCTCATGGACACAAAAACACATTAGGACCCATCCTCAGGAAAGTCCATTTCAACTCAGCCACCCCGGTTGCCCCGGCAGCGCCATCAGATCTAAACTGTCTTTTTGCTAGGAGACAATTGGAATGCGAGGCGGGCTTCCCAGGCATCCATCCGCGAACGGTGCTCTGGAGTCATTCCATATGGGATGTCCTGGAGCTGTCCAACAGGTCTCAATTGTCCCGCAGAAGGAATCCTTGAAGGGGGCATCCCACAACTCCCAACGTGGGAAAACCTCAATGGCCTCGAGATTCCGCTCCCTTCATGAAGCGGCCGTCATGCACAGAAACTCCAACCTGAGCCAACGTCTGATCCTCGCCCTGACTTCAGATGCATGAGATATTGGTTCAGATCTGCAGGGGGTACCTGCCGTGCCCTCGCCCTGAAACCCAAGTCTAGCTTGTCTTCTCAGACTTCCGTCCTCACACTCCTGGCCCCGAAGCCCTCAAGTTTGGCAATTCCGGACCCACAATGCAGCACCCTGCCTGCCCTCTAGAAAAAAAATTATTGCCTCATGAGCTGCCCAGGCACCTTAAATGAGGATAAACCTACACAGCACTCGACTTTACCCAAATTATATAGTCTAAACTGGGCACTAATGCACTGTCGAACACAACCTGAGCCCGGACCTCCTGACCAACACCAAGAAAGCTGACCGCACACTGAGCACATAAAACTCGCCATGGCCTTAGGTCATCATCTCTTCCCTACCTCAGTTTTCAGGCTTCAGAACCGAGACCTTATCTCCAATCACTCCCCAGGGTGAGTGTGATGCAGAAATCAGAACTCCTCCTTACCCATGGCAAGAACCCTTGTGGTTGGCACGTTGTCCAACATTCAGGGTAGGTGAAACCAGCATTCACCCTGAGGCCCCGCCCATTCTTGAGTGGGACGAGGGCCTACACACGCATTGTGACCCTCAGCATGAGTCCTGTCCTCTAGTAAGTCCTCTCCTTGGCTGGACAATTAGATGTCATAATGGGCTTGACATGTCCCTAGGCCCCAATTATTAATCAGATATCTGATTGTCCAGTCGACCCTCCCCAGGGCTCTAACTGGAATCCCTCATTTGGTGGGTCACCTGAGGTTAAAAAAGAAAACAACAACAAAAAAAAAAAAAAAAAAAAAACAGACTTCTTCCAGCCCACAGAATGACCCCAAACTCTTTGGACGGGGCCAAACCACCAGAGAGTAAGACTCGTCCATTTCCCATGAAGTCACCCAGAAATTCCACGACCATGAGTGACACGATATCCAGAGACAAAAATTTGAGCAGGAGCCTCACACTCGCCCTTCTTTCAAATCCAGAAGATTTCTTTTCATGGTCTGTAGATCAGTCCTGCCATACCTATGACCCGAAACATAAGCCGAGTTTGTGTTTTCAGACAACTGTCCAAACAGCCCTGGCCTACACAACCTACAGGCTCAGCCCCCTGGAGCCAAACCTGAGGATTGCACTTGCCCTCTCCAAGGGAATTGTGTGTGCCAATTCCAATGGCCACAACCCTTCTAATAAGAAAAACCTTTAAAGTCCCTGATCCATCTCAATAATGGTGGCTTCCCAGGAAAAACAGGGGCAATCTGAGCCCTACAGAGCACCTACCTGCACTCAGACCCATAGACAGATGTCCCCAGAGGTAAAAAGGAAAGAACAGGCCCCTAGGCACTAATCAGATCCAATGCTTTGGTTTCCAGGCTTCTCTCCTCAGAGGCCTGGATTTCAAAAGCAGCATATAGCTGTTTCTTGACTCACCCATCAGAAAACATCTCATCTACACATGGGAAACTTCCACGTTGGAGCTGTGTCAAAGCCTCTGTTTAGTAGAACTCTTTAGGGCCCAAGTGCCACCGCTTCATTCCAAGGTCTCCTTAGACACAAAGGCACATTATGACCCATCCCCAGGGGTGTCCATTTCAACTCAGCGTCCTCGGTTGCTCCCCACAGATCCAGGAGATCTAACCTGTCTTGTTGCTAGGAGACAATTGGAATGCGAGGTGGGCTACCCAGCCATCCATCCTTAGAACCCTGCTCAGAATCATTGGCCTGGGGCCAAACAACAGGTATCGATTGTCCTGCAGAAGACTCTCTGCAGTTTGGAGCTTCTCACAACTCCCATCGTGGGAATACCCCCATGGCCTCGTGAATTCCCCCATTCATGAAGGGGCCATCAGGGACAGAATCTCCAACCTGAGCGATCGTCTGATCCTCGCCCTGACTTCAGATGCACGAGATCTCGATTCAGGTCTGTAGATTGTGCCTGCCATGGCCTCACCCAGAAACCTAAGCCTAGCTTGTGTTCTCATATTTTGGGGTCAGACTACTGGCCCACAAGCCCTCCAGTTTGGCAATCCAGAACAACAATGCCGCACTCTGCCTGCCCGCCAGAAGAAAAACATTGTCCTCTTGGGCTATTCAGTAACCCCAAATGAGGATCAACCTGCACCGACCTTGGCTGTACCCCAAATACATAGGCTGACCAGGGCACTAATGCCCTTTCTTACACAGCCTGAGCCTGGACCCCCTGGGCCCTCCTAGACAGCTGGCAGCACACTGAGCACATCGATCCGCCATGGCCTTAGGTCGTCATCTCTTCCCAACCTCGGTTTTCAGGTTTCAGAACCTAGACCTTATCCCCAATCACTGCCCGGGGATGAAGGTGATGCTGAAATCAGAACTCCTTCCCCATGGCAAGAAACCTTGTGGTTGGCATGTTGTCCAACGTTCAGTGTCGTTGAAACCAGTGTGGCCCATGTGGCCCCGCCCATGCTCGCGGGCCACATTGGTCACAAACACACATTGTGACCCTCAGGCTGAGCCCCGGCCTCAAGTAAGGCCACTCAGTGGCTGGATGAAGGGAGAGCGTATTGGGCTTGCCATGCCCCTAGGCCCCAATTTTTAACCATAGTTCGGGGTCCCTTCAGTCTTCCCCACGGCTTTGCTTTGGAATTTCTCTGTTGGTGGGACACCTGAGGTAACAAAACTGAAATGAGTCATCCCATCCCACAGATTGACGAAAAGCAATTGCGAATCGGGCCAAATCCTCAGAGAGGAAGATTCGTCCATGGCCCATGAGGCCTCCCCGACATTCCACGGCCATCGCTGATACAAAATCCAGAGACAAAAGCCTGAGCAAGCGCCTCAGACTCGCCCTTTCTTCATATACTGAAGAGTTCTTCTCATGGTTTGTAGATCGGGCCTGCCATACCTACGTCCCCAAACCTAAGCTGAATTTGTGTTTTCAGACTTCTATCCTCAAAGTCTTGGGCCACACACCCTCCAGGCTGGGCCCCTAGAGCCACATATTAGGACTGTGCCTACCAATCCATGGGAATTCTGCCCATTCCATGGTCCAAAATCGTACAAATTAGGAGAAACCTCCAAACTCCCTGAGGCCATCCCAATAGTGTAGGTCGCCCGGAACAAACAAGGGCTGTCTGACACCAGCTGAAAATCGACCTCCACTCATACCTTAGATGGATGTCCCCAGAGAAGAAGATTGAACCAGACAGGACCCTAGGCCATAATAGGATCCATTGCTTTGGATTACAGGCATGTGTCCTCAAAAGCCTGATTCCAATACGAGCATAGGGGTTTTCCTGAGGCACCCATCAGAACTCATCTCGTCTCCACAAGGAAACCTGTGCATGGGAGCCATGTCCAAAGCTTAGGAGAGTACTTCAGGGTCCCGGTGCCACCGCCCCATTCCAAGGCCCTCATGGACACAAAAACACATTAGGACCCATCCTCAGGAAAGTCCATTTCAACTCAGCCACCCCGGTTGCTCCCGCAGAGCCAGCAGATCTAAATTGTCTTGTTGCTAGGAGACAATTGGAATGCGAGGCGGGCTTCCCAGGCATCCATCCGCGAACGGTGCTCTGGAGTCATTCCATATGGGATGTCCTGGAGCTGTCCAACAGGTCTCAATTGTCCCGCAGAAGGAATACTTGAAGGGGGCATCCCACAACTCCCAACGTGGGAAAACCTCAATGGCCTCGAGATTCCGCTCCCTTCATGAAGCGGCCGTCATGCACAGAAACTCCAACCTGAGCCAACGTCTGATCCTCGCCCTGACTTCAGATGCATGAGATATTGGTTCAGATCTGCAGGGGGTACCTGCCGTGCCCTCGCCCTGAAACCCAAGTCTAGCTTGTCTTCTCAGACTTCCGTCCTCACACTCCTGGCCCCGAAGCCCTCAAGTTTGGCAATTCTGGACCCACAATGCAGCACCCTGCCTGCCCTCTAGAAAAAAAATTATTGCCTCATGAGCTGCCCAGGCACCTTAAATGAGGATAAACCTACACAGCACTCGACTTTACCTAAATTATATAGTCTAACCTGGGCACTAATGCACTGTCGAACACAACCTGAGCCCGGACCTCCTGACCAACACCAAGAAAGCTGACCGCACACTGAGCACATAAAACCCGCCATGGCCTTAGGTCATCATCTCTTCCCTACCTCAGTTTTCAGGCTTCAGAACCGAGACCTTATCTCCAATCACTGCCCAGGGGTGAGTGTGATGCAGAAATCAGAGCTCCTCCTTACCCATGGCAAGAACCCTTGTGGTTGGCACGTTGTCCAACGTTCAGTGTAGGAGAAACCAGCATTCACCCTGAGGCCCCGCCCATTCTTGAGTGCGACGAGGGCATACACATGCATTGTGACCCTCAGCATGAGTCCGGTCCTCTAGTAAGTCCTCTCCTTGGCTGGACCATTAGATGTCATAATGGGCTTTACATGTCCCTAGGCCCCAATTTTTAACCAGATTTCTGATTGTCCAGTCGACCCTCCCCAGGGCTCTACTCTGGAATCCCTCATTTGGTGGGACACCTGAGGTTAAAAAAGAAAACAACAACAACAACAACAACAAAAAAAAAAAAAAAAAAACGGACTTCTTCCAGCCTACAGAATGAACCCAAACTCTTTGGACGGGGCCAAACCACCAGAGAGTAAGACTCGTCCACTTCCCATGAAGTCACCCAGAATTTCCACGACCATGAGTGACACGATATCCAGAGACAAAAACTTGAGAAGGAGCCTCACACTCGCCCTTCTTTCAAATCCAGAAGAGTTCTCCTCATGGTCTGTAGATCAGTCCTGCCATACCTATGACCCGAAACATAAGCCGAGTTTGTGTTTTCAGACAACTGTCCAAACAGCCCTGGCCTACACAACCTACAGGCTAAGGCCCCTGGAGCCAAACCTGAGGACTGTACTTGCCCTCTCCAAGGGAATTGTGTGTGCCCATTCCAAGGGCCACAACCCTTCTAATAGGATAAACCTCCAAAGTCCCTGATCCATCTCAATAGTGGTGGCTTCCCAGGAAAAACAGGGGCAATCTGAGCCCTACAGAGCACCTACCTGCACTCAGACCCATAGACAGATGTCCCCAGAGGTAAAAAGGAAAGAACAGGCCCCTAGGCACTAATCAGATCCATTGCTTTGGTTTCCAGGCATCTCTCCTCAGAGGCCTGGATTTCAAAAGCAGCATATAGCTGTTTCTTGACTCACCCATCAGAAAACATCTCATCTACACATGGGAAACTTGCACGTTGGAGCTGTGTCAAAGCCTCTGTTTAGGAGAACTCTTTAGGGCCCAAGTGCCACCTCTTCATTCCAAGGTCTTCTTAGACACAAGGCACATTAGGACCCATCCCCAGGGCTGTCCATTTCAATGCAGCGTCCTCGGTTGCTCCCCACAGATCCAGGAGATCTAACCTGTCTTGTTGCTAGGAGACAATTGGAATGCGAGGTGGGCTACCCATCCATCCATCCTTAGAACCCTGCTCAGAATCATTGGCCTGGAGCCAAACAACAGGTCTCAATTGTCCTGCAGAAGACTCTCTGCAGTTTGGAGCTTCTCACAACTCCCATCGTGGGAAAACACCCATGGCCTCGTGATGCCCCACCATTCATGAAGGGGCCATCAGGGACAGAAACTCCAACCTGAGCGATCGTCTGATCCTCGCCCTGACTTCAGATGCACGAGATCTCGATTCAGGTCTGTAGATTGTGCCTGCCATGGCCTCACCAAGAAACCTAAGCCTAGCTTGTGTTCTCAGACTTTTGTCGGCAGACTACTGGCCCACAAGCCCTCCAGTTTGGCAATCCAGAACTATAATGCCGCACTCTGCCTGCCCGCCAGAAGAAAAACATTGTCCTCTGGGGCTATCCAGTAACCCCAAATGAGGATCAACCTGCACCGACCTTGGCTGTACCCCAAATACATAGGCTGACCAGGGCACTAATGCCCTTTCTGACACAGCCTGAGCCTGGACCCCCTGGCCCCTCCCAGACAGCTGGCCGCACACTGAGCACATCGAGCCGCCATGGCCTTAGGTCGTCATCTCTTCCCAACCTCGGTTTTCAGGTTTCAGAACCTAGACCTTATCTCCAATCACTGCCCGGGGTTGAAGGTGATGCTGAAATCAGAACTCCTTCCCCATGGCAAGAAACCTTGTGGTTGGCATGTTGTCCAACGTTCAGTGTCGTTGAAACCAGTGTGGCCCATGTGGCCCCGCCCATGCTCGCGGGCCACATTGGTCACAAACACACATTGTGACCCTCAGGCTGAGCCCAGTCCTCAAGTAAGGCCACTCAGTGGCTGGATGAAGAGACAGCGTATTGGGCTTGCCATGCCCCTAGGCCCCAAATTTTAACCATAGTTCGGGTTGTTCCTTCAGTCTTCCCCATGGCTTAGCTTTGGAATTCCTCTTTTGGTGGGACACCTGAGGTAACAAAACTGAAATGAGTCATCCCATCCCACAGATTGACGAAAAGCAATTGCGAATCGGGCCAAATCCTCAGAGAGGAAGATTCGTCCATGGCCCATGAGGCCTCCCCGACATTCCACGGCCATCGCTGATACAAAATCCAGAGACAAAAGCCTGAGCAAGCGCCTCAGACTCGCCCTTTCTTCATATCCTGAAGAGTTCTTCTCATGGTTTGTAGATCGGGCCTGCCATACCTACGTCCCCAAACCTAAGCTGAGTTTGTGTTTTCAGACTTCTGTCCTCAAAGTCTTGGGCCACACACCCTCCAGGCGGGGCCCCTGGAGCCACACATTAGGACTGTGCCTACCAATCCATGGGAATTCTGCCCATTCCATGGTCCAAAATCCTACAAATTAGGAGAAACCTCCAAAGTCCCTGAGGCCATCCCAATAGTGTAGGTCGCCCGGAACAAACAAGGGCTGTCTGACACCAGCTGAAAATCGACCTCCACTCATACCATAGATGGATGTCCCCAGAGAAGAAGATTGAACCAGACAGGACCCTAGGCCATAATAGGATCCATTGCTTTGGGTTACAGGCATGTGTCCTCAAAAGCCTGATTCCAATACGAGCATAGGGGTTTTCCTGAGGCACCCATCAGAACTCATCTCGTCTCCACAAGTAAACCTGTGCATGGGAGCCATGTCCAAAGCTTAGGAGAGTACTTCAGGGTCCCGGTGCCACCGCCCCATTCCAAGGCCCTCATGGACACAAAAACACATTAGGACCCATCCTCAGGAAAGTCCATTTCAACTCAGCCACCCCGGTTGCTCCCGCAGAGCCAGCAGATCTAAATTGTCTTGTTGCTAGGAGACAATTGGAATGCGAGACGGGCTTCCCAGGCATCCATCCGCGAACGGTGCTCTGGAGTCATTCCATATGGGATGTCCTGGAGCTGTCCAACAGGTCTCAATTGTCCCGCAGAAGGAATCCTTGAAGGGGGCATCCCACAACTCCCAACGTGGGAAAACCTCAATGGCCTCGAGATTCCGCTCCCTTCATGAAGCGGCCGTCATGCACAGAAACTCCAACCTGAGCCAACGTCTGATCCTCGCCCTGACTTCAGATGCATGAGATATTGGTTCAGATCTGCAGGGGGTACCTGCCGTGCCCTCGCCCTGAAACCCAAGTCTAGCTTGTCTTCTCAGACTTCCGTCCTCACACTCCTGGCCCCGAAGCCCTCAAGTTTGGCAATTCCGGACCCACAATGCAGCACCCTGCCTGCCCTCTAGAAAAAAAATTATTGCCTCATGAGCTGCCCAGGCACCTTAAATGAGGATAAACCTACACAGCACTCGACTTTACCTAAATTATATAGTCTAACCTGGGCACTAATGCACTGTCGAACACAACCTGAGCCCGGACCTCCTGACCAACACCAAGAAAGCTGACCGCACACTGAGCACATAAAACCCGCCATGGCCTTAGGTCATCATCTCTTCCCTACCTCAGTTTTCAGGCTTCAGAACCGAGACCTTATCTCCAATCACTGCCCAGGGGTGAGTGTGATGCAGAAATCAGAGCTCCTCCTTACCCATGGCAAGAACCCTTGTGGTTGGCACGTTGTCCAACGTTCAGTGTAGGAGAAACCAGCATTCACCCTGAGGCCCCGCCCATTCTTGAGTGCGACGAGGGCATACACACGCATTGTGACCCTCAGCATGAGTCCTGTCCTCTAGTAAGTCCTCTCCTTGGCTGGACCATTAGATGTCATAATGGGCTTTACATGTCCCTAGGCCCCAATTTTTAACCAGATTTCTAATTGTCCAGTCGACCCTCCCCAGGGCTCTACTCTGGAATCCCTCATTTGGTGGGACACCTGAGGTTAAAAAAGAAAACAACAACAACAACAACAACAAAAAAAAAAAAAAAAAAAAACGGACTTCTTCCAGCCTACAGAATGAACCCAAACTCTTTGGACGGGGCCAAACCACCAGAGAGTAAGACTCGTCCACTTCCCATGAAGTCACCCAGAATTTCCACGACCATGAGTGACACGATATCCAGAGACAAAAACTTGAGAAGGAGCCTCACACTCGCCCTTCTTTCAAATCCAGAAGAGTTCTCCTCATGGTCTGTAGATCAGTCCTGCCATACCTATGACCCGAAACATAAGCCGAGTTTGTGTTTTCAGACAACTGTCCAAACAGCCCTGGCCTACACAACCTACAGGCTAAGGCCCCTGGAGCCAAACCTGAGGACTGTACTTGCCCTCTCCAAGGGAATTGTGTGTGCCCATTCCAAGGGCCACAACCCTTCTAATAGGATAAACCTCCAAAGTCCCTGATCCATCTCAATAGTGGTGGCTTCCCAGGAAAAACAGGGGCAATCTGAGCCCTACAGAGCACCTACCTGCACTCAGACCCATAGACAGATGTCCCCAGAGGTAAAAAGGAAAGAACAGGCCCCTAGGCACTAATCAGATCCATTGCTTTGGTTTCCAGGCATCTCTCCTCAGAGGCCTGGATTTCAAAAGCAGCATATAGCTGTTTCTTGACTCACCCATCAGAAAACATCTCATCTACACATGGGAAACTTGCACGTTGGAGCTGTGTCAAAGCCTCTGTTTAGGAGAACTCTTTAGGGCCCAAGTGCCACCTCTTCATTCCAAGGTCTTCTTAGACACAAGGCACATTAGGACCCATCCCCAGGGCTGTCCATTTCAATGCAGCGTCCTCGGTTGCTCCCCACAGATCCAGGAGATCTAACCTGTCTTGTTGCTAGGAGACAATTGGAATGCGAGGTGGGCTACCCATCCATCCATCCTTAGAACCCTGCTCAGAATCATTGGCCTGGAGCCAAACAACAGGTCTCAATTGTCCTGCAGAAGACTCTCTGCAGTTTGGAGCTTCTCACAACTCCCATCGTGGGAAAACACCCATGGCCTCGTGATGCCCCACCATTCATGAAGGGGCCATCAGGGACAGAAACTCCAACCTGAGCGATCGTCTGATCCTCGCCCTGACTTCAGATGCACGAGATCTCGATTCAGGTCTGTAGATTGTGCCTGCCATGGCCTCACCAAGAAACCTAAGCCTAGCTTGTGTTCTCAGACTTTTGTCGGCAGACTACTGGCCCACAAGCCCTCCAGTTTGGCAATCCAGAACTATAATGCCGCACTCTGCCTGCCCGCCAGAAGAAAAACATTGTCCTCTGGGGCTATCCAGTAACCCCAAATGAGGATCAACCTGCACCGACCTTGGCTGTACCCCAAATACATAGGCTGACCAGGGCACTAATGCCCTTTCTGACACAGCCTGAGCCTGGACCCCCTGGCCCCTCCCAGACAGCTGGCCGCACACTGAGCACATCGAGCCGCCATGGCCTTAGGTCGTCATCTCTTCCCAACCTCGGTTTTCAGGTTTCAGAACCTAGACCTTATCTCCAATCACTGCCCGGGGTTGAAGGTGATGCTGAAATCAGAACTCCTTCCCCATGGCAAGAAACCTTGTGGTTGGCATGTTGTCCAACGTTCAGTGTCGTTGAAACCAGTGTGGCCCATGTGGCCCCGCCCATGCTCGCGGGCCACATTGGTCACAAACACACATTGTGACCCTCAGGCTGAGCCCAGTCCTCAAGTAAGGCCACTCAGTGGCTGGATGAAGAGACAGCGTATTGGGCTTGCCATGCCCCTAGGCCCCAAATTTTAACCATAGTTCGGGTTGTTCCTTCAGTCTTCCCCATGGCTTAGCTTTGGAATTCCTCTTTTGGTGGGACACCTGAGGTAACAAAACTGAAATGAGTCATCCCATCCCACAGATTGACGAAAAGCAATTGCGAATCGGGCCAAATCCTCAGAGAGGAAGATTCGTCCATGGCCCATGAGGCCTCCCCGACATTCCACGGCCATCGCTGATACAAAATCCAGAGACAAAAGCCTGAGCAAGCGCCTCAGACTCGCCCTTTCTTCATATCCTGAAGAGTTCTTCTCATGGTTTGTAGATCGGGCCTGCCATACCTACGTCCCCAAACCTAAGCTGAGTTTGTGTTTTCAGACTTCTGTCCTCAAAGTCTTGGGCCACACACCCTCCAGGCGGGGCCCCTGGAGCCACACATTAGGACTGTGCCTACCAATCCATGGGAATTCTGCCCATTCCATGGTCCAAAATCCTACAAATTAGGAGAAACCTCCAAAGTCCCTGAGGCCATCCCAATAGTGTAGGTCGCCCGGAACAAACAAGGGCTGTCTGACACCAGCTGAAAATCGACCTCCACTCATACCATAGATGGATGTCCCCAGAGAAGAAGATTGAACCAGACAGGACCCTAGGCCATAATAGGATCCATTGCTTTGGGTTACAGGCATGTGTCCTCAAAAGCCTGATTCCAATACGAGCATAGGGGTTTTCCTGAGGCACCCATCAGAACTCATCTCGTCTCCACAAGTAAACCTGTGCATGGGAGCCATGTCCAAAGCTTAGGAGAGTACTTCAGGGTCCCGGTGCCACCGCCCCATTCCAAGGCCCTCATGGACACAAAAACACATTAGGACCCATCCTCAGGAAAGTCCATTTCAACTCAGCCACCCCGGTTGCTCCCGCAGAGCCAGCAGATCTAAATTGTCTTGTTGCTAGGAGACAATTGGAATGCGAGGCGGGCTTCCCAGGCATCCATCCGCGAACGGTGCTCTGGAGTCATTCCATATGGGATGTCCTGGAGCTGTCCAACAGGTCTCAATTGTCCCGCAGAAGGAATCCTTGAAGGGGGCATCCCACAACTCCCAACGTGGGAAAACCTCAATGGCCTCGAGATTCCGCTCCCTTCATGAAGCGGCCGTCATGCACAGAAACTCCAACCTGAGCCAACGTCTGATCCTCGCCCTGACTTCAGATGCATGAGATATTGGTTCAGATCTGCAGGGGGTACCTGCCGTGCCCTCGCCCTGAAACCCAAGTCTAGCTTGTCTTCTCAGACTTCCGTCCTCACACTCCTGGCCCCGAAGCCCTCAAGTTTGGCAATTCCGGACCCACAATGCAGCACCCTGCCTGCCCTCTAGAAAAAAAATTATTGCCTCATGAGCTGCCCAGGCACCTTAAATGAGGATAAACCTACACAGCACTCGACTTTACCTAAATTATATAGTCTAACCTGGGCACTAATGCACTGTCGAACACAACCTGAGCCCGGACCTCCTGACCAACACCAAGAAAGCTGACCGCACACTGAGCACATAAAACCCGCCATGGCCTTAGGTCATCATCTCTTCCCTACCTCAGTTTTCAGGCTTCAGAACCGAGACCTTATCTCCAATCACTGCCCAGGGGTGAGTGTGATGCAGAAATCAGAGCTCCTCCTTACCCATGGCAAGAACCCTTGTGGTTGGCACGTTGTCCAACGTTCAGTGTAGGAGAAACCAGCATTCACCCTGAGGCCCCGCCCATTCTTGAGTGCGACGAGGGCATACACACGCATTGTGACCCTCAGCATGAGTCCTGTCCTCTAGTAAGTCCTCTCCTTGGCTGGACCATTAGATGTCATAATGGGCTTTACATGTCCCTAGGCCCCAATTTTTAACCAGATTTCTGATTGTCCAGTCGACCCTCCCCAGGGCTCTACTCTGGAATCCCTCATTTGGTGGGACACCTGAGGTTAAAAAAGAAAACAACAACAACAACAACAACAACAACAACAAAAAAAAAAAAACGGACTTCTTCCAGCCTACAGAATGAACCCAAACTCTTTGGACGGGGCCAAACCACCAGAGAGTAAGACTCGTCCACTTCCCATGAAGTCACCCAGAATTTCCACGACCATGAGTGACACGATATCCAGAGACAAAAACTTGAGAAGGAGCCTCACACTCGCCCTTCTTTCAAATCCAGAAGAGTTCTCCTCATGGTCTGTAGATCAGTCCTGCCATACCTATGACCCGAAACATAAGCCGAGTTTGTGTTTTCAGACAACTGTCCAAACAGCCCTGGCCTACACAACCTACAGGCTAAGGCCCCTGGAGCCAAACCTGAGGACTGTACTTGCCCTCTCCAAGGGAATTGTGTGTGCCCATTCCAAGGGCCACAACCCTTCTAATAGGATAAACCTCCAAAGTCCCTGATCCATCTCAATAGTGGTGGCTTCCCAGGAAAAACAGGGGCAATCTGAGCCCTACAGAGCACCTACCTGCACTCAGACCCATAGACAGATGTCCCCAGAGGTAAAAAGGAAAGAACAGGCCCCTAGGCACTAATCAGATCCATTGCTTTGGTTTCCAGGCATCTCTCCTCAGAGGCCTGGATTTCAAAAGCAGCATATAGCTGTTTCTTGACTCACCCATCAGAAAACATCTCATCTACACATGGGAAACTTGCACGTTGGAGCTGTGTCAAAGCCTCTGTTTAGGAGAACTCTTTAGGGCCCAAGTGCCACCTCTTCATTCCAAGGTCTTCTTAGACACAAGGCACATTAGGACCCATCCCCAGGGCTGTCCATTTCAATGCAGCGTCCTCGGTTGCTCCCCACAGATCCAGGAGATCTAACCTGTCTTGTTGCTAGGAGACAATTGGAATGCGAGGTGGGCTACCCATCCATCCATCCTTAGAACCCTGCTCAGAATCATTGGCCTGGAGCCAAACAACAGGTCTCAATTGTCCTGCAGAAGACTCTCTGCAGTTTGGAGCTTCTCACAACTCCCATCGTGGGAAAACACCCATGGCCTCGTGATGCCCCACCATTCATGAAGGGGCCATCAGGGACAGAAACTCCAACCTGAGCGATCGTCTGATCCTCGCCCTGACTTCAGATGCACGAGATCTCGATTCAGGTCTGTAGATTGTGCCTGCCATGGCCTCACCCAGAAACCTAAGCCTAGCTTGTGTTCTCAGACTTTTGTCGGCAGACTACTGGCCCACAAGCCCTCCAGTTTGGCAATCCAGAACTATAATGCCGCACTCTGCCTGCCCGCCAGAAGAAAAACATTGTCCTCTGGGGCTATCCAGTAACCCCAAATGAGGATCAACCTGCACCGACCTTGGCTGTACCCCAAATACATAGGCTGACCAGGGCACTAATGCCCTTTCTGACACAGCCTGAGCCTGGACCCCCTGGCCCCTCCCAGACAGCTGGCCGCACACTGAGCACATCGAGCCGCCATGGCCTTAGGTCGTCATCTCTTCCCAACCTCGGTTTTCAGGTTTCAGAACCTAGACCTTATCTCCAATCACTGCCCGGGGTTGAAGGTGATGCTGAAATCAGAACTCCTTCCCCATGGCAAGAAACCTTGTGGTTGGCATGTTGTCCAACGTTCAGTGTCGTTGAAACCAGTGTGGCCCATGTGGCCCCGCCCATGCTCGCGGGCCACATTGGTCACAAACACACATTGTGACCCTCAGGCTGAGCCCAGTCCTCAAGTAAGGCCACTCAGTGGCTGGATGAAGAGACAGCGTATTGGGCTTGCCATGCCCCTAGGCCCCAAATTTTAACCATAGTTCGGGTTGTTCCTTCAGTCTTCCCCATGGCTTAGCTTTGGAATTCCTCTTTTGGTGGGACACCTGAGGTAACAAAACTGAAATGAGTCATCCCATCCCACAGATTGACGAAAAGCAATTGCGAATCGGGCCAAATCCTCAGAGAGGAAGATTCGTCCATGGCCCATGAGGCCTCCCCGACATTCCACGGCCATCGCTGATACAAAATCCAGAGACAAAAGCCTGAGCAAGCGCCTCAGACTCGCCCTTTCTTCATATCCTGAAGAGTTCTTCTCATGGTTTGTAGATCGGGCCTGCCATACCTACGTCCCCAAACCTAAGCTGAGTTTGTGTTTTCAGACTTCTGTCCTCAAAGTCTTGGGCCACACACCCTCCAGGCGGGGCCCCTGGAGCCACACATTAGGACTGTGCCTACCAATCCATGGGAATTCTGCCCATTCCATGGTCCAAAATCCTACAAATTAGGAGAAACCTCCAAAGTCCCTGAGGCCATCCCAATAGTGTAGGTCGCCCGGAACAAACAAGGGCTGTCTGACACCAGCTGAAAATCGACCTCCACTCATACCATAGATGGATGTCCCCAGAGAAGAAGATTGAACCAGACAGGACCCTAGGCCATAATAGGATCCATTGCTTTGGGTTACAGGCATGTGTCCTCAAAAGCCTGATTCCAATACGAGCATAGGGGTTTTCCTGAGGCACCCATCAGAACTCATCTCGTCTCCACAAGTAAACATGTGCATGGGAGCCATGTCCAAAGCTTAGGAGAGTACTTCAGGGTCCCGGTGCCACCGCCCCATTCCAAGGCCCTCATGGACACAAAAACACATTAGGACCCATCCTCAGGAAAGTCCATTTCAACTCAGCCACCCCGGTTGCTCCCGCAGAGCCAGCAGATCTAAATTGTCTTGTTGCTAGGAGACAATTGGAATGCGAGGCGGGCTTCCCAGGCATCCATCCGCGAACGGTGCTCTGGAGTCATTCCATATGGGATGTCCTGGAGCTGTCCAACAGGTCTCAATTGTCCCGCAGAAGGAATCCTTGAAGGGGGCATCCCACAACTCCCAACGTGGGAAAACCTCAATGGCCTCGAGATTCCGCTCCCTTCATGAAGCGGCCGTCATGCACAGAAACTCCAACCTGAGCCAACGTCTGATCCTCGCCCTGACTTCAGATGCATGAGATATTGGTTCAGATCTGCAGGGGGTACCTGCCGTGCCCTCGCCCTGAAACCCAAGTCTAGCTTGTCTTCTCAGACTTCCGTCCTCACACTCCTGGCCCCGAAGCCCTCAAGTTTGGCAATTCCGGACCCACAATGCAGCACCCTGCCTGCCCTCTAGAAAAAAAATTATTGCCTCATGAGCTGCCCAGGCACCTTAAATGAGGATAAACCTACACAGCACTCGACTTTACCTAAATTATATAGTCTAACCTGGGCACTAATGCACTGTCGAACACAACCTGAGCCCGGACCTCCTGACCAACACCAAGAAAGCTGACCGCACACTGAGCACATAAAACCCGCCATGGCCTTAGGTCATCATCTCTTCCCTACCTCAGTTTTCAGGCTTCAGAACCGAGACCTTATCTCCAATCACTGCCCAGGGGTGAGTGTGATGCAGAAATCAGAGCTCCTCCTTACCCATGGCAAGAACCCTTGTGGTTGGCACGTAGTCCAACGTTCAGTGTAGGAGAAACCAGCATTCACCCTGAGGCCCCGCCCATTCTTGAGTGCGACGAGGGCATACACACGCATTGTGACCCTCAGCATGAGTCCTGTCCTCTAGTAAGTCCTCTCCTTGGCTGGACCATTAGATGTCATAATGGGCTTTACATGTCCCTAGGCCCCAATTTTTAACCAGATTTCTGATTGTCCAGTCGACCCTCCCCAGGGCTCTACTCTGGAATCCCTCATTTGGTGGGACACCTGAGGTTAAAAAAGAAAACAACAACAACAACAACAACAACAAAAAAAAAAAAAAAAAACGGACTTCTTCCAGCCTACAGAATGAACCCAAACTCTTTGGACGGGGCCAAACCACCAGAGAGTAAGACTCGTCCACTTCCCATGAAGTCACCCAGAATTTCCACGACCATGAGTGACACGATATCCAGAGACAAAAACTTGAGAAGGAGCCTCACACTCGCCCTTCTTTCAAATCCAGAAGAGTTCTCCTCATGGTCTGTAGATCAGTCCTGCCATACCTATGACCCGAAACATAAGCCGAGTTTGTGTTTTCAGACAACTGTCCAAACAGCCCTGGCCTACACAACCTACAGGCTAAGGCCCCTGGAGCCAAACCTGAGGACTGTACTTGCCCTCTCCAAGGGAATTGTGTGTGCCCATTCCAAGGGCCACAACCCTTCTAATAGGATAAACCTCCAAAGTCCCTGATCCATCTCAATAGTGGTGGCTTCCCAGGAAAAACAGGGGCAATCTGAGCCCTACAGAGCACCTACCTGCACTCAGACCCATCGACAGATGTCCCCAGAGGTAAAAAGGAAAGAACAGGCCCCTAGGCACTAATCAGATCCATTGCTTTGGTTTCCAGGCATCTCTCCTCAGAGGCCTGGATTTCAAAAGCAGCATATAGCTGTTTCTTGACTCACCCATCAGAAAACATCTCATCTACACATGGGAAACTTGCACGTTGGAGCTGTGTCAAAGCCTCTGTTTAGGAGAACTCTTTAGGGCCCAAGTGCCACCTCTTCATTCCAAGGTCTTCTTAGACACAAGGCACATTAGGACCCATCCCCAGGGCTGTCCATTTCAATGCAGCGTCCTCGGTTGATCCCCACAGATCCAGGAGATCTAACCTGTCTTGTTGCTAGGAGACAATTGGAATGCGAGGTGGGCTACCCATCCATCCATCCTTAGAACCCTGCTCAGAATCATTGGCCTGGAGCCAAACAACAGGTCTCAATTGTCCTGCAGAAGACTCTCTGCAGTTTGGAGCTTCTCACAACTCCCATCGTGGGAAAACACCCATGGCCTCGTGATGCCCCACCATTCATGAAGGGGCCATCAGGGACAGAAACTCCAACCTGAGCGATCGTCTGATCCTCGCCCTGACTTCAGATGCACGAGATCTCGATTCAGGTCTGTAGATTGTGCCTGCCATGGCCTCACCCAGAAACCTAAGCCTAGCTTGTGTTCTCAGACTTTTGTCGGCAGACTACTGGCCCACAAGCCCTCCAGTTTGGCAATCCAGAACTATAATGCCGCACTCTGCCTGCCCGCCAGAAGAAAAACATTGTCCTCTGGGGCTATCCAGTAACCCCAAATGAGGATCAACCTGCACCGACCTTGGCTGTACCCCAAATACATAGGCTGACCAGGGCACTAATGCCCTTTCTGACACAGCCTGAGCCTGGACCCCCTGGCCCCTCCCAGACAGCTGGCCGCACACTGAGCACATCGAGCCGCCATGGCCTTAGGTCGTCATCTCTTCCCAACCTCGGTTTTCAGGTTTCAGAACCTAGACCTTATCTCCAATCACTGCCCGGGGTTGAAGGTGATGCTGAAATCAGAACTCCTTCCCCATGGCAAGAAACCTTGTGGTTGGCATGTTGTCCAACGTTCAGTGTCGTTGAAACCAGTGTGGCCCATGTGGCCCCGCCCATGCTCGCGGGCCACATTGGTCACAAACACACATTGTGACCCTCAGGCTGAGCCCAGTCCTCAAGTAAGGCCACTCAGTGGCTGGATGAAGAGACAGCGTATTGGGCTTGCCATGCCCCTAGGCCCCAAATTTTAACCATAGTTCGGGTTGTTCCTTCAGTCTTCCCCATGGCTTAGCTTTGGAATTCCTCTTTTGGTGGGACACCTGAGGTAACAAAACTGAAATGAGTCATCCCATCCCACAGATTGACGAAAAGCAATTGCGAATCGGGCCAAATCCTCAGAGAGGAAGATTCGTCCATGGCCCATGAGGCCTCCCCGACATTCCACGGCCATCGCTGATACAAAATCCAGAGACAAAAGCCTGAGCAAGCGCGTCAGACTCGCCCTTTCTTCATATCCTGAAGAGTTCTTCTCATGGTTTGTAGATCGGGCCTGCCATACCTACGTCCCCAAACCTAAGCTGAGTTTGTGTTTTCAGACTTCTGTCCTCAAAGTCTTGGGCCACACACCCTCCAGGCGGGGCCCCTGGAGCCACACATTAGGACTGTGCCTACCAATCCATGGGAATTCTGCCCATTCCATGGTCCAAAATCCTACAAATTAGGAGAAACCTCCAAAGTCCCTGAGGCCATCCCAATAGTGTAGGTCGCCCGGAACAAACAAGGGCTGTCTGACACCAGCTGAAAATCGACCTCCACTCATACCATAGATGGATGTCCCCAGAGAAGAAGATTGAACCAGACAGGACCCTAGGCCATAATAGGATCCATTGCTTTGGGTTACAGGCATGTGTCCTCAAAAGCCTGATTCCAATACGAGCATAGGGGTTTTCCTGAGGCACCCATCAGAACTCATCTCGTCTCCACAAGGAAACCTGTGCATGGGAGCCATGTCCAAAGCTTAGGAGAGTACTTCAGGGTCCCGGTGCCACCGCCCCATTCCAAGGCCCTCATGGACACAAAAACACATTAGGACCCATCCTCAGGAAAGTCCATTTCAACTCAGCCACCCCGGTTGCTCCCGCAGAGCCAGCAGATCTAAATTGTCTTGTTGCTAGGAGACAATTGGAATGCGAGGCGGGCTTCCCAGGCATCCATCCGCGAACGGTGCTCTGGAGTCATTCCATATGGGATGTCCTGGAGCTGTCCAACAGGTCTCAATTGTCCCGCAGAAGGAATCCTTGAAGGGGGCATCCCACAACTCCCAACGTGGGAAAACCTCAATGGCCTCGAGATTCCGCTCCCTTCATGAAGCGGCCGTCATGCACAGAAACTCCAACCTGAGCCAACGTCTGATCCTCGCCCTGACTTCAGATGCATGAGATATTGGTTCAGATCTGCAGGGGGTACCTGCCGTGCCCTCGCCCTGAAACCCAAGTCTAGCTTGTCTTCTCAGACTTCCGTCCTCACACTCCTGGCCCCGAAGCCCTCAAGTTTGGCAATTCCGGACCCACAATGCAGCACCCTGCCTGCCCTCTAGAAAAAAAATTATTGCCTCATGAGCTGCCCAGGCACCTTAAATGAGGATAAACCTACACAGCACTCGACTTTACCTAAATTATATAGTCTAACCTGGGCACTAATGCACTGTCGAACACAACCTGAGCCCGGACCTCCTGACCAACACCAAGAAAGCTGACCGCACACTGAGCACATAAAACCCGCCATGGCCTTAGGTCATCATCTCTTCCCTACCTCAGTTTTCAGGCTTCAGAACCGAGACCTTATCTCCAATCACTGCCCAGGGGTGAGTGTGATGCAGAAATCAGAGCTCCTCCTTACCCATGGCAAGAAACCTTGTGGTTGGCACGTTGTCCAACGTTCAGTGTAGGAGAAACCAGCATTCACCCTGAGGCCCCGCCCATTCTTGAGTGCGAGGAGGGCATACACACGCATTGTGACCCTCAGCATGAGTCCGGTCCTCTAGTAAGTCCTCTCCTTGGCTGGACCATTAGATGTCATAATGGGCTTTACATGTCCCTAGGCCCCAATTTTTAACCAGATTTCTGATTGTCCAGTCGACCCTCCCCAGGGCTCTACTCTGGAATCCCTCATTTGGTGGGACACCTGAGGTTAAAAAAGAAAACAACAACAACAACAACAACAACAACAAAAAAAAAAAAAAAAAAAAAAAAAAAAAACAGACTTCTTCCAGCCTACAGAATGAACCCAAACTCTTTGGACGGGGCCAAACCACCAGAGAGTAAGACTCGTCCACTTCCCATGAAGTCACCCAGAATTTCCACGACCATGAGTGACACGATATCCAGAGACAAAAACTTGAGAAGGAGCCTCACACTCGCCCTTCTTTCAAATCCAGAAGAGTTCTCCTCATGGTCTGTAGATCAGTCCTGCCATACCTATGACCCGAAACATAAGCCGAGTTTGTGTTTTCAGACAACTGTCCAAACAGCCCTGGCCTACACAACCTACAGGCTAAGGCCCCTGGAGCCAAACCTGAGGACTGTACTTGCCCTCTCCAAGGGAATTGTGTGTGCCCATTCCAAGGGCCACAACCCTTCTAATAGGATAAACCTCCAAAGTCCCTGATCCATCTCAATAGTGGTGGCTTCCCAGGAAAAACAGGGGCAATCTGAGCCCTACAGAGCACCTACCTGCACTCAGACCCATAGACAGATGTCCCCAGAGGTAAAAAGGAAAGAACAGGCCCCTAGGCACTAATCAGATCCATTGCTTTGGTTTCCAGGCATCTCTCCTCAGAGGCCTGGATTTCAAAAGCAGCATATAGCTGTTTCTTGACTCACCCATCAGAAAACATCTCATCTACACATGGGAAACTTGCACGTTGGAGCTGTGTCAAAGCCTCTGTTTAGGAGAACTCTTTAGGGCCCAAGTGCCACCTCTTCATTCCAAGGTCTTCTTAGACACAAGGCACATTAGGACCCATCCCCAGGGCTGTCCATTTCAATGCTGCGTCCTCGGTTGCTCACCACAGATCCAGGAGATCTAACCTGTCTTGTTGCTAGGAGACAATTGGAATGCGAGGTGGGCTACCCATCCATCCATCCTTAGAACCCTGCTCAGAATCATTGGCCTGGAGCCAAACAACAGGTCTCAATTGTCCTGCAGAAGACTCTCTGCAGTTTGGAGCTTCTCACAACTCCCATCGTGGGAAAACACCCATGGCCTCGTGATGCCCCACCATTCATGAAGGGGCCATCAGGGACAGAAACTCCAACCTGAGCGATCGTCTGATCCTCGCCCTGACTTCAGATGCACGAGATCTCGATTCAGGTCTGTAGATTGTGCCTGCCATGGCCTCACCCAGAAACCTAAGCCTAGCTTGTGTTCTCAGACTTTTGTCGGCAGACTACTGGCCCACAAGCCCTCCAGTTTGGCAATCCAGAACTATAATGCCGCACTCTGCCTGCCCGCCAGAAGAAAAACATTGTCCTCTGGGGCTATCCAGTAACCCCAAATGAGGATCAACCTGCACCGACCTTGGCTGTACCCCAAATACATAGGCTGACCAGGGCACTAATGCCCTTTCTGACACAGCCTGAGCCTGGACCCCCTGGCCCCTCCCAGACAGCTGGCCGCACACTGAGCACATCGAGCCGCCATGGCCTTAGGTCGTCATCTCTTCCCAACCTCGGTTTTCAGGTTTCAGAACCTAGACCTTATCTCCAATCACTGCCCGGGGTTGAAGGTGATGCTGAAATCAGAACTCCTTCCCCATGGCAAGAAACCTTGTGGTTGGCATGTTGTCCAACGTTCAGTGTCGTTGAAACCAGTGTGGCCCATGTGGCCCCGCCCATGCTCGCGGGCCACATTGGTCACAAACACACATTGTGACCCTCAGGCTGAGCCCAGTCCTCAAGTAAGGCCACTCAGTGGCTGGATGAAGAGACAGCGTATTGGGCTTGCCATGCCCCTAGGCCCCAAATTTTAACCATAGTTCGGGTTGTTCCTTCAGTCTTCCCCATGGCTTAGCTTTGGAATTCCTCTTTTGGTGGGACACCTGAGGTAACAAAACTGAAATGAGTCATCCCATCCCACAGATTGACGAAAAGCAATTGCGAATCGGGCCAAATCCTCAGAGAGGAA
Organism: Mustela nivalis; assembly: GCF_964662115.1. Taxonomy (NCBI): domain Eukaryota; kingdom Metazoa; phylum Chordata; class Mammalia; order Carnivora; family Mustelidae; genus Mustela; species Mustela nivalis. Next base: position 910,036 of record NW_028136354.1, read on the forward strand.
GATTCGTCCATGGCCCATGAGGCCTCCCCGACATTCCACGGCCATCGCTGATACAAAATCCAGAGACAAAAGCCTGAGCAAGCGCCTCAGACTCGCCCTTTCTTCATATCCTGAAGAGTTCTTCTCATGGTTTGTAGATCGGGCCTGCCATACCTACGTCCCCAAACCTAAGCTGAGTTTGTGTTTTCAGACTTCTGTCCTCAAAGTCTTGGGCCACACACCCTCCAGGCGGGGCCCCTGGAGCCACACATTAGGACTGTGCCTACCAATCCATGGGAATTCTGCCCATTCCATGGTCCAAAATCGTACAAATTAGGAGAAACCTCCAAAGTCCCTGAGGCCATCCCAATAGTGTAGGTCGCCCGGAACAAACAAGGGCTGTCTGACACCAGCTGAAAATCGACCTCCACTCATACCATAGATGGATGTCCCCAGAGAAGAAGATTGAACCAGACAGGACCCTAGGCCATAATAGGATCCATTGCTTTGGGTTACAGGCATGTGTCCTCAAAAGCCTGATTCCAATACGAGCATAGGGGTTTTCCTGAGGCACCCATCAGAACTCATCTCGTCTCCACAAGTAAACATGTGCATGGGAGCCATGTCCAAAGCTTAGGAGAGTTCTTCAGGGTCCCGGTGCCACCGCCCCATTCCAAGGCCCTCATGGACACAAAAACACATTAGGACCCATCCTCAGGAAAGTCCATTTCAACTCAGCCACCCCGGTTGCTCCCGCAGAGCCAGCAGATCTAAATTGTCTTGTTGCTAGGAGACAATTGGAATGCGAGGCGGGCTTCCCAGGCATCCATCCGCGAACGGTGCTCTGGAGTCATTCCATATGGGATGTCCTGGAGCTGTCCAACAGGTCTCAATTGTCCCGCAGAAGGAATCCTTGAAGGGGGCATCCCACAACTCCCAACGTGGGAAAACCTCAATGGCCTCGAGATTCCGCTCCCTTCATGAAGCGGCCGTCATGCACAGAAACTCCAACCTGAGCCAACGTCTGATCCTCGCCCTGACTTCAGATGCATGAGATATTGGTTCAGATCTGCAGGGGGTACCTGCCGTGCCCTCGCCCTGAAACCCAAGTCTAGCTTGTCTTCTCAGACTTCCGTCCTCACACTCCTGGCCCCGAAGCCCTCAAGTTTGGCAATTCCGGACCCACAATGCAGCACCCTGCCTGCCCTCTAGAAAAAAAATTATTGCCTCATGAGCTGCCCAGGCACCTTAAATGAGGATAAACCTACACAGCACTCGACTTTACCTAAATTATATAGTCTAACCTGGGCACTAATGCACTGTCGAACACAACCTGAGCCCGGACCTCCTGACCAACACCAAGAAAGCTGACCGCACACTGAGCACATAAAACCCGCCATGGCCTTAGGTCATCATCTCTTCCCTACCTCAGTTTTCAGGCTTCAGAACCGAGACCTTATCTCCAATCACTGCCCAGGGGTGAGTGTGATGCAGAAATCAGAGCTCCTCCTTACCCATGGCAAGAACCCTTGTGGTTGGCACGTTGTCCAACGTTCAGTGTAGGAGAAACCAGCATTCACCCTGAGGCCCCGCCCATTCTTGAGTGCGACGAGGGCATACACACGCATTGTGACCCTCAGCATGAGTCCTGTCCTCTAGTAAGTCCTCTCCTTGGCTGGACCATTAGATGTCATAATGGGCTTTACATGTCCCTAGGCCCCAATTTTTAACCAGATTTCTGATTGTCCAGTCGACCCTCCCCAGGGCTCTACTCTGGAATCCCTCATTTGGTGGGACACCTGAGGTTAAAAAAGAAAACAACAACAACAACAACAACAACAACAAAAAAAAAAAAAAAAAAAAAAAACAGACTTCTTCCAGCCTACAGAATGAACCCAAACTCTTTGGACGGGGCCAAACCACCAGAGAGTAAGACTCGTCCACTTCCCATGAAGTCACCCAGAATTTCCACGACCATGAGTGACACGATATCCAGAGACAAAAACTTGAGAAGGAGCCTCACACTCGCCCTTCTTTCAAATCCAGAAGAGTTCTCCTCATGGTCTGTAGATCAGTCCTGCCATACCTATGACCCGAAACATAAGCCGAGTTTGTGTTTTCAGACAACTGTCCAAACAGCCCTGGCCTACACAACCTACAGGCTAAGGCCCCTGGAGCCTAACCTGAGGACTGTACTTGCCCTCTCCAAGGGAATTGTGTGTGCCCATTCCAAGGGCCACAACCCTTCTAATAGGATAAACCTCCAAAGTCCCTGATCCATCTCAATAGTGGTGGCTTCCCAGGAAAAACAGGGGCAATCTGAGCCCTACAGAGCACCTACCTGCACTCAGACCCATAGACAGATGTCCCCAGAGGTAAAAAGGAAAGAACAGGCCCCTAGGCACTAATCAGATCCATTGCTTTGGTTTCCAGGCATCTCTCCTCAGAGGCCTGGATTTCAAAAGCAGCATATAGCTGTTTCTTGACTCACCCATCAGAAAACATCTCATCTACACATGGGAAACTTGCACGTTGGAGCTGTGTCAAAGCCTCTGTTTAGGAGAACTCTTTAGGGCCCAAGTGCCACCTCTTCATTCCAAGGTCTTCTTAGACACAAGGCACATTAGGACCCATCCCCAGGGCTGTCCATTTCAATGCAGCGTCCTCGGTTGCTCCCCACAGATCCAGGAGATCTAACCTGTCTTGTTGCTAGGAGACAATTGGAATGCGAGGTGGGCTACCCATCCATCCATCCTTAGAACCCTGCTCAGAATCATTGGCCTGGAGCCAAACAACAGGTCTCAATTGTCCTGCAGAAGACTCTCTGCAGTTTGGAGCTTCTCACAACTCCCATCGTGGGAAAACACCCATGGCCTCGTGATGCCCCACCATTCATGAAGGGGCCATCAGGGACAGAAACTCCAACCTGAGCGATCGTCTGATCCTCGCCCTGACTTCAGATGCACGAGATCTCGATTCAGGTCTGTAGATTGTGCCTGCCATGGCCTCACCCAGAAACCTAAGCCTAGCTTGTGTTCTCAGACTTTTGTCGGCAGACTACTGGCCCACAAGCCCTCCAGTTTGGCAATCCAGAACTATAATGCCGCACTCTGCCTGCCCGCCAGAAGAAAAACATTGTCCTCTGGGGCTATCCAGTAACCCCAAATGAGGATCAACCTGCACCGACCTTGGCTGTACCCCAAATACATAGGCTGACCAGGGCACTAATGCCCTTTCTGACACAGCCTGAGCCTGGACCCCCTGGCCCCTCCCAGACAGCTGGCCGCACACTGAGCACATCGAGCCGCCATGGCCTTAGGTCGTCATCTCTTCCCAACCTCGGTTTTCAGGTTTCAGAACCTAGACCTTATCTCCAATCACTGCCCGGGGTTGAAGGTGATGCTGAAATCAGAACTCCTTCCCCATGGCAAGAAACCTTGTGGTTGGCATGTTGTCCAACGTTCAGTGTCGTTGAAACCAGTGTGGCCCATGTGGCCCCGCCCATGCTCGCGGGCCACATTGGTCACAAACACACATTGTGACCCTCAGGCTGAGCCCAGTCCTCAAGTAAGGCCACTCAGTGGCTGGATGAAGAGACAGCGTATTGGGCTTGTCATGCACCTAGGCCCCAATTTTTAACCATAGTTCGGGTTGTTCCTTCAGTCTTCCCCATGGCTTAGCTTTGGAATTCCTCTTTTGGTGGGACACCTGAGGTAACAAAACTGAAATGAGTCATCCCATCCCACAGATTGACGAAAAGCAATTGCGAATCGGGCCAAATCCTCAGAGAGGAAGATTCGTCCATGGCCCATGAGGCCTCCCCGACATTCCACGGCCATCGCTGATACAAAATCCAGAGACAAAAGCCTGAGCAAGCGCGTCAGACTCGCCCTTTCTTCATATCCTGAAGAGTTCTTCTCATGGTTTGTAGATCGGACCTGCCATACCTACGTCCCCAAACCTAAGCTGAGTTTGTGTTTTCAGACTTCTGTCCTCAAAGTCTTGGGCCACACACCCTCCAGGCGGGGCCCCTGGAGCCACACATTAGGACTGTGCCTACCAATCCATGGGAATTCTGCCCATTCCATGGTCCAAAATCCTACAAATTAGGAGAAACCTCCAAAGTCCCTGAGGCCATCCCAATAGTGTAGGTCGCCCGGAACAAACAAGGGCTGTCTGACACCAGCTGAAAATCGACCTCCACTCATACCATAGATGGATGTCCCCAGAGAAGAAGATTGAACCAGACAGGACCCTAGGCCATAATAGGATCCATTGCTTTGGGTTACAGGCATGTGTCCTCAAAAGCCTGATTCCAATACGAGCATAGGGGTTTTCCTGAGGCACCCATCAGAACTCATCTCGTCTCCACAAGGAAACATGTGCATGGGAGCCATGTCCAAAGCTTAGGAGAGTACTTCAGGGTCCCGGTGCCACCGCCCCATTCCAAGGCCCTCATGGACACAAAAACACATTAGGACCCATCCTCAGGAAAGTCCATTTCAACTCAGCCACCCCGGTTGCTCCCGCAGAGCCAGCAGATCTAAATTGTCTTGTTGCTAGGAGACAATTGGAATGCGAGGCGGGCTTCCCAGGCATCCATCCGCGAACGGTGCTCTGGAGTCATTCCATATGGGATGTCCTGGAGCTGTCCAACAGGTCTCAATTGTCCCGCAGAAGGAATCCTTGAAGGGGGCATCCCACAACTCCCAACGTGGGAAAACCTCAATGGCCTCGAGATTCCGCTCCCTTCATGAAGCGGCCGTCATGCACAGAAACTCCAACCTGAGCCAACGTCTGATCCTCGCCCTGACTTCAGATGCATGAGATATTGGTTCAGATCTGCAGGGGGTACCTGCCGTGCCCTCGCCCTGAAACCCAAGTCTAGCTTGTCTTCTCAGACTTCCGTCCTCACACTCCTGGCCCCGAAGCCCTCAAGTTTGGCAATTCCGGACCCACAATGCAGCACCCTGCCTGCCCTCTAGAAAAAAAATTATTGCCTCATGAGCTGCCCAGGCACCTTAAATGAGGATAAACCTACACAGCACTCGACTTTACCTAAATTATATAGTCTAACCTGGGCACTAATGCACTGTCGAACACAACCTGAGCCCGGACCTCCTGACCAACACCAAGAAAGCTGACCGCACACTGAGCACATAAAACCCGCCATGGCCTTAGGTCATCATCTCTTCCCTACCTCAGTTTTCAGGCTTCAGAACCGAGACCTTATCTCCAATCACTGCCCAGGGGTGAGTGTGATGCAGAAATCAGAGCTCCTCCTTACCCATGGCAAGAACCCTTGTGGTTGGCACGTTGTCCAACGTTCAGTGTAGGAGAAACCAGCATTCACCCTGAGGCCCCGCCCATTCTTGAGTGCGACGAGGGCATACACACGCATTGTGACCCTCAGCATGAGTCCGGTCCTCTAGTAAGTCCTCTCCTTGGCTGGACCATTAGATGTCATAATGGGCTTTACATGTCCCTAGGCCCCAATTTTTAACCAGATTTCTGATTGTCCAGTCGACCCTCCCCAGGGCTCTACTCTGGAATCCCTCATTTGGTGGGACACCTGAGGTTAAAAAAGAAAACAACAACAACAACAACAACAACAACAACAAAAAAAAAAACGGACTTCTTCCAGCCTACAGAATGAACCCAAACTCTTTGGACGGGGCCAAACCACCAGAGAGTAAGACTCGTCCACTTCCCATGAAGTCACCCAGAATTTCCACGACCATGAGTGACACGATATCCAGAGACAAAAACTTGAGAAGGAGCCTCACATTCGCCCTTCTTTCAAATCCAGAAGAGTTCTCCTCATGGTCTGTAGATCAGTCCTGCCATACCTATGACCCGAAACATAAGCCGAGTTTGTGTTTTCAGACAACTGTCCAAACAGCCCTGGCCTACACAACCTACAGGCTAAGGCCCCTGGAGCCAAACCTGAGGACTGTACTTGCCCTCTCCAAGGGAATTGTGTGTGCCCATTCCAAGGGCCACAACCCTTCTAATAGGATAAACCTCCAAAGTCCCTGATCCATCTCAATAGTGGTGGCTTCCCAGGAAAAACAGGGGCAATCTGAGCCCTACAGAGCACCTACCTGCACTCAGACCCATAGACAGATGTCCCCAGAGGTAAAAAGGAAAGAACAGGCCCCTAGGCACTAATCAGATCCATTGCTTTGGTTTCCAGGCATCTCTCCTCAGAGGCCTGGATTTCAAAAGCAGCATATAGCTGTTTCTTGACTCACCCATCAGAAAACATCTCATCTACACATGGGAAACTTGCACGTTGGAGCTGTGTCAAAGCCTCTGTTTAGGAGAACTCTTTAGGGCCCAAGTGCCACCTCTTCATTCCAAGGTCTTCTTAGACACAAGGCACATTAGGACCCATCCCCAGGGCTGTCCATTTCAATGCAGCGTCCTCGGTTGCTCCCCACAGATCCAGGAGATCTAACCTGTCTTGTTGCTAGGAGACAATTGGAATGCGAGGTGGGCTACCCATCCATCCATCCTTAGAACCCTGCTCAGAATCATTGGCCTGGAGCCAAACAACAGGTCTCAATTGTCCTGCAGAAGACTCTCTGCAGTTTGGAGCTTCTCACAACTCCCATCGTGGGAAAACACCCATGGCCTCGTGATGCCCCACCATTCATGAAGGGGCCATCAGGGACAGAAACTCCAACCTGAGCGATCGTCTGATCCTCGCCCTGACTTCAGATGCACGAGATCTCGATTCAGGTCTGTAGATTGTGCCTGCCATGGCCTCACCCAGAAACCTAAGCCTAGCTTGTGTTCTCAGACTTTTGTCGGCAGACTACTGGCCCACAAGCCCTCCAGTTTGGCAATCCAGAACTATAATGCCGCACTCTGCCTGCCCGCCAGAAGAAAAACATTGTCCTCTGGGGCTATCCAGTAACCCCAAATGAGGATCAACCTGCACCGACCTTGGCTGTACCCCAAATACATAGGCTGACCAGGGCACTAATGCCCTTTCTGACACAGCCTGAGCCTGGACCCCCTGGCCCCTCCCAGACAGCTGGCCGCACACTGAGCACATCGAGCCGCCATGGCCTTAGGTCGTCATCTCTTCCCAACCTCGGTTTTCAGGTTTCAGAACCTAGACCTTATCTCCAATCACTGCCCGGGGTTGAAGGTGATGCTGAAATCAGAACTCCTTCCCCATGGCAAGAAACCTTGTGGTTGGCATGTTGTCCAACGTTCAGTGTCGTTGAAACCAGTGTGGCCCATGTGGCCCCGCCCATGCTCGCGGGCCACATTGGTCACAAACACACATTGTGACCCTCAGGCTGAGCCCAGTCCTCAAGTAAGGCCACTCAGTGGCTGGATGAAGAGACAGCGTATTGGGCTTGCCATGCCCCTAGGCCCCAATTTTTAACCATAGTTCGGGTTGTTCCTTCAGTCTTCCCCATGGCTTAGCTTTGGAATTCCTCTTTTGGTGGGACACCTGAGGTAACAAAACTGAAATGAGTCATCCCATCCCACAGATTGACGAAAAGCAATTGCGAATCGGGCCAAATCCTCAGAGAGGAAGATTCGTCCATGGCCCATGAGGCCTCCCCGACATTCCACGGCCATCGCTGATACAAAATCCAGAGACAAAAGCCTGAGCAAGCGCCTCAGACTCGCCCTTTCTTCATATCCTGAAGAGTTCTTCTCATGGTTTGTAGATCGGGCCTGCCATACCTACGTCCCCAAACCTAAGCTGAGTTTGTGTTTTCAGACTTCTGTCCTCAAAGTCTTGGGCCACACACCCTCCAGGCGGGGCCCCTGGAGCCACACATTAGGACTGTGCCTACCAATCCATGGGAATTCTGCCCATTCCATGGTCCAAAATCCTACAAATTAGGAGAAACCTCCAAAGTCCCTGAGGCCATCCCAATAGTGTAGGTCGCCCGGAACAAACAAGGGCTGTCTGACACCAGCTGAAAATCGACCTCCACTCATACCATAGATGGATGTCCCCAGAGAAGAAGATTGAACCAGACAGGACCCTAGGCCATAATAGGATCCATTGCTTTGGGTTACAGGCATGTGTCCTCAAAAGCCTGATTCCAATACGAGCATAGGGGTTTTCCTGAGGCACCCATCAGAACTCATCTCGTCTCCACAAGGAAACCTGTGCATGGGAGCCATGTCCAAAGCTTAGGAGAGTACTTCAGGGTCCCGGTGCCACCGCCCCATTCCAAGGCCCTCATGGACACAAAAACACATTAGGACCCATCCTCAGGAAAGTCCATTTCAACTCAGCCACCCCGGTTGCTCCCGCAGAGCCAGCAGATCTAAATTGTCTTGTTGCTAGGAGACAATTGGAATGCGAGGCGGGCTTCCCAGGCATCCATCCGCGAACGGTGCTCTGGAGTCATTCCATATGGGATGTCCTGGAGCTGTCCAACAGGTCTCAATTGTCCCGCAGAAGGAATCCTTGAAGGGGGCATCCCACAACTCCCAACGTGGGAAAACCTCAATGGCCTCGAGATTCCGCTCCCTTCATGAAGCGGCCGTCATGCACAGAAACTCCAACCTGAGCCAACGTCTGATCCTCGCCCTGACTTCAGATGCATGAGATATTGGTTCAGATCTGCAGGGGGTACCTGCCGTGCCCTCGCCCTGAAACCCAAGTCTAGCTTGTCTTCTCAGACTTCCGTCCTCACACTCCTGGCCCCGAAGCCCTCAAGTTTGGCAATTCCGGACCCACAATGCAGCACCCTGCCTGCCCTCTAGAAAAAAAATTATTGCCTCATGAGCTGCCCAGGCACCTTAAATGAGGATAAACCTACACAGCACTCGACTTTACCTAAATTATATAGTCTAACCTGGGCACTAATGCACTGTCGAACACAACCTGAGCCCGGACCTCCTGACCAACACCAAGAAAGCTGACCGCACACTGAGCACATAAAACCCGCCATGGCCTTAGGTCATCATCTCTTCCCTACCTCAGTTTTCAGGCTTCAGAACCGAGACCTTATCTCCAATCACTGCCCAGGGGTGAGTGTGATGCAGAAATCAGAGCTCCTCCTTACCCATGGCAAGAACCCTTGTGGTTGGCACGTTGTCCAACGTTCAGTGTAGGAGAAACCAGCATTCACCCTGAGGCCCCGCCCATTCTTGAGTGCGACGAGGGAATACACACGCATTGTGACCCTCAGCATGAGTCCGGTCCTCTAGTAAGTCCTCTCCTTGGCTGGACCATTAGATGTCATAATGGGCTTTACATGTCCCTAGGCCCCAATTTTTAACCAGATTTCTGATTGTCCAGTCGACCCTCCCCAGGGCTCTACTCTGGAATCCCTCATTTGGTGGGACACCTGAGGTTAAAAAAGAAAACAACAACAACAACAACAACAACAACAAAAAAAAAAAACGGACTTCTTCCAGCCTACAGAATGAACCCAAACTCTTTGGACGGGGCCAAACCACCAGAGAGTAAGACTCGTCCACTTCCCATGAAGTCACCCAGAATTTCCACGACCATGAGTGACACGATATCCAGAGACAAAAACTTGAGAAGGAGCCTCACACTCGCCCTTCTTTCAAATCCAGAAGAGTTCTCCTCATGGTCTGTAGATCAGTCCTGCCATACCTATGACCCGAAACATAAGCCGAGTTTGTGTTTTCAGACAACTGTCCAAACAGCCCTGGCCTACACAACCTACAGGCTAAGGCCCCTGGAGCCAAACCTGAGGACTGTACTTGCCCTCTCCAAGGGAATTGTGTGTGCCCATTCCAAGGGCCACAACCCTTCTAATAGGATAAACCTCCAAAGTCCCTGATCCATCTCAATAGTGGTGGCTTCCCAGGAAAAACAGGGGCAATCTGAGCCCTACAGAGCACCTACCTGCACTCAGACCCATAGACAGATGTCCCCAGAGGTAAAAAGGAAAGAACAGGCCCCTAGGCACTAATCAGATCCATTGCTTTGGTTTCCAGGCATCTCTCCTCAGAGGCCTGGATTTCAAAAGCAGCATATAGCTGTTTCTTGACTCACCCATCAGAAAACATCTCATCTACACATGGGAAACTTGCACGTTGGAGCTGTGTCAAAGCCTTTGTTAGGAGAACCCTTTTGGGCCCCAGTGCCACCGCTTCATTCCAAGGTCTCCATAGACACAAAAGCACGTTAGGACCCATCCCCAGGGGTATCCATTTCAACTCAGCGTCCTCGATTGCGCCCCACAGATCCAGGAGATCTAACCTGTCTTGTTGCTAGGAAACAATTGGAATGCGAGGTGGGATACCCAGCCATCCATCCTTAGAACCCTGCTCAGAATCATTGGCCTGGAGCCAAACAACAGGTCTCAATTGTCCTGCAGAAGACTCTCTGCAGTTTGGAGCTTCTCACAACTCCCATCGTGGGAAAACACCCATGGCCTCGTGATGCCCCACCATTCATGAAGGGGCCATCAGGGACAGAAACTCCAACCTGAGCGATCGTCTGATCCTCGCCCTGACTTCAGATGCACGAGATCTCGATTCAGGTCTGTAGATTGTGCCTGCCATGGCCTCACCCAGAAACCTAAGCCTAGCTTGTGTTCTCAGACTTTTGTCGGCAGACTACTGGCCCACAAGCCCTCCAGTTTGGCAATCCAGAACTATAATGCCGCACTCTGCCTGCCCGCCAGAAGAAAAACATTGTCCTCTGGGGCTATCCAGTAACCCCAAATGAGGATCAACCTGCACCGACCTTGGCTGTACCCCAAATACATAGGCTGACCAGGGCACTAATGCCCTTTCTGACACAGCCTGAGCCTGGACCCCCTGGCCCCTCCCAGACAGCTGGCCGCACACTGAGCACATCGAGCCGCCATGGCCTTAGGTCGTCATCTCTTCCCAACCTCGGTTTTCAGGTTTCAGAACCTAGACCTTATCTCCAATCACTGCCCGGGGTTGAAGGTGATGCTGAAATCAGAACTCCTTCCCCATGGCAAGAAACCTTGTGGTTGGCATGTTGTCCAACGTTCAGTGTCGTTGAAACCAGTGTGGCCCATGTGGCCCCGCCCATGCTCGCGGGCCACATTGGTCACAAACACACATTGTGACCCTCAGGCTGAGCCCAGTCCTCAAGTAAGGCCACTCAGTGGCTGGATGAAGAGACAGCGTATTGGGCTTGCCATGCCCCTAGGCCCCAAATTTTAACCATAGTTCGGGTTGTTCCTTCAGTCTTCCCCATGGCTTAGCTTTGGAATTCCTCTTTTGGTGGGACACCTGAGGTAACAAAACTGAAATGAGTCATCCCATCCCACAGATTGACGAAAAGCAATTGCGAATCGGGCCAAATCCTCAGAGAGGAAGATTCGTCCATGGCCCATGAGGCCTCCCCGACATTCCACGGCCATCGCTGATACAAAATCCAGAGACAAAAGCCTGAGCAAGCGCCTCAGACTCGCCCTTTCTTCATATCCTGAAGAGTTCTTCTCATGGTTTGTAGATCGGGCCTGCCATACCTACGTCCCCAAACCTAAGCTGAGTTTGTGTTTTCAGACTTCTGTCCTCAAAGTCTTGGGCCACACACCCTCCAGGCGGGGCCCCTGGAGCCACACATTAGGACTGTGCCTACCAATCCATGGGAATTCTGCCCATTCCATGGTCCAAAATCCTACAAATTAGGAGAAACCTCCAAAGTCCCTGAGGCCATCCCAATAGTGTAGGTCGCCCGGAACAAACAAGGGCTGTCTGACACCAGCTGAAAATCGACCTCCACTCATACCATAGATGGATGTCCCCAGAGAAGAAGATTGAACCAGACAGGACCCTAGGCCATAATAGGATCCATTGCTTTGGGTTACAGGCATGTGTCCTCAAAAGCCTGATTCCAATACGAGCATAGGGGTTTTCCTGAGGCACCCATCAGAACTCATCTCGTCTCCACAAGGAAACCTGTGCATGGGAGCCATGTCCAAAGCTTAGGAGAGTACTTCAGGGTCCCGGTGCCACCGCCCCATTCCAAGGCCCTCATGGACACAAAAACACATTAGGACCCATCCTCAGGAAAGTCCATTTCAACTCAGCCACCCCGGTTGCTCCCGCAGAGCCAGCAGATCTAAATTGTCTTGTTGCTAGGAGACAATTGGAATGCGAGGCGGGCTTCCCAGGCATCCATCCGCGAACGGTGCTCTGGAGTCATTCCATATGGGATGTCCTGGAGCTGTCCAACAGGTCTCAATTGTCCCGCAGAAGGAATCCTTGAAGGGGGCATCCCACAACTCCCAACGTGGGAAAACCTCAATGGCCTCGAGATTCCGCTCCCTTCATGAAGCGGCCGTCATGCACAGAAACTCCAACCTGAGCCAACGTCTGATCCTCGCCCTGACTTCAGATGCATGAGATATTGGTTCAGATCTGCAGGGGGTACCTGCCGTGCCCTCGCCCTGAAACCCAAGTCTAGCTTGTCTTCTCAGACTTCCGTCCTCACACTCCTGGCCCCGAAGCCCTCAAGTTTGGCAATTCCGGACCCACAATGCAGCACCCTGCCTGCCCTCTAGAAAAAAAATTATTGCCTCATGAGCTGCCCAGGCACCTTAAATGAGGATAAACCTACACAGCACTCGACTTTACCTAAATTATATAGTCTAACCTGGGCACTAATGCACTGTCGAACACAACCTGAGCCCGGACCTCCTGACCAACACCAAGAAAGCTGACCGCACACTGAGCACGTAAAACCCGCCATGGCCTTAGGTCATCATCTCTTCCCTACCTCAGTTTTCAGGCTTCAGAACCGAGACCTTATCTCCAATCACTGCCCAGGGGTGAGTGTGATGCAGAAATCAGAGCTCCTCCTTACCCATGGCAAGAACCCTTGTGGTTGGCACGTTGTCCAACGTTCAGTGTAGGAGAAACCAGCATTCAACCTGAGGCCCCGCCCATTCTTGAGTGCGACGAGGGCATACACACGCATTGTGACCCTCAGCATGAGTCCGGTCCTCTAGTAAGTCCTCTCCTTGGCTGGACCATTAGATGTCATAATGGGCTTTACATGTCCCTAGGCCCCAATTTTTAACCAGATTTCTGATTGTCCAGGCGACCCTCCCCAGGGCTCTACTCTGGAATCCCTCATTTGGTGGGACACCTGAGGTTAAAAAAGAAAACAACAACAACAACAACAACAAAAACAACAACAACAACAACAAAAAAAAACGGACTTCTTCCAGCCTACAGAATGAACCCAAACTCTTTGGACGGGGCCAAACCACCAGAGAGTAAGACTCGTCCACTTCCCATGAAGTCACCCAGAATTTCCACGACCATGAGTGACACGATATCCAGAGACAAAAACTTGAGAAGGAGCCTCACACTCGCCCTTCTTTCAAATCCAGAAGAGTTCTCCTCATGGTCTGTAGATCAGTCCTGCCATACCTATGACCCGAAACATAAGCCGAGTTTGTGTTTTCAGACAACTGTCCAAACAGCCCTGGCCTACACAACCTACAGGCTAAGGCCCCTGGAGCCAAACCTGAGGACTGTACTTGCCCTCTCCAAGGGAATTGTGTGTGCCCATTCCAAGGGCCACAACCCTTCTAATAGGATAAACCTCCAAAGTCCCTGATCCATCTCAATAGTGGTGGCTTCCCAGGAAAAACAGGGGCAATCTGAGCCCTACAGAGCACCTACCTGCACTCAGACCCATAGACAGATGTCCCCAGAGGTAAAAAGGAAAGAACAGGCCCCTAGGCACTAATCAGATCCATTGCTTTGGTTTCCAGGCATCTCTCCTCAGAGGCCTGGATTTCAAAAGCAGCATATAGCTGTTTCTTGACTCACCCATCAGAAAACATCTCATCTACACATGGGAAACTTGCACGTTGGGGCTGTGTCAAAGCCTCTGTTTAGGAGAACTCTTTAGGGCCCAAGTGCCACCTCTTCATTCCAAGGTCTTCTTAGACACAAGGCACATTAGGACCCATCCCCAGGGCTGTCCATTTCAATGCAGCGTCCTCGGTTGCTCCCCACAGATCCAGGAGATCTAACCTGTCTTGTTGCTAGGAGACAATTGGAATGCGAGGTGGGCTACCCATCCATCCATCCTTAGAACCCTGCTCAGAATCATTGGCCTGGAGCCAAACAACAGGTCTCAATTGTCCTGCAGAAGACTCTCTGCAGTTTGGAGCTTCTCACAACTCCCATCGTGGGAAAACACCCATGGCCTCGTGATGCCCCACCATTCATGAAGGGGCCATCAGGGACAGAAACTCCAACCTGAGCGATCGTCTGATCCTCGCCCTGACTTCAGATGCACGAGATCTCGATTCAGGTCTGTAGATTGTGCCTGCCATGGCCTCACCCAGAAACCTAAGCCTAGCTTGTGTTCTCAGACTTTTGTCGGCAGACTACTGGCCCACAAGCCCTCCAGTTTGGCAATCCAGAACTATAATGCCGCACTCTGCCTGCCCGCCAGAAGAAAAACATTGTCCTCTGGGGCTATCCAGTAACCCCAAATGAGGATCAACCTGCACCGACCTTGGCTGTACCCCAAATACATAGGCTGACCAGGGCACTAATGCCCTTTCTGACACAGCCTGAGCCTGGACCCCCTGGCCCCTCCCAGACAGCTGGCCGCACACTGAGCACATCGAGCCGCCATGGCCTTAGGTCGTCATCTCTTCCCAACCTCGGTTTTCAGGTTTCAGAACCTAGACCTTATCTCCAATCACTGCCCGGGGTTGAAGGTGATGCTGAAATCAGAACTCCTTCCCCATGGCAAGAAACCTTGTGGTTGGCATGTTGTCCAACGTTCAGTGTCGTTGAAACCAGTGTGGCCCATGTGGCCCCGCCCATGCTCGCGGGCCACATTGGTCACAAACACACATTGTGACCCTCAGGCTGAGCCCAGTCCTCAAGTAAGGCCACTCAGTGGCTGGATGAAGAGACAGCGTATTGGGCTTGCCATGCCCCTAGGCCCCAATTTTTAACCATAGTTCGGGTTGTTCCTTCAGTCTTCCCCATGGCTTAGCTTTGGAATTCCTCTTTTGGTGGGACACCTGAGGTAACAAAACTGAAATGAGTCATCCCATCCCACAGATTGACGAAAAGCAATTGCGAATCGGGCCAAATCCTCAGAGAGGAAGATTCGTCCATGGCCCATGAGGCCTCCCCGACATTCCACGGCCATCGCTGATACAAAATCCAGAGACAAAAGCCTGAGCAAGCGCGTCAGACTCGCCCTTTCTTCATATCCTGAAGAGTTCTTCTCATGGTTTGTAGATCGGGCCTGCCATACCTACGTCCCCAAACCTAAGCTGAGTTTGTGTTTTCAGACTTCTGTCCTCAAAGTCTTGGGCCACACAGCCTCCAGGCGGGGCCCCTGGAGCCACACATTAGGACTGTGCCTACCAATCCATGGGAATTCTGCCCATTCCATGGTCCAAAATCCTACAAATTAGGAGAAACCTCCAAAGTCCCTGAGGCCATCCCAATAGTGTAGGTCGCCCGGAACAAACAAGGGCTGTCTGACACCAGCTGAAAATCGACCTCCACTCATACCATAGATGGATGTCCCCAGAGAAGAAGATTGAACCAGACAGGACCCTAGGCCATAATAGGATCCATTGCTTTGGGTTACAGGCATGTGTCCTCAAAAGCCTGATTCCAATACGAGCATAGGGGTTTTCCTGAGGCACCCATCAGAACTCATCTCGTCTCCACAAGGAAACCTGTGCATGGGAGCCATGTCCAAAGCTTAGGAGAGTACTTCAGGGTCCCGGTGCCACCGCCCCATTCCAAGGCCCTCATGGACACAAAAACACATTAGGACCCATCCTCAGGAAAGTCCATTTCAACTCAGCCACCCCGGTTGCTCCCGCAGAGCCAGCAGATCTAAATTGTCTTGTTGCTAGGAGACAATTGGAATGCGAGGCGGGCTTCCCAGGCATCCATCCGCGAACGGTGCTCTGGAGTCATTCCATATGGGATGTCCTGGAGCTGTCCAACAGGTCTCAATTGTCCCGCAGAAGGAATCCTTGAAGGGGGCATCCCACAACTCCCAACGTGGGAAAACCTCAATGGCCTCGAGATTCCGCTCCCTTCATGAAGCGGCCGTCATGCACAGAAACTCCAACCTGAGCCAACGTCTGATCCTCGCCCTGACTTCAGATGCATGAGATATTGGTTCAGATCTGCAGGGGGTACCTGCCGTGCCCTCGCCCTGAAACCCAAGTCTAGCTTGTCTTCTCAGACTTCCGTCCTCACACTCCTGGCCCCGAAGCCCTCAAGTTTGGCAATTCCGGACCCACAATGCAGCACCCTGCCTGCCCTCTAGAAAAAAAATTATTGCCTCATGAGCTGCCCAGGCACCTTAAATGAGGATAAACCTACACAGCACTCGACTTTACCTAAATTATATAGTCTAACCTGGGCACTAATGCACTGTCGAACACAACCTGAGCCCGGACCTCCTGACCAACACCAAGAAAGCTGACCGCACACTGAGCACATAAAACCCGCCATGGCCTTAGGTCATCATCTCTTCCCTACCTCAGTTTTCAGGCTTCAGAACCGAGACCTTATCTCCAATCACTGCCCAGGGGTGAGTGTGATGCAGAAATCAGAGCTCCTCCTTACCCATGGCAAGAACCCTTGTGGTTGGCACGTTGTCCAACGTTCAGTGTAGGAGAAACCAGCATTCACCCTGAGGCCCCGCCCATTCTTGAGTGCGACGAGGGCATACACACGCATTGTGACCCTCAGCATGAGTCCGGTCCTCTAGTAAGTCCTCTCCTTGGCTGGACCATTAGATGTCATAATGGGCTTTACATGTCCCTAGGCCCCAATTTTTAACCAGATTTCTGATTGTCCAGGCGACCCTCCCCAGGGCTCTACTCTGGAATCCCTCATTTGGTGGGACACCTGAGGTTAAAAAAGAAAACAACAACAACAACAACAACAAAAACAAAAACAAAAAAAAACGGACTTCTTCCAGCCTACAGAATGAACCCAAACTCTTTGGACGGGGCCAAACCACCAGAGAGTAAGACTCGTCCACTTCCCATGAAGTCACCCAGAATTTCCACGACCATGAGTGACACGATATCCAGAGACAAAAACTTGAGAAGGAGCCTCACACTCGCCCTTCTTTCAAATCCAGAAGAGTTCTCCTCATGGTCTGTAGATCAGTCCTGCCATACCTATGACCCGAAACATAAGCCGAGTTTGTGTTTTCAGACAACTGTCCAAACAGCCCTGGCCTACACAACCTACAGGCTAAGGCCCCTGGAGCCAAACCTGAGGACTGTACTTGCCCTCTCCAAGGGAATTGTGTGTGCCCATTCCAAGGGCCACAACCCTTCTAATAGGATAAACCTCCAAAGTCCCTGATCCATCTCAATAGTGGTGGCTTCCCAGGAAAAACAGGGGCAATCTGAGCCCTACAGAGCACCTACCTGCACTCAGACCCATAGACAGATGTCCCCAGAGGTAAAAAGGAAAGAACAGGCCCCTAGGCACTAATCAGATCCATTGCTTTGGTTTCCAGGCATCTCTCCTCAGAGGCCTGGATTTCAAAAGCAGCATATAGCTGTTTCTTGACTCACCCATCAGAAAACATCTCATCTACACATGGGAAACTTGCACGTTGGAGCTGTGTCAAAGCCTCTGTTTAGGAGAACTCTTTAGGGCCCAAGTGCCACCTCTTCATTCCAAGGTCTTCTTAGACACAAGGCACATTAGGACCCATCCCCAGGGCTGTCCATTTCAATGCAGCGTCCTCGGTTGCTCCCCACAGATCCAGGAGATCTAACCTGTCTTGTTGCTAGGAGACAATTGGAATGCGAGGTGGGCTACCCATCCATCCATCCTTAGAACCCTGCTCAGAATCATTGGCCTGGAGCCAAACAACAGGTCTCAATTGTCCTGCAGAAGACTCTCTGCAGTTTGGAGCTTCTCACAACTCCCATCGTGGGAAAACACCCATGGCCTCGTGATGCCCCACCATTCATGAAGGGGCCATCAGGGACAGAAACTCCAACCTGAGCAATCGTCTGATCCTCGCCCTGACTTCAGATGCACGAGATCTCGATTCAGGTCTGTAGATTGTGCCTGCCATGGCCTCACCCAGAAACCTAAGCCTAGCTTGTGTTCTCAGGTTTTTGTCGGCAGACTACTGGCCCACAAGCCCTCCAGTTTGGCAATCCAGAACTATAATGCCGCACTCTGCCTGCCCGCCAGAAGAAAAACATTGTCCTCTGGGGCTATCCAGTAACCCCAAATGAGGATCAACCTGCACCGACCTTGGCTGTACCCCAAATACATAGGCTGACCAGGGCACTAATGCCCTTTCTGACACAGCCTGAGCCTGGACCCCCTGGCCCCTCCCAGACAGCTGGCCGCACACTGAGCACATCGAGCCGCCATGGCCTTAGGTCGTCATCTCTTCCCAACCTCGGTTTTCAGGTTTCAGAACCTAGACCTTATCTCCAATCACTGCCCGGGGTTGAAGGTGATGCTGAAATCAGAACTCCTTCCCCATGGCAAGAAACCTTGTGGTTGGCATGTTGTCCAACGTTCAGTGTCGTTGAAACCAGTGTGGCCCATGTGGCCCCGCCCATGCTCGCGGGCCACATTGGTCACAAACACACATTGTGACCCTCAGGCTGAGCCCAGTCCTCAAGTAAGGCCACTCAGTGGCTGGATGAAGAGACAGCGTATTGGGCTTGCCATGCCCCTAGGCCCCAATTTTTAACCATAGTTCGGGTTGTTCCTTCAGTCTTCCCCATGGCTTAGCTTTGGAATTCCTCTTTTGGTGGGACACCTGAGGTAACAAAACTGAAATGAGTCATCCCATCCCACAGATTGACGAAAAGCAATTGCGAATCGGGCCAAATCCTCAGAGAGGAAGATTCGTCCATGGCCCATGAGGCCTCCCCGACATTCCACGGCCATCGCTGATACAAAATCCAGAGACAAAAGCCTGAGCAAGCGCCTCAGACTCGCCCTTTCTTCATATCCTGAAGAGTTCTTCTCATGGTTTGTAGATCGGGCCTGCCATACCTACGTCCCCAAACCTAAGCTGAGTTTGTGTTTTCAGACTTCTGTCCTCAAAGTCTTGGGCCACACACCCTCCAGGCGGGGCCCCTGGAGCCACACATTAGGACTGTGCCTACCAATCCATGGGAATTCTGCCCATTCCATGGTCCAAAATCGTACAAATTAGGAGAAACCTCCAAAGTCCCTGAGGCCATCCCAATAGTGTAGGTCGCCCGGAACAAACAAGGGCTGTCTGACACCAGCTGAAAATCGACCTCCACTCATACCATAGATGGATGTCCCCAGAGAAGAAGATTGAACCAGACAGGACCCTAGGCCATAATAGGATCCATTGCTTTGGGTTACAGGCATGTGTCCTCAAAAGCCTGATTCCAATACGAGCATAGGGGTTTTCCTGAGGCACCCATCAGAACTCATCTCGTCTCCACAAGGAAACCTGTGCATGGGAGCCATGTCCAAAGCTTAGGAGAGTACTTCAGGGTCCCGGTGCCACCGCCCCATTCCAAGGCCCTCATGGACACAAAAACACATTAGGACCCATCCTCAGGAAAGTCCATTTCAACTCAGCCACCCCGGTTGCTCCCGCAGAGCCAGCAGATCTAAATTGTCTTGTTGCTAGGAGACAATTGGAATGCGAGGCGGGCTTCCCAGGCATCCATCCGCGAACGGTGCTCTGGAGTCATTCCATATGGGATGTCCTGGAGCTGTCCAACAGGTCTCAATTGTCCCGCAGAAGGAATCCTTGAAGGGGGCATCCCACAACTCCCAACGTGGGAAAACCTCAATGGCCTCGAGATTCCGCTCCCTTCATGAAGCGGCCGTCATGCACAGAAACTCCAACCTGAGCCAACGTCTGATCCTCGCCCTGACTTCAGATGCATGAGATATTGGTTCAGATCTGCAGGGGGTACCTGCCGTGCCCTCGCCCTGAAACCCAAGTCTAGCTTGTCTTCTCAGACTTCCGTCCTCACACTCCTGGCCCCGAAGCCCTCAAGTTTGGCAATTCCGGACCCACAATGCAGCACCCTGCCTGCCCTCTAGAAAAAAAATTATTGCCTCATGAGCTGCCCAGGCACCTTAAATGAGGATAAACCTACACAGCACTCGACTTTACCTAAATTATATAGTCTAACCTGGGCACTAATGCACTGTCGAACACAACCTGAGCCCGGACCTCCTGACCAACACCAAGAAAGCTGACCGCACACTGAGCACATAAAACCCGCCATGGCCTTAGGTCATCATCTCTTCCCTACCTCAGTTTTCAGGCTTCAGAACCGAGACCTTATCTCCAATCACTGCCCAGGGGTGAGTGTGATGCAGAAATCAGAGCTCCTCCTTACCCATGGCAAGAACCCTTGTGGTTGGCACGTTGTCCAACGTTCAGTGTAGGAGAAACCAGCATTCACCCTGAGGCCCCGCCCATTCTTGAGTGCGACGAGGGCATACACACGCATTGTGACCCTCAGCATGAGTCCGGTCCTCTAGTAAGTCCTCTCCTTGGCTGGACCATTAGATGTCATAATGGGCTTTACATGTCCCTAGGCCCCAATTTTTAACCAGATTTCTGATTGTCCAGGCGACCCTCCCCAGGGCTCTACTCTGGAATCCCTCATTTGGTGGGACACCTGAGGTTAAAAAAGAAAACAACAACAACAACAACAACAAAAACAAAAACAAAAAAAAACGGACTTCTTCCAGCCTACAGAATGAACCCAAACTCTTTGGACGGGGCCAAACCACCAGAGAGTAAGACTCGTCCACTTCCCATGAAGTCACCCAGAATTTCCACGACCATGAGTGACACGATATCCAGAGACAAAAACTTGAGAAGGAGCCTCACACTCGCCCTTCTTTCAAATCCAGAAGAGTTCTCCTCATGGTCTGTAGATCAGTCCTGCCATACCTATGACCCGAAACATAAGCCGAGTTTGTGTTTTCAGACAACTGTCCAAACAGCCCTGGCCTACACAACCTACAGGCTAAGGCCCCTGGAGCCAAACCTGAGGACTGTACTTGCCCTCTCCAAGGGAATTGTGTGTGCCCATTCCAAGGGCCACAACCCTTCTAATAGGATAAACCTCCAAAGTCCCTGATCCATCTCAATAGTGGTGGCTTCCCAGGAAAAACAGGGGCAATCTGAGCCCTACAGAGCACCTACCTGCACTCAGACCCATAGACAGATGTCCCCAGAGGTAAAAAGGAAAGAACAGGCCCCTAGGCACTAATCAGATCCATTGCTTTGGTTTCCAGGCATCTCTCCTCAGAGGCCTGGATTTCAAAAGCAGCATATAGCTGTTTCTTGACTCACCCATCAGAAAACATCTCATCTACACATGGGAAACTTGCACGTTGGAGCTGTGTCAAAGCCTCTGTTTAGGAGAACTCTTTAGGGCCCAAGTGCCACCTCTTCATTCCAAGGTCTTCTTAGACACAAGGCACATTAGGACCCATCCCCAGGGCTGTCCATTTCAATGCAGCGTCCTCGGTTGCTCCCCACAGATCCAGGAGATCTAACCTGTCTTGTTGCTAGGAGACAATTGGAATGCGAGGTGGGCTACCCATCCATCCATCCTTAGAACCCTGCTCAGAATCATTGGCCTGGAGCCAAACAACAGGTCTCAATTGTCCTGCAGAAGACTCTCTGCAGTTTGGAGCTTCTCACAACTCCCATCGTGGGAAAACACCCATGGCCTCGTGATGCCCCACCATTCATGAAGGGGCCATCAGGGACAGAAACTCCAACCTGAGCAATCGTCTGATCCTCGCCCTGACTTCAGATGCACGAGATCTCGATTCAGGTCTGTAGATTGTGCCTGCCATGGCCTCACCCAGAAACCTAAGCCTAGCTTGTGTTCTCAGGTTTTTGTCGGCAGACTACTGGCCCACAAGCCCTCCAGTTTGGCAATCCAGAACTATAATGCCGCACTCTGCCTGCCCGCCAGAAGAAAAACATTGTCCTCTGGGGCTATCCAGTAACCCCAAATGAGGATCAACCTGCACCGACCTTGGCTGTACCCCAAATACATAGGCTGACCAGGGCACTAATGCCCTTTCTGACACAGCCTGAGCCTGGACCCCCTGGCCCCTCCCAGACAGCTGGCCGCACACTGAGCACATCGAGCCGCCATGGCCTTAGGTCGTCATCTCTTCCCAACCTCGGTTTTCAGGTTTCAGAACCTAGACCTTATCTCCAATCACTGCCCGGGGTTGAAGGTGATGCTGAAATCAGAACTCCTTCCCCATGGCAAGAAACCTTGTGGTTGGCATGTTGTCCAACGTTCAGTGTCGTTGAAACCAGTGTGGCCCATGTGGCCCCGCCCATGCTCGCGGGCCACATTGGTCACAAACACACATTGTGACCCTCAGGCTGAGCCCAGTCCTCAAGTAAGGCCACTCAGTGGCTGGATGAAGAGACAGCGTATTGGGCTTGCCATGCCCCTAGGCCCCAATTTTTAACCATAGTTCGGGTTGTTCCTTCAGTCTTCCCCATGGCTTAGCTTTGGAATTCCTCTTTTGGTGGGACACCTGAGGTAACAAAACTGAAATGAGTCATCCCATCCCACAGATTGACGAAAAGCAATTGCGAATCGGGCCAAATCCTCAGAGAGGAAGATTCGTCCATGGCCCATGAGGCCTCCCCGACATTCCACGGCCATCGCTGATACAAAATCCAGAGACAAAAGCCTGAGCAAGCGCCTCAGACTCGCCCTTTCTTCATATCCTGAAGAGTTCTTCTCATGGTTTGTAGATCGGGCCTGCCATACCTACGTCCCCAAACCTAAGCTGAGTTTGTGTTTTCAGACTTCTGTCCTCAAAGTCTTGGGCCACACACCCTCCAGGCGGGGCCCCTGGAGCCACACATTAGGACTGTGCCTACCAATCCATGGGAATTCTGCCCATTCCATGGTCCAAAATCGTACAAATTAGGAGAAACCTCCAAAGTCCCTGAGGCCATCCCAATAGTGTAGGTCGCCCGGAACAAACAAGGGCTGTCTGACACCAGCTGAAAATCGACCTCCACTCATACCATAGATGGATGTCCCCAGAGAAGAAGATTGAACCAGACAGGACCCTAGGCCATAATAGGATCCATTGCTTTGGGTTACAGGCATGTGTCCTCAAAAGCCTGATTCCAATACGAGCATAGGGGTTTTCCTGAGGCACCCATCAGAACTCATCTCGTCTCCACAAGGAAACCTGTGCATGGGAGCCATGTCCAAAGCTTAGGAGAGTACTTCAGGGTCCCGGTGCCACCGCCCCATTCCAAGGCCCTCATGGACACAAAAACACATTAGGACCCATCCTCAGGAAAGTCCATTTCAACTCAGCCACCCCGGTTGCTCCCGCAGAGCCAGCAGATCTAAATTGTCTTGTTGCTAGGAGACAATTGGAATGCGAGGCGGGCTTCCCAGGCATCCATCCGCGAACGGTGCTCTGGAGTCATTCCATATGGGATGTCCTGGAGCTGTCCAACAGGTCTCAATTGTCCCGCAGAAGGAATCCTTGAAGGGGGCATCCCACAACTCCCAACGTGGGAAAACCTCAATGGCCTCGAGATTCCGCTCCCTTCATGAAGCGGCCGTCATGCACAGAAACTCCAACCTGAGCCAACGTCTGATCCTCGCCCTGACTTCAGATGCATGAGATATTGGTTCAGATCTGCAGGGGGTACCTGCCGTGCCCTCGCCCTGAAACCCAAGTCTAGCTTGTCTTCTCAGACTTCCGTCCTCACACTCCTGGCCCCGAAGCCCTCAAGTTTGGCAATTCCGGACCCACAATGCAGCACCCTGCCTGCCCTCTAGAAAAAAAATTATTGCCTCATGAGCTGCCCAGGCACCTTAAATGAGGATAAACCTACACAGCACTCGACTTTACCTAAATTATATAGTCTAACCTGGGCACTAATGCACTGTCGAACACAACCTGAGCCCGGACCTCCTGACCAACACCAAGAAAGCTGACCGCACACTGAGCACATAAAACCCGCCATGGCCTTAGGTCATCATCTCTTCCCTACCTCAGTTTTCAGGCTTCAGAACCGAGACCTTATCTCCAATCACTGCCCAGGGGTGAGTGTGATGCAGAAATCAGAGCTCCTCCTTACCCATGGCAAGAACCCTTGTGGTTGGCACGTTGTCCAACGTTCAGTGTAGGAGAAACCAGCATTCACCCTGAGGCCCCGCCCATTCTTGAGTGCGACGAGGGAATACACACGCATTGTGACCCTCAGCATGAGTCCGGTCCTCTAGTAAGTCCTCTCCTTGGCTGGACCATTAGATGTCATAATGGGCTTTACATGTCCCTAGGCCCCAATTTTTAACCAGATTTCTCATTGTCCAGTCGACCCTCCCCAGGGCTCTACTCTGGAATCCCTCATTTGGTGGGACACCTGAGGTTAAAAAAGAAAACAACAACAACAACAACAACAAAAAAAAAAAAAAAAAAAACGGACTTCTTCCAGCCTACAGAATGAACCCAAACTCTTTGGACGGGGCCAAACCACCAGAGAGTAAGACTCGTCCACTTCCCATGAAGTCACCCAGAATTTCCACGACCATGAGTGACACGATATCCAGAGACAAAAACTTGAGAAGGAGCCTCACACTCGCCCTTCTTTCAAATCCAGAAGAGTTCTCCTCATGGTCTGTAGATCAGTCCTGCCATACCTATGACCCGAAACATAAGCCGAGTTTGTGTTTTCAGACAACTGTCCAAACAGCCCTGGCCTACACAACCTACAGGCTAAGGCCCCTGGAGCCAAACCTGAGGACTGTACTTGCCCTCTCCAAGGGAATTGTGTGTGCCCATTCCAAGGGCCACAACCCTTCTAATAGGATAAACCTCCAAAGTCCCTGATCCATCTCAATAGTGGTGGCTTCCCAGGAAAAACAGGGGCAATCTGAGCCCTACAGAGCACCTACCTGCACTCAGACCCATAGACAGATGTCCCCAGAGGTAAAAAGGAAAGAACAGGCCCCTAGGCACTAATCAGATCCATTGCTTTGGTTTCCAGGCATCTCTCCTCAGAGGCCTGGATTTCAAAAGCAGCATATAGCTGTTTCTTGACTCACCCATCAGAAAACATCTCATCTACACATGGGAAACTTGCACGTTGGAGCTGTGTCAAAGCCTCTGTTTAGGAGAACTCTTTAGGGCCCAAGTGCCACCTCTTCATTCCAAGGTCTTCTTAGACACAAGGCACATTAGGACCCATCCCCAGGGCTGTCCATTTCAATGCAGCGTCCTCGGTTGCTCCCCACAGATCCAGGAGATCTAACCTGTCTTGTTGCTAGGAGACAATTGGAATGCGAGGTGGGCTACCCATCCATCCATCCTTAGAACCCTGCTCAGAATCATTGGCCTGGAGCCAAACAACAGGTCTCAATTGTCCTGCAGAAGACTCTCTGCAGTTTGGAGCTTCTCACAACTCCCATCGTGGGAAAACACCCATGGCCTCGTGATGCCCCACCATTCATGAAGGGGCCATCAGGGACAGAAACTCCAACCTGAGCGATCGTCTGATCCTCGCCCTGACTTCAGATGCACGAGATCTCGATTCAGGTCTGTAGATTGTGCCTGCCATGGCCTCACCCAGAAACCTAAGCCTAGCTTGTGTTCTCAGGTTTTTGTCGGCAGACTACTGGCCCACAAGCCCTCCAGTTTGGCAATCCAGAACTATAATGCCGCACTCTGCCTGCCCGCCAGAAGAAAAACATTGTCCTCTGGGGCTATCCAGTAACCCCAAATGAGGATCAACCTGCACCGACCTTGGCTGTACCCCAAATACATAGGCTGACCAGGGCACTAATGCCCTTTCTGACACAGCCTGAGCCTGGACCCCCTGGCCCCTCCCAGACAGCTGGCCGCACACTGAGCACATCGAGCCGCCATGGCCTTAGGTCGTCATCTCTTCCCAACCTCGGTTTTCAGGTTTCAGAACCTAGACCTTATCTCCAATCACTGCCCGGGGTTGAAGGTGATGCTGAAATCAGAACTCCTTCCCCATGGCAAGAAACCTTGTGGTTGGCATGTTGTCCAACGTTCAGTGTCGTTGAAACCAGTGTGGCCCATGTGGCCCCGCCCATGCTCGCGGGCCACATTGGTCACAAACACACATTGTGACCCTCAGGCTGAGCCCAGTCCTCAAGTAAGGCCACTCAGTGGCTGGATGAAGAGACAGCGTATTGGGCTTGCCATGCCCCTAGGCCCCAATTTTTAACCATAGTTCGGGTTGTTCCTTCAGTCTTCCCCATGGCTTAGCTTTGGAATTCCTCTTTTGGTGGGACACCTGAGGTAACAAAACTGAAATGAGTCATCCCATCCCACAGATTGACGAAAAGCAATTGCGAATCGGGCCAAATCCTCAGAGAGGAAGATTCGTCCATGGCCCATGAGGCCTCCCCGACATTCCACGGCCATCGCTGATACAAAATCCAGAGACAAAAGCCTGAGCAAGCGCCTCAGACTCGCCCTTTCTTCATATCCTGAAGAGTTCTTCTCATGGTTTGTAGATCGGGCCTGCCATACCTACGTCCCCAAACCTAAGCTGAGTTTGTGTTTTCAGACTTCTGTCCTCAAAGTCTTGGGCCACACACCCTCCAGGCGGGGCCCCTGGAGCCACACATTAGGACTGTGCCTACCAATCCATGGGAATTCTGCCCATTCCATGGTCCAAAATCGTACAAATTAGGAGAAACCTCCAAAGTCCCTGAGGCCATCCCAATAGTGTAGGTCGCCCGGAACAAACAAGGGCTGTCTGACACCAGCTGAAAATCGACCTCCACTCATACCATAGATGGATGTCCCCAGAGAAGAAGATTGAACCAGACAGGACCCTAGGCCATAATAGGATCCATTGCTTTGGGTTACAGGCATGTGTCCTCAAAAGCCTGATTCCAATACGAGCATAGGGGTTTTCCTGAGGCACCCATCAGAACTCATCTCGTCTCCACAAGGAAACCTGTGCATGGGAGCCATGTCCAAAGCTTAGGAGAGTACTTCAGGGTCCCGGTGCCACCGCCCCATTCCAAGGCCCTCATGGACACAAAAACACATTAGGACCCATCCTCAGGAAAGTCCATTTCAACTCAGCCACCCCGGTTGCTCCCGCAGAGCCAGCAGATCTAAATTGTCTTGTTGCTAGGAGACAATTGGAATGCGAGGCGGGCTTCCCAGGCATCCATCCGCGAACGGTGCTCTGGAGTCATTCCATATGGGATGTCCTGGAGCTGTCCAACAGGTCTCAATTGTCCCGCAGAAGGAATCCTTGAAGGGGGCATCCCACAACTCCCAACGTGGGAAAACCTCAATGGCCTCGAGATTCCGCTCCCTTCATGAAGCGGCCGTCATGCACAGAAACTCCAACCTGAGCCAACGTCTGATCCTCGCCCTGACTTCAGATGCATGAGATATTGGTTCAGATCTGCAGGGGGTACCTGCCGTGCCCTCGCCCTGAAACCCAAGTCTAGCTTGTCTTCTCAGACTTCCGTCCTCACACTCCTGGCCCCGAAGCCCTCAAGTTTGGCAATTCCGGACCCACAATGCAGCACCCTGCCTGCCCTCTAGAAAAAAAATTATTGCCTCATGAGCTGCCCAGGCACCTTAAATGAGGATAAACCTACACAGCACTCGACTTTACCTAAATTATATAGTCTAACCTGGGCACTAATGCACTGTCGAACACAACCTGAGCCCGGACCTCCTGACCAACACCAAGAAAGCTGACCGCACACTGAGCACGTAAAACCCGCCATGGCCTTAGGTCATCATCTCTTCCCTACCTCAGTTTTCAGGCTTCAGAACCGAGACCTTATCTCCAATCACTGCCCAGGGGTGAGTGTGATGCAGAAATCAGAGCTCCTCCTTACCCATGGCAAGAACCCTTGTGGTTGGCACGTTGTCCAACGTTCAGTGTAGGAGAAACCAGCATTCACCCTGAGGCCCCGCCCATTCTTGAGTGCGACGAGGGAATACACACGCATTGTGACCCTCAGCATGAGTCCGGTCCTCTAGTAAGTCCTCTCCTTGGCTGGACCATTAGATGTCATAATGGGCTTTACATGTCCCTAGGCCCCAATTTTTAACCAGATTTCTCATTGTCCAGTCGACCCTCCCCAGGGCTCTACTCTGGAATCCCTCATTTGGTGGGACACCTGAGGTTAAAAAAGAAAACAACAACAACAACAACAACAACAACAACAAAAAAAAAAAACGGACTTCTTCCAGCCTACAGAATGAACCCAAACTCTTTGGACGGGGCCAAACCACCAGAGAGTAAGACTCGTCCACTTCCCATGAAGTCACCCAGAATTTCCACGACCATGAGTGACACGATATCCAGAGACAAAAACTTGAGAAGGAGCCTCACACTCGCCCTTCTTTCAAATCCAGAAGAGTTCTCCTCATGGTCTGTAGATCAGTCCTGCCATACCTATGACCCGAAACATAAGCCGAGTTTGTGTTTTCAGACAACTGTCCAAACAGCCCTGGCCTACACAACCTACAGGCTAAGGCCCCTGGAGCCAAACCTGAGGACTGTACTTGCCCTCTCCAAGGGAATTGTGTGTGCCCATTCCAAGGGCCACAACCCTTCTAATAGGATAAACCTCCAAAGTCCCTGATCCATCTCAATAGTGGTGGCTTCCCAGGAAAAACAGGGGCAATCTGAGCCCTACAGAGCACCTACCTGCACTCAGACCCATAGACAGATGTCCCCAGAGGTAAAAAGGAAAGAACAGGCCCCTAGGCACTAATCAGATCCATTGCTTTGGTTTCCAGGCATCTCTCCTCAGAGGCCTGGATTTCAAAAGCAGCATATAGCTGTTTCTTGACTCACCCATCAGAAAACATCTCATCTACACATGGGAAACTTGCACGTTGGAGCTGTGTCAAAGCCTCTGTTTAGGAGAACTCTTTAGGGCCCAAGTGCCACCTCTTCATTCCAAGGTCTTCTTAGACACAAGGCACATTAGGACCCATCCCCAGGGCTGTCCATTTCAATGCAGCGTCCTCGGTTGCTCCCCACAGATCCAGGAGATCTAACCTGTCTTGTTGCTAGGAGACAATTGGAATGCGAGGTGGGCTACCCATCCATCCATCCTTAGAACCCTGCTCAGAATCATTGGCCTGGAGCCAAACAACAGGTCTCAATTGTCCTGCAGAAGACTCTCTGCAGTTTGGAGCTTCTCACAACTCCCATCGTGGGAAAACACCCATGGCCTCGTGATGCCCCACCATTCATGAAGGGGCCATCAGGGACAGAAACTCCAACCTGAGCGATCGTCTGATCCTCGCCCTGACTTCAGATGCACGAGATCTCGATTCAGGTCTGTAGATTGTGCCTGCCATGGCCTCACCCAGAAACCTAAGCCTAGCTTGTGTTCTCAGACTTTTGTCGGCAGACTACTGGCCCACAAGCCCTCCAGTTTGGCAATCCAGAACTATAATGCCGCACTCTGCCTGCCCGCCAGAAGAAAAACATTGTCCTCTGGGGCTATCCAGTAACCCCAAATGAGGATCAACCTGCACCGACCTTGGCTGTACCCCAAATACATAGGCTGACCAGGGCACTAATGCCCTTTCTGACACAGCCTGAGCCTGGACCCCCTGGCCCCTCCCAGACAGCTGGCCGCACACTGAGCACATCGAGCCGCCATGGCCTTAGGTCGTCATCTCTTCCCAACCTCGGTTTTCAGGTTTCAGAACCTAGACCTTATCTCCAATCACTGCCCGGGGTTGAAGGTGATGCTGAAATCAGAACTCCTTCCCCATGGCAAGAAACCTTGTGGTTGGCATGTTGTCCAACGTTCAGTGTCGTTGAAACCAGTGTGGCCCATGTGGCCCCGCCCATGCTCGCGGGCCACATTGGTCACAAACACACATTGTGACCCTCAGGCTGAGCCCAGTCCTCAAGTAAGGCCACTCAGTGGCTGGATGAAGAGACAGCGTATTGGGCTTGCCATGCCCCTAGGCCCCAATTTTTAACCATAGTTCGGGTTGTTCCTTCAGTCTTCCCCATGGCTTAGCTTTGGAATTCCTCTTTTGGTGGGACACCTGAGGTAACAAAACTGAAATGAGTCATCCCATCCCACAGATTGACGAAAAGCAATTGCGAATCGGGCCAAATCCTCAGAGAGGAAGATTCGTCCATGGCCCATGAGGCCTCCCCGACATTCCACGGCCATCGCTGATACAAAATCCAGAGACAAAAGCCTGAGCAAGCGCCTCAGACTCGCCCTTTCTTCATATCCTGAAGAGTTCTTCTCATGGTTTGTAGATCGGGCCTGCCATACCTACGTCCCCAAACCTAAGCTGAGTTTGTGTTTTCAGACTTCTGTCCTCAAAGTCTTGGGCCACACACCCTCCAGGCGGGGCCCCTGGAGCCACACATTAGGACTGTGCCTACCAATCCATGGGAATTCTGCCCATTCCATGGTCCAAAATCCTACAAATTAGGAGAAACCTCCAAAGTCCCTGAGGCCATCCCAATAGTGTAGGTCGCCCGGAACAAACAAGGGCTGTCTGACACCAGCTGAAAATCGACCTCCACTCATACCATAGATGGATGTCCCCAGAGAAGAAGATTGAACCAGACAGGACCCTAGGCCATAATAGGATCCATTGCTTTGGGTTACAGGCATGTGTCCTCAAAAGCCTGATTCCAATACGAGCATAGGGGTTTTCCTGAGGCACCCATCAGAACTCATCTCGTCTCCACAAGGAAACCTGTGCATGGGAGCCATGTCCAAAGCTTAGGAGAGTACTTCAGGGTCCCGGTGCCACCGCCCCATTCCAAGGCCCTCATGGACACAAAAACACATTAGGACCCATCCTCAGGAAAGTCCATTTCAACTCAGCCACCCCGGTTGCTCCCGCAGAGCCAGCAGATCTAAATTGTCTTGTTGCTAGGAGACAATTGGAATGCGAGGCGGGCTTCCCAGGCATCCATCCGCGAACGGTGCTCTGGAGTCATTCCATATGGGATGTCCTGGAGCTGTCCAACAGGTCTCAATTGTCCCGCAGAAGGAATCCTTGAAGGGGGCATCCCACAACTCCCAACGTGGGAAAACCTCAATGGCCTTGAGATTCCGCTCCCTTCATGAAGCGGCCGTCATGCACAGAAACTCCAACCTGAGCCAACGTCTGATCCTCGCCCTGACTTCAGATGCATGAGATATTGGTTCAGATCTGCAGGGGGTACCTGCCGTGCCCTCGCCCTGAAACCCAAGTCTAGCTTGTCTTCTCAGACTTCCGTCCTCACACTCCTGGCCCCGAAGCCCTCAAGTTTGGCAATTCCGGACCCACAATGCAGCACCCTGCCTGCCCTCTAGAAAAAAAATTATTGCCTCATGAGCTGCCCAGGCACCTTAAATGAGGATAAACCTACACAGCACTCGACTTTACCTAAATTATATAGTCTAACCTGGGCACTAATGCACTGTCGAACACAACCTGAGCCCGGACCTCCTGACCAACACCAAGAAAGCTGACCGCACACTGAGCACATAAAACCCGCCATGGCCTTAGGTCATCATCTCTTCCCTACCTCAGTTTTCAGGCTTCAGAACCGAGACCTTATCTCCAATCACTGCCCAGGGGTGAGTGTGATGCAGAAATCAGAGCTCCTCCTTACCCATGGCAAGAACCCTTGTGGTTGGCACGTTGTCCAACGTTCAGTGTAGGAGAAACCAGCATTCACCCTGAGGCCCCGCCCATTCTTGAGTGCGACGAGGGCATACACACGCATTGTGACCCTCAGCATGAGTCCTGTCCTCTAGTAAGTCCTCTCCTTGGCTGGACCATTAGATGTCATAATGGGCTTTACATGTCCCTAGGCCCCAATTTTTAACCAGATTTCTGATTGTCCAGGCGACCCTCCCCAGGGCTCTACTCTGGAATCCCTCATTTGGTGGGACACCTGAGGTTAAAAAAGAAAACAACAACAACAACAACAACAAAAACAAAAAAAAAAAAAAACGGACTTCTTCCAGCCTACAGAATGAACCCAAACTCTTTGGACGGGGCCAAACCACCAGAGAGTAAGACTCGTCCACTTCCCATGAAGTCACCCAGAATTTCCACGACCATGAGTGACACGATATCCAGAGACAAAAACTTGAGAAGGAGCCTCACACTCGCCCTTCTTTCAAATCCAGAAGAGTTCTCCTCATGGTCTGTAGATCAGTCCTGCCATACCTATGACCCGAAACATAAGCCGAGTTTGTGTTTTCAGACAACTGTCCAAACAGCCCTGGCCTACACAACCTACAGGCTAAGGCCCCTGGAGCCAAACCTGAGGACTGTACTTGCCCTCTCCAAGGGAATTGTGTGTGCCCATTCCAAGGGCCACAACCCTTCTAATAGGATAAACCTCCAAAGTCCCTGATCCATCTCAATAGTGGTGGCTTCCCAGGAAAAACAGGGGCAATCTGAGCCCTACAGAGCACCTACCTGCACTCAGACCCATAGACAGATGTCCCCAGAGGTAAAAAGGAAAGAACAGGCCCCTAGGCACTAATCAGATCCATTGCTTTGGTTTCCAGGCATCTCTCCTCAGAGGCCTGGATTTCAAAAGCAGCATATAGCTGTTTCTTGACTCACCCATCAGAAAACATCTCATCTACACATGGGAAACTTGCACGTTGGAGCTGTGTCAAAGCCTCTGTTTAGGAGAACTCTTTAGGGCCCAAGTGCCACCTCTTCATTCCAAGGTCTTCTTAGACACAAGGCACATTAGGACCCATCCCCAGGGCTGTCCATTTCAATGCAGCGTCCCCGGTTGCTCCCCACAGATCCAGGAGATCTAACCTGTCTTGTTGCTAGGAGACAATTGGAATGCGAGGTGGGCTACCCATCCATCCATCCTTAGAACCCTGCTCAGAATCATTGGCCTGGAGCCAAACAACAGGTCTCAATTGTCCTGCAGAAGACTCTCTGCAGTTTGGAGCTTCTCACAACTCCCATCGTGGGAAAACACCCATGGCCTCGTGATGCCCCACCATTCATGAAGGGGCCATCAGGGACAGAAACTCCAACCTGAGCGATCGTCTGATCCTCGCCCTGACTTCAGATGCACGAGATCTCGATTCAGGTCTGTAGATTGTGCCTGCCATGGCCTCACCCAGAAACCTAAGCCTAGCTTGTGTTCTCAGGTTTTTGTCGGCAGACTACTGGCCCACAAGCCCTCCAGTTTGGCAATCCAGAACTATAATGCCGCACTCTGCCTGCCCGCCAGAAGAAAAACATTGTCCTCTGGGGCTATCCAGTAACCCCAAATGAGGATCAACCTGCACCGACCTTGGCTGTACCCCAAATACATAGGCTGACCAGGGCACTAATGCCCTTTCTGACACAGCCTGAGCCTGGACCCCCTGGCCCCTCCCAGACAGCTGGCCGCACACTGAGCACATCGAGCCGCCATGGCCTTAGGTCGTCATCTCTTCCCAACCTCGGTTTTCAGGTTTCAGAACCTAGACCTTATCTCCAATCACTGCCCGGGGTTGAAGGTGATGCTGAAATCAGAACTCCTTCCCCATGGCAAGAAACCTTGTGGTTGGCATGTTGTCCAACGTTCAGTGTCGTTGAAACCAGTGTGGCCCATGTGGCCCCGCCCATGCTCGCGGGCCACATTGGTCACAAACACACATTGTGACCCTCAGGCTGAGCCCAGTCCTCAAGTAAGGCCACTCAGTGGCTGGATGAAGAGACAGCGTATTGGGCTTGCCATGCCCCTAGGCCCCAATTTTTAACCATAGTTCGGGTTGTTCCTTCAGTCTTCCCCATGGCTTAGCTTTGGAATTCCTCTTTTGGTGGGACACCTGAGGTAACAAAACTGAAATGAGTCATCCCATCCCACAGATTGACGAAAAGCAATTGCGAATCGGGCCAAATCCTCAGAGAGGAAGATTCGTCCATGGCCCATGAGGCCTCCCCGACATTCCACGGCCATCGCTGATACAAAATCCAGAGACAAAAGCCTGAGCAAGCGCCTCAGACTCGCCCTTTCTTCATATCCTGAAGAGTTCTTCTCATGGTTTGTAGATCGGGCCTGCCATACCTACGTCCCCAAACCTAAGCTGAGTTTGTGTTTTCAGACTTCTGTCCTCAAAGTCTTGGGCCACACACCCTCCAGGCGGGGCCCCTGGAGCCACACATTAGGACTGTGCCTACCAATCCATGGGAATTCTGCCCATTCCATGGTCCAAAATCCTACAAATTAGGAGAAACCTCCAAAGTCCCTGAGGCCATCCCAATAGTGTAGGTCGCCCGGAACAAACAAGGGCTGTCTGACACCAGCTGAAAATCGACCTCCACTCATACCATAGATGGATGTCCCCAGAGAAGAAGATTGAACCAGACAGGACCCTAGGCCATAATAGGATCCATTGCTTTGGGTTACAGGCATGTGTCCTCAAAAGCCTGATTCCAATACGAGCATAGGGGTTTTCCTGAGGCACCCATCAGAACTCATCTCGTCTCCACAAGGAAACCTGTGCATGGGAGCCATGTCCAAAGCTTAGGAGAGTACTTCAGGGTCCCGGTGCCACCGCCCCATTCCAAGGCCCTCATGGACACAAAAACACATTAGGACCCATCCTCAGGAAAGTCCATTTCAACTCAGCCACCCCGGTTGCTCCCGCAGAGCCAGCAGATCTAAATTGTCTTGTTGCTAGGAGACAATTGGAATGCGAGGCGGGCTTCCCAGGCATCCATCCGCGAACGGTGCTCTGGAGTCATTCCATATGGGATGTCCTGGAGCTGTCCAACAGGTCTCAATTGTCCCGCAGAAGGAATCCTTGAAGGGGGCATCCCACAACTCCCAACGTGGGAAAACCTCAATGGCCTCGAGATTCCGCTCCCTTCATGAAGCGGCCGTCATGCACAGAAACTCCAACCTGAGCCAACGTCTGATCCTCGGCCTGACTTCAGATGCATGAGATATTGGTTCAGATCTGCAGGGGGTACCTGCCGTGCCCTCGCCCTGAAACCCAAGTCTAGCTTGTCTTCTCAGACTTCCGTCCTCACACTCCTGGCCCCGAAGCCCTCAAGTTTGGCAATTCCGGACCCACAATGCAGCACCCTGCCTGCCCTCTAGAAAAAAAATTATTGCCTCATGAGCTGCCCAGGCACCTTAAATGAGGATAAACCTACACAGCACTCGACTTTACCTAAATTATATAGTCTAACCTGGGCACTAATGCACTGTCGAACACAACCTGAGCCCGGACCTCCTGACCAACACCAAGAAAGCTGACCGCACACTGAGCACATAAAACCCGCCATGGCCTTAGGTCATCATCTCTTCCCTACCTCAGTTTTCAGGCTTCAGAACCGAGACCTTATCTCCAATCACTGCCCAGGGGTGAGTGTGATGCAGAAATCAGAGCTCCTCCTTACCCATGGCAAGAACCCTTGTGGTTGGCACGTTGTCCAACGTTCAGTGTAGGAGAAACCAGCATTCACCCTGAGGCCCCGCCCATTCTTGAGTGCGACGAGGGCATACACACGCATTGTGACCCTCAGCATGAGTCCTGTCCTCTAGTAAGTCCTCTCCTTGGCTGGACCATTAGATGTCATAATGGGCTTTACATGTCCCTAGGCCCCAATTTTTAACCAGATTTCTGATTGTCCAGTCGACCCTCCCCAGGGCTCTACTCTGGAATCCCTCATTTGGTGGGACACCTGAGGTTAAAAAAGAAAACAACAACAACAACAACAACAACAACAAAAAAAAAAAAACGGACTTCTTCCAGCCTACAGAATGAACCCAAACTCTTTGGACGGGGCCAAACCACCAGAGAGTAAGACTCGTCCACTTCCCATGAAGTCACCCAGAATTTCCACGACCATGAGTGACACGATATCCAGAGACAAAAACTTGAGAAGGAGCCTCACACTCGCCCTTCTTTCAAATCCAGAAGAGTTCTCCTCATGGTCTGTAGATCAGTCCTGCCATACCTATGACCCGAAACATAAGCCGAGTTTGTGTTTTCAGACAACTGTCCAAACAGCCCTGGCCTACACAACCTACAGGCTAAGGCCCCTGGAGCCAAACCTGAGGACTGTACTTGCCCTCTCCAAGGGAATTGTGTGTGCCCATTCCAAGGGCCACAACCCTTCTAATAGGATAAACCTCCAAAGTCCCTGATCCATCTCAATAGTGGTGGCTTCCCAGGAAAAACAGGGGCAATCTGAGCCCTACAGAGCACCTACCTGCACTCAGACCCATAGACAGATGTCCCCAGAGGTAAAAAGGAAAGAACAGGCCCCTAGGCACTAATCAGATCCATTGCTTTGGTTTCCAGGCATCTCTCCTCAGAGGCCTGGATTTCAAAAGCAGCATATAGCTATTTCTTGACTCACCCATCAGAAAACATCTCATCTACACATGGGAAACTTGCACGTTGGAGCTGTGTCAAAGCCTCTGTTTAGGAGAACTCTTTAGGGCCCAAGTGCCACCTCTTCATTCCAAGGTCTTCTTAGACACAAGGCACATTAGGACCCATCCCCAGGGCTGTCCATTTCAATGCAGCGTCCCCGGTTGCTCCCCACAGATCCAGGAGATCTAACCTGTCTTGTTGCTAGGAGACAATTGGAATGCGAGGTGGGCTACCCATCCATCCATCCTTAGAACCCTGCTCAGAATCATTGGCCTGGAGCCAAACAACAGGTCTCAATTGTCCTGCAGAAGACTCTCTGCAGTTTGGAGCTTCTCACAACTCCCATCGTGGGAAAACACCCATGGCCTCGTGATGCCCCACCATTCATGAAGGGGCCATCAGGGACAGAAACTCCAACCTGAGCGATCGTCTGATCCTCGCCCTGACTTCAGATGCACGAGATCTCGATTCAGGTCTGTAGATTGTGCCTGCCATGGCCTCACCCAGAAACCTAAGCCTAGCTTGTGTTCTCAGGTTTTTGTCGGCAGACTACTGGCCCACAAGCCCTCCAGTTTGGCAATCCAGAACTATAATGCCGCACTCTGCCTGCCCGCCAGAAGAAAAACATTGTCCTCTGGGGCTATCCAGTAACCCCAAATGAGGATCAACCTGCACCGACCTTGGCTGTACCCCAAATACATAGGCTGACCAGGGCACTAATGCCCTTTCTGACACAGCCTGAGCCTGGACCCCCTGGCCCCTCCCAGACAGCTGGCCGCACACTGAGCACATCGAGCCGCCATGGCCTTAGGTCGTCATCTCTTCCCAACCTCGGTTTTCAGGTTTCAGAACCTAGACCTTATCTCCAATCACTGCCCGGGGTTGAAGGTGATGCTGAAATCAGAACTCCTTCCCCATGGCAAGAAACCTTGTGGTTGGCATGTTGTCCAACGTTCAGTGTCGTTGAAACCAGTGTGGCCCATGTGGCCCCGCCCATGCTCGCGGGCCACATTGGTCACAAACACACATTGTGACCCTCAGGCTGAGCCCAGTCCTCAAGTAAGGCCACTCAGTGGCTGGATGAAGAGACAGCGTATTGGGCTTGCCATGCCCCTAGGCCCCAATTTTTAACCATAGTTCGGGTTGTTCCTTCAGTCTTCCCCATGGCTTAGCTTTGGAATTCCTCTTTTGGTGGGACACCTGAGGTAACAAAACTGAAATGAGTCATCCCATCCCACAGATTGACGAAAAGCAATTGCGAATCGGGCCAAATCCTCAGAGAGGAAGATTCGTCCATGGCCCATGAGGCCTCCCCGACATTCCACGGCCATCGCTGATACAAAATCCAGAGACAAAAGCCTGAGCAAGCGCCTCAGACTCGCCCTTTCTTCATATCCTGAAGAGTTCTTCTCATGGTTTGTAGATCGGGCCTGCCATACCTACGTCCCCAAACCTAAGCTGAGTTTGTGTTTTCAGACTTCTGTCCTCAAAGTCTTGGGCCACACACCCTCCAGGCGGGGCCCCTGGAGCCACACATTAGGACTGTGCCTACCAATCCATGGGAATTCTGCCCATTCCATGGTCCAAAATCCTACAAATTAGGAGAAACCTCCAAAGTCCCTGAGGCCATCCCAATAGTGTAGGTCGCCCGGAACAAACAAGGGCTGTCTGACACCAGCTGAAAATCGACCTCCACTCATACCATAGATGGATGTCCCCAGAGAAGAAGATTGAACCAGACAGGACCCTAGGCCATAATAGGATCCATTGCTTTGGGTTACAGGCATGTGTCCTCAAAAGCCTGATTCCAATACGAGCATAGGGGTTTTCCTGAGGCACCCATCAGAACTCATCTCGTCTCCACAAGGAAACCTGTGCATGGGAGCCATGTCCAAAGCTTAGGAGAGTACTTCAGGGTCCCGGTGCCACCGCCCCATTCCAAGGCCCTCATGGACACAAAAACACATTAGGACCCATCCTCAGGAAAGTCCATTTCAACTCAGCCACCCCGGTTGCTCCCGCAGAGCCAGCAGATCTAAATTGTCTTGTTGCTAGGAGACAATTGGAATGCGAGGCGGGCTTCCCAGGCATCCATCCGCGAACGGTGCTCTGGAGTCATTCCATATGGGATGTCCTGGAGCTGTCCAACAGGTCTCAATTGTCCCGCAGAAGGAATCCTTGAAGGGGGCATCCCACAACTCCCAACGTGGGAAAACCTCAATGGCCTTGAGATTCCGCTCCCTTCATGAAGCGGCCGTCATGCACAGAAACTCCAACCTGAGCCAACGTCTGATCCTCGCCCTGACTTCAGATGCATGAGATATTGGTTCAGATCTGCAGGGGGTACCTGCCGTGCCCTCGCCCTGAAACCCAAGTCTAGCTTGTCTTCTCAGACTTCCGTCCTCACACTCCTGGCCCCGAAGCCCTCAAGTTTGGCAATTCCGGACCCACAATGCAGCACCCTGCCTGCCCTCTAGAAAAAAAATTATTGCCTCATGAGCTGCCCAGGCACCTTAAATGAGGATAAACCTACACAGCACTCGACTTTACCTAAATTATATAGTCTAACCTGGGCACTAATGCACTGTCGAACACAACCTGAGCCCGGACCTCCTGACCAACACCAAGAAAGCTGACCGCACACTGAGCACATAAAACCCGCCATGGCCTTAGGTCATCATCTCTTCCCTACCTCAGTTTTCAGGCTTCAGAACCGAGACCTTATCTCCAATCACTGCCCAGGGGTGAGTGTGATGCAGAAATCAGAGCTCCTCCTTACCCATGGCAAGAACCCTTGTGGTTGGCACGTTGTCCAACGTTCAGTGTAGGAGAAACCAGCATTCACCCTGAGGCCCCGCCCATTCTTGAGTGCGACGAGGGCATACACACGCATTGTGACCCTCAGCATGAGTCCTGTCCTCTAGTAAGTCCTCTCCTTGGCTGGACCATTAGATGTCATAATGGGCTTTACATGTCCCTAGGCCCCAATTTTTAACCAGATTTCTGATTGTCCAGTCGACCCTCCCCAGGGCTCTACTCTGGAATCCCTCATTTGGTGGGACACCTGAGGTTAAAAAAGAAAACAACAACAACAACAACAACAACAACAACAACAAAAAAAAAAAACGGACTTCTTCCAGCCTACAGAATGAACCCAAACTCTTTGGACGGGGCCAAACCACCAGAGAGTAAGACTCGTCCACTTCCCATGAAGTCACCCAGAATTTCCACGACCATGAGTGACACGATATCCAGAGACAAAAACTTGAGAAGGAGCCTCACACTCGCCCTTCTTTCAAATCCAGAAGAGTTCTCCTCATGGTCTGTAGATCAGTCCTGCCATACCTATGACCCGAAACATAAGCCGAGTTTGTGTTTTCAGACAACTGTCCAAACAGCCCTGGCCTACACAACCTACAGGCTAAGGCCCCTGGAGCCAAACCTGAGGACTGTACTTGCCCTCTCCAAGGGAATTGTGTGTGCCCATTCCAAGGGCCACAACCCTTCTAATAGGATAAACCTCCAAAGTCCCTGATCCATCTCAATAGTGGTGGCTTCCCAGGAAAAACAGGGGCAATCTGAGCCCTACAGAGCACCTACCTGCACTCAGACCCATAGACAGATGTCCCCAGAGGTAAAAAGGAAAGAACAGGCCCCTAGGCACTAATCAGATCCATTGCTTTGGTTTCCAGGCATCTCTCCTCAGAGGCCTGGATTTCAAAAGCAGCATATAGCTGTTTCTTGACTCACCCATCAGAAAACATCTCATCTACACATGGGAGACTTGCACGTTGGAGCTGTGTCAAAGCCTCTGTTTAGGAGAACTCTTTAGGGCCCAAGTGCCACCTCTTCATTCCAAGGTCTTCTTAGACACAAGGCACATTAGGACCCATCCCCAGGGCTGTCCATTTCAATGCAGCGTCCTCGGTTGCTCCCCACAGATCCAGGAGATCTAACCTGTCTTGTTGCTAGGAGACAATTGGAATGCGAGGTGGGCTACCCATCCATCCATCCTTAGAACCCTGCTCAGAATCATTGGCCTGGAGCCAAACAACAGGTCTCAATTGTCCTGCAGAAGACTCTCTGCAGTTTGGAGCTTCTCACAACTCCCATCGTGGGAAAACACCCATGGCCTCGTGATGCCCCACCATTCATGAAGGGGCCATCAGGGACAGAAACTCCAACCTGAGCGATCGTCTGATCCTCGCCCTGACTTCAGATGCACGAGATCTCGATTCAGGTCTGTAGATTGTGCCTGCCATGGCCTCACCCAGAAACCTAAGCCTAGCTTGTGTTCTCAGACTTTTGTTGGCAGACTACTGGCCCACAAGCCCTCCAGTTTGGCAATCCAGAACTATAATGCCGCACTCTGCCTGCCCGCCAGAAGAAAAACATTGTCCTCTGGGGCTATCCAGTAACCCCAAATGAGGATCAACCTGCACCGACCTTGGCTGTACCCCAAATACATAGGCTGACCAGGGCACTAATGCCCTTTCTGACACAGCCTGAGCCTGGACCCCCTGGCCCCTCCCAGACAGCTGGCCGCACACTGAGCACATCGAGCCGCCATGGCCTTAGGTCGTCATCTCTTCCCAACCTCGGTTTTCAGGTTTCAGAACCT
This sequence comes from Mustela nivalis, assembly GCF_964662115.1. Taxonomy (NCBI): domain Eukaryota; kingdom Metazoa; phylum Chordata; class Mammalia; order Carnivora; family Mustelidae; genus Mustela; species Mustela nivalis. The sequence goes on from NW_028136354.1 coordinate 951,022, forward strand.
AGACCTTATCTCCAATCACTGCCCGGGGTTGAAGGTGATGCTGAAATCAGAACTCCTTCCCCATGGCAAGAAACCTTGTGGTTGGCATGTTGTCCAACGTTCAGTGTCGTTGAAACCAGTGTGGCCCATGTGGCCCCGCCCATGCTCGCGGGCCACATTGGTCACAAACACACATTGTGACCCTCAGGCTGAGCCCAGTCCTCAAGTAAGGCCACTCAGTGGCTGGATGAAGAGACAGCGTATTGGGCTTGCCATGCCCCTAGGCCCCAATTTTTAACCATAGTTCGGGTTGTTCCTTCAGTCTTCCCCATGGCTTAGCTTTGGAATTCCTCTTTTGGTGGGACACCTGAGGTAACAAAACTGAAATGAGTCATCCCATCCCACAGATTGACGAAAAGCAATTGCGAATCGGGCCAAATCCTCAGAGAGGAAGATTCGTCCATGGCCCATGAGGCCTCCCCGACATTCCACGGCCATCGCTGATACAAAATCCAGAGACAAAAGCCTGAGCAAGCGCCTCAGACTCGCCCTTTCTTCATATCCTGAAGAGTTCTTCTCATGGTTTGTAGATCGGGCCTGCCATACCTACGTCCCCAAACCTAAGCTGAGTTTGTGTTTTCAGACTTCTGTCCTCAAAGTCTTGGGCCACACACCCTCCAGGCGGGGCCCCTGGAGCCACACATTAGGACTGTGCCTACCAATCCCTGGGAATTCTGCCCATTCCATGGTCCAAAATCCTACAAATTAGGAGAAACCTCCAAAGTCCCTGAGGCCATCCCAATAGTGTAGGTCGCCCGGAACAAACAAGGGCTGTCTGACACCAGCTGAAAATCGACCTCCACTCATACCATAGATGGATGTCCCCAGAGAAGAAGATTGAACCAGACAGGACCCTAGGCCATAATAGGATCCATTGCTTTGGGTTACAGGCATGTGTCCTCAAAAGCCTGATTCCAATACGAGCATAGGGGTTTTGCTGAGGCACCCATCAGAACTCATCTCGTCTCCACAAGGAAACCTGTGCATGGGAGCCATGTCCAAAGCTTAGGAGAGTACTTCAGGGTCCCGGTGCCACCGCCCCATTCCAAGGCCCTCATGGACACAAAAACACATTAGGACCCATCCTCAGGAAAGTCCATTTCAACTCAGCCACCCCGGTTGCTCCCGCAGAGCCAGCAGATCTAAATTGTCTTGTTGCTAGGAGACAATTGGAATGCGAGGCGGGCTTCCCAGGCATCCATCCGCGAACGGTGCTCTGGAGTCATTCCATATGGGATGTCCTGGAGCTGTCCAACAGGTCTCAATTGTCCCGCAGAAGGAATCCTTGAAGGGGGCATCCCACAACTCCCAACGTGGGAAAACCTCAATGGCCTCGAGATTCCGCTCCCTTCATGAAGCGGCCGTCATGCACAGAAACTCCAACCTGAGCCAACGTCTGATCCTCGGCCTGACTTCAGATGCATGAGATATTGGTTCAGATCTGCAGGGGGTACCTGCCGTGCCCTCGCCCTGAAACCCAAGTCTAGCTTGTCTTCTCAGACTTCCGTCCTCACACTCCTGGCCCCGAAGCCCTCAAGTTTGGCAATTCCGGACCCACAATGCAGCACCCTGCCTGCCCTCTAGAAAAAAAATTATTGCCTCATGAGCTGCCCAGGCACCTTAAATGAGGATAAACCTACACAGCACTCGACTTTACCTAAATTATATAGTCTAACCTGGGCACTAATGCACTGTCGAACACAACCTGAGCCCGGACCTCCTGACCAACACCAAGAAAGCTGACCGCACACTGAGCACATAAAACCCGCCATGGCCTTAGGTCATCATCTCTTCCCTACCTCAGTTTTCAGGCTTCAGAACCGAGACCTTATCTCCAATCACTGCCCAGGGGTGAGTGTGATGCAGAAATCAGAGCTCCTCCTTACCCATGGCAAGAACCCTTGTGGTTGGCACGTTGTCCAACGTTCAGTGTAGGAGAAACCAGCATTCACCCTGAGGCCCCGCCCATTCTTGAGTGCGACGAGGGCATACACACGCATTGTGACCCTCAGCATGAGTCCTGTCCTCTAGTAAGTCCTCTCCTTGGCTGGACCATTAGATGTCATAATGGGCTTTACATGTCCCTAGGCCCCAATTTTTAACCAGATTTCTGATTGTCCAGTCGACCCTCCCCAGGGCTCTACTCTGGAATCCCTCATTTGGTGGGACACCTGAGGTTAAAAAAGAAAACAACAACAACAACAACAACAAAAACAAAACAAAAAAAAAAACGGACTTCTTCCAGCCTGCAGAATGAACCCAAACTCTTTGGACGGGGCCAAACCACCAGAGAGTAAGACTCGTCCACTTCCCATGAAGTCACCCAGAATTTCCACGACCATGAGTGACACGATATCCAGAGACAAAAACTTGAGAAGGAGCCTCACACTCGCCCTTCTTTCAAATCCAGAAGAGTTCTCCTCATGGTCTGTAGATCAGTCCTGCCATACCTATGACCCGAAACATAAGCCGAGTTTGTGTTTTCAGACAACTGTCCAAACAGCCCTGGCCTACACAACCTACAGGCTAAGGCCCCTGGAGCCAAACCTGAGGACTGTACTTGCCCTCTCCAAGGGAATTGTGTGTGCCCATTCCAAGGGCCACAACCCTTCTAATAGGATAAACCTCCAAAGTCCCTGATCCATCTCAATAGTGGTGGCTTCCCAGGAAAAACAGGGGCAATCTGAGCCCTACAGAGCACCTACCTGCACTCAGACCCATAGACAGATGTCCCCAGAGGTAAAAAGGAAAGAACAGGCCCCTAGGCACTAATCAGATCCATTGCTTTGGTTTCCAGGCATCTCTCCTCAGAGGCCTGGATTTCAAAAGCAGCATATAGCTGTTTCTTGACTCACCCATCAGAAAACATCTCATCTACACATGGGAAACTTGCACGTTGGAGCTGTGTCAAAGCCTCTGTTTAGGAGAACTCTTTAGGGCCCAAGTGCCACCTCTTCATTCCAAGGTCTTCTTAGACACAAGGCACATTAGGACCCATCCCCAGGGCTGTCCATTTCAATGCAGCGTCCCCGGTTGCTCCCCACAGATCCAGGAGATCTAACCTGTCTTGTTGCTAGGAGACAATTGGAATGCGAGGTGGGCTACCCATCCATCCATCCTTAGAACCCTGCTCAGAATCATTGGCCTGGAGCCAAACAACAGGTCTCAATTGTCCTGCAGAAGACTCTCTGCAGTTTGGAGCTTCTCACAACTCCCATCGTGGGAAAACACCCATGGCCTCGTGATGCCCCACCATTCATGAAGGGGCCATCAGGGACAGAAACTCCAACCTGAGCGATCGTCTGATCCTCGCCCTGACTTCAGATGCACGAGATCTCGATTCAGGTCTGTAGATTGTGCCTGCCATGGCCTCACCCAGAAACCTAAGCCTAGCTTGTGTTCTCAGACATTTGTCGGCAGACTACTGGCCCACAAGCCCTCCAGTTTGGCAATCCAGAACTATAATGCCGCACTCTGCCTGCCCGCCAGAAGAAAAACATTGTCCTCTGGGGCTATCCAGTAACCCCAAATGAGGATCAACCTGCACCGACCTTGGCTGTACCCCAAATACATAGGCTGACCAGGGCACTAATGCCCTTTCTGACACAGCCTGAGCCTGGACCCCCTGGCCCCTCCCAGACAGCTGGCCGCACACTGAGCACATCGAGCCGCCATGGCCTTAGGTCGTCATCTCTTCCCAACCTCGGTTTTCAGGTTTCAGAACCTAGACCTTATCTCCAATCACTGCCCGGGGTTGAAGGTGATGCTGAAATCAGAACTCCTTCCCCATGGCAAGAAACCTTGTGGTTGGCATGTTGTCCAACGTTCAGTGTCGTTGAAACCAGTGTGGCCCATGTGGCCCCGCCCATGCTCGCGGGCCACATTGGTCACAAACACACATTGTGACCCTCAGGCTGAGCCCAGTCCTCAAGTAAGGCCACTCAGTGGCTGGATGAAGAGACAGCGTATTGGGCTTGCCATGCCCCTAGGCCCCAATTTTTAACCATAGTTCGGGTTGTTCCTTCAGTCTTCCCCATGGCTTAGCTTTGGAATTCCTCTTTTGGTGGGACACCTGAGGTAACAAAACTGAAATGAGTCATCCCATCCCACAGATTGACGAAAAGCAATTGCGAATCGGGCCAAATCCTCAGAGAGGAAGATTCGTCCATGGCCCATGAGGCCTCCCCGACATTCCACGGCCATCGCTGATACAAAATCCAGAGACAAAAGCCTGAGCAAGCGCCTCAGACTCGCCCTTTCTTCATATCCTGAAGAGTTCTTCTCATGGTTTGTAGATCGGGCCTGCCATACCTACGTCCCCAAACCTAAGCTGAGTTTGTGTTTTCAGACTTCTGTCCTCAAAGTCTTGGGCCACACACCCTCCAGGCGGGGCCCCTGGAGCCACACATTAGGACTGTGCCTACCAATCCATGGGAATTCTGCCCATTCCATGGTCCAAAATCCTACAAATTAGGAGAAACCTCCAAAGTCCCTGAGGCCATCCCAATAGTGTAGGTCGCCCGGAACAAACAAGGGCTGTCTGACACCAGCTGAAAATCGACCTCCACTCATACCATAGATGGATGTCCCCAGAGAAGAAGATTGAACCAGACAGGACCCTAGGCCATAATAGGATCCATTGCTTTGGGTTACAGGCATGTGTCCTCAAAAGCCTGATTCCAATACGAGCATAGGGGTTTTGCTGAGGCACCCATCAGAACTCATCTCGTCTCCACAAGGAAACCTGTGCATGGGAGCCATGTCCAAAGCTTAGGAGAGTACTTCAGGGTCCCGGTGCCACCGCCCCATTCCAAGGCCCTCATGGACACAAAAACACATTAGGACCCATCCTCAGGAAAGTCCATTTCAACTCAGCCACCCCGGTTGCTCCCGCAGAGCCAGCAGATCTAAATTGTCTTGTTGCTAGGAGACAATTGGAATGCGAGGCGGGCTTCCCAGGCATCCATCCGCGAACGGTGCTCTGGAGTCATTCCATATGGGATGTCCTGGAGCTGTCCAACAGGTCTCAATTGTCCCGCAGAAGGAATCCTTGAAGGGGGCATCCCACAACTCCCAACGTGGGAAAACCTCAATGGCCTCGAGATTCCGCTCCCTTCATGAAGCGGCCGTCATGCACAGAAACTCCAACCTGAGCCAACGTCTGATCCTCGGCCTGACTTCAGATGCATGAGATATTGGTTCAGATCTGCAGGGGGTACCTGCCGTGCCCTCGCCCTGAAACCCAAGTCTAGCTTGTCTTCTCAGACTTCCGTCCTCACACTCCTGGCCCCGAAGCCCTCAAGTTTGGCAATTCCGGACCCACAATGCAGCACCCTGCCTGCCCTCTAGAAAAAAAATTATTGCCTCATGAGCTGCCCAGGCACCTTAAATGAGGATAAACCTACACAGCACTCGACTTTACCTAAATTATATAGTCTAACCTGGGCACTAATGCACTGTCGAACACAACCTGAGCCCGGACCTCCTGACCAACACCAAGAAAGCTGACCGCACACTGAGCACATAAAACCCGCCATGGCCTTAGGTCATCATCTCTTCCCTACCTCAGTTTTCAGGCTTCAGAACCGAGACCTTATCTCCAATCACTGCCCAGGGGTGAGTGTGATGCAGAAATCAGAGCTCCTCCTTACCCATGGCAAGAACCCTTGTGGTTGGCACGTTGTCCAACGTTCAGTGTAGGAGAAACCAGCATTCACCCTGAGGCCCCGCCCATTCTTGAGTGCGACGAGGGCATACACACGCATTGTGACCCTCAGCATGAGTCCTGTCCTCTAGTAAGTCCTCTCCTTGGCTGGACCATTAGATGTCATAATGGGCTTTACATGTCCCTAGGCCCCAATTTTTAACCAGATTTCTGATTGTCCAGTCGACCCTCCCCAGGGCTCTACTCTGGAATCCCTCATTTGGTGGGACACCTGAGGTTAAAAAAGAAAACAACAACAACAACAACAACAACAACAACAAAAAAAAAAAAAAACGGACTTCTTCCAGCCTACAGAATGAACCCAAACTCTTTGGACGGGGCCAAACCACCAGAGAGTAAGACTCGTCCACTTCCCATGAAGTCACCCAGAATTTCCACGACCATGAGTGACACGATATCCAGAGACAAAAACTTGAGAAGGAGCCTCACACTCGCCCTTCTTTCAAATCCAGAAGAGTTCTCCTCATGGTCTGTAGATCAGTCCTGCCATACCTATGACCCGAAACATAAGCCGAGTTTGTGTTTTCAGACAACTGTCCAAACAGCCCTGGCCTACACAACCTACAGGCTAAGGCCCCTGGAGCCAAACATGAGGACTGTACTTGCCCTCTCCAAGGGAATTGTGTGTGCCCATTCCAAGGGCCACAACCCTTCTAATAGGATAAACCTCCAAAGTCCCTGATCCATCTCAATAGTGGTGGCTTCCCAGGAAAAACAGGGGCAATCTGAGCCCTACAGAGCACCTACCTGCACTCAGACCCATAGACAGATGTCCCCAGAGGTAAAAAGGAAAGAACAGGCCCCTAGGCACTAATCAGATCCATTGCTTTGGTTTCCAGGCATCTCTCCTCAGAGGCCTGGATTTCAAAAGCAGCATATAGCTGTTTCTTGACTCACCCATCAGAAAACATCTCATCTACACATGGGAAACTTGCACGTTGGAGCTGTGTCAAAGCCTCTGTTTAGGAGAACTCTTTAGGGCCCAAGTGCCACCTCTTCATTCCAAGGTCTTCTTAGACACAAGGCACATTAGGACCCATCCCCAGGGCTGTCCATTTCAATGCAGCGTCCCCGGTTGCTCCCCACAGATCCAGGAGATCTAACCTGTCTTGTTGCTAGGAGACAATTGGAATGCGAGGTGGGCTACCCATCCATCCATCCTTAGAACCCTGCTCAGAATCATTGGCCTGGAGCCAAACAACAGGTCTCAATTGTCCTGCAGAAGACTCTCTGCAGTTTGGAGCTTCTCACAACTCCCATCGTGGGAAAACACCCATGGCCTCGTGATGCCCCACCATTCATGAAGGGGCCATCAGGGACAGAAACTCCAACCTGAGCGATCGTCTGATCCTCGCCCTGACTTCAGATGCACGAGATCTCGATTCAGGTCTGTAGATTGTGCCTGCCATGGCCTCACCCAGAAACCTAAGCCTAGCTTGTGTTCTCAGACATTTGTCGGCAGACTACTGGCCCACAAGCCCTCCAGTTTGGCAATCCAGAACTATAATGCCGCACTCTGCCTGCCCGCCAGAAGAAAAACATTGTCCTCTGGGGCTATCCAGTAACCCCAAATGAGGATCAACCTGCACCGACCTTGGCTGTACCCCAAATACATAGGCTGACCAGGGCACTAATGCCCTTTCTGACACAGCCTGAGCCTGGACCCCCTGGCCCCTCCCAGACAGCTGGCCGCACACTGAGCACATCGAGCCGCCATGGCCTTAGGTCGTCATCTCTTCCCAACCTCGGTTTTCAGGTTTCAGAACCTAGACCTTATCTCCAATCACTGCCCGGGGTTGAAGGTGATGCTGAAATCAGAACTCCTTCCCCATGGCAAGAAACCTTGTGGTTGGCATGTTGTCCAACGTTCAGTGTCGTTGAAACCAGTGTGGCCCATGTGGCCCCGCCCATGCTCGCGGGCCACATTGGTCACAAACACACATTGTGACCCTCAGGCTGAGCCCAGTCCTCAAGTAAGGCCACTCAGTGGCTGGATGAAGAGACAGCGTATTGGGCTTGCCATGCCCCTAGGCCCCAATTTTTAACCATAGTTCGGGTTGTTCCTTCAGTCTTCCCCATGGCTTAGCTTTGGAATTCCTCTTTTGGTGGGACACCTGAGGTAACAAAACTGAAATGAGTCATCCCATCCCACAGATTGACGAAAAGCAATTGCGAATCGGGCCAAATCCTCAGAGAGGAAGATTCGTCCATGGCCCATGAGGCCTCCCCGACATTCCACGGCCATCGCTGATACAAAATCCAGAGACAAAAGCCTGAGCAAGCGCGTCAGACTCGCCCTTTCTTCATATCCTGAAGAGTTCTTCTCATGGTTTGTAGATCGGGCCTGCCATACCTACGTCCCCAAACCTAAGCTGAGTTTGTGTTTTCAGACTTCTGTCCTCAAAGTCTTGGGCCACACACCCTCCAGGCGGGGCCCCTGGAGCCACACATTAGGACTGTGCCTACCAATCCCTGGGAATTCTGCCCATTCCATGGTCCAAAATCCTACAAATTAGGAGAAACCTCCAAAGTCCCTGAGGCCATCCCAATAGTGTAGGTCGCCCGGAACAAACAAGGGCTGTCTGACACCAGCTGAAAATCGACCTCCACTCATACCATAGATGGATGTCCCCAGAGAAGAAGATTGAACCAGACAGGACCCTAGGCCATAATAGGATCCATTGCTTTGGGTTACAGGCATGTGTCCTCAAAAGCCTGATTCCAATACGAGCATAGGGGTTTTGCTGAGGCACCCATCAGAACTCATCTCGTCTCCACAAGGAAACCTGTGCATGGGAGCCATGTCCAAAGCTTAGGAGAGTACTTCAGGGTCCCGGTGCCACCGCCCCATTCCAAGGCCCTCATGGACACAAAAACACATTAGGACCCATCCTCAGGAAAGTCCATTTCAACTCAGCCACCCCGGTTGCTCCCGCAGAGCCAGCAGATCTAAATTGTCTTGTTGCTAGGAGACAATTGGAATGCGAGGCGGGCTTCCCAGGCATCCATCCGCGAACGGTGCTCTGGAGTCATTCCATATGGGATGTCCTGGAGCTGTCCAACAGGTCTCAATTGTCCCGCAGAAGGAATCCTTGAAGGGGGCATCCCACAACTCCCAACGTGGGAAAACCTCAATGGCCTCGAGATTCCGCTCCCTTCATGAAGCGGCCGTCATGCACAGAAACTCCAACCTGAGCCAACGTCTGATCCTCGCCCTGACTTCAGATGCATGAGATATTGGTTCAGATCTGCAGGGGGTACCTGCCGTGCCCTCGCCCTGAAACCCAAGTCTAGCTTGTCTTCTCAGACTTCCGTCCTCACACTCCTGGCCCCGAAGCCCTCAAGTTTGGCAATTCCGGACCCACAATGCAGCACCCTGCCTGCCCTCTAGAAAAAAAATTATTGCCTCATGAGCTGCCCAGGCACCTTAAATGAGGATAAACCTACACAGCACTCGACTTTACCTAAATTATATAGTCTAACCTGGGCACTAATGCACTGTCGAACACAACCTGAGCCCGGACCTCCTGACCAACACCAAGAAAGCTGACCGCACACTGAGCACATAAAACCCGCCATGGCCTTAGGTCATCATCTCTTCCCTACCTCAGTTTTCAGGCTTCAGAACCGAGACCTTATCTCCAATCACTGCCCAGGGGTGAGTGTGATGCAGAAATCAGAGCTCCTCCTTACCCATGGCAAGAACCCTTGTGGTTGGCACGTTGTCCAACGTTCAGTGTAGGAGAAACCAGCATTCACCCTGAGGCCCCGCCCATTCTTGAGTGCGACGAGGGCATACACACGCATTGTGACCCTCAGCATGAGTCCTGTCCTCTAGTAAGTCCTCTCCTTGGCTGGACCATTAGATGTCATAATGGGCTTTACATGTCCCTAGGCCCCAATTTTTAACCAGATTTCTGATTGTCCAGTCGACCCTCCCCAGGGCTCTACTCTGGAATCCCTCATTTGGTGGGACACCTGAGGTTAAAAAAGAAAACAACAACAACAACAACAACAACAACAACAAAAAAAAAAAAAACGTACTTCTTCCAGCCTACAGAATGAACCCAAACTCTTTGGACGGGGCCAAACCACCAGAGAGTAAGACTCGTCCACTTCCCATGAAGTCACCCAGAATTTCCACGACCATGAGTGACACGATATCCAGAGACAAAAACTTGAGAAGGAGCCTCACACTCGCCCTTCTTTCAAATCCAGAAGAGTTCTCCTCATGGTCTGTAGATCAGTCCTGCCATACCTATGACCCGAAACATAAGCCGAGTTTGTGTTTTCAGACAACTGTCCAAACAGCCCTGGCCTACACAACCTACAGGCTAAGGCCCCTGGAGCCAAACATGAGGACTGTACTTGCCCTCTCCAAGGGAATTGTGTGTGCCCATTCCAAGGGCCACAACCCTTCTAATAGGATAAACCTCCAAAGTCCCTGATCCATCTCAATAGTGGTGGCTTCCCAGGAAAAACAGGGGCAATCTGAGCCCTACAGAGCACCTACCTGCACTCAGACCCATAGACAGATGTCCCCAGAGGTAAAAAGGAAAGAACAGGCCCCTAGGCACTAATCAGATCCATTGCTTTGGTTTCCAGGCATCTCTCCTCAGAGGCCTGGATTTCAAAAGCAGCATATAGCTGTTTCTTGACTCACCCATCAGAAAACATCTCATCTACACATGGGAGACTTGCACGTTGGAGCTGTGTCAAAGCCTCTGTTTAGGAGAACTCTTTAGGGCCCAAGTGCCACCTCTTCATTCCAAGGTCTTCTTAGACACAAGGCACATTAGGACCCATCCCCAGGGCTGTCCATTTCAATGCAGCGTCCTCGGTTGCTCCCCACAGATCCAGGAGATCTAACCTGTCTTGTTGCTAGGAGACAATTGGAATGCGAGGTGGGCTACCCATCCATCCATCCTTAGAACCCTGCTCAGAATCATTGGCCTGGAGCCAAACAACAGGTCTCAATTGTCCTGCAGAAGACTCTCTGCAGTTTGGAGCTTCTCACAACTCCCATCGTGGGAAAACACCCATGGCCTCGTGATGCCCCACCATTCATGAAGGGGCCATCAGGGACAGAAACTCCAACCTGAGCGATCGTCTGATCCTCGCCCTGACTTCAGATGCACGAGATCTCGATTCAGGTCTGTAGATTGTGCCTGCCATGGCCTCACCCAGAAACCTAAGCCTAGCTTGTGTTCTCAGACTTTTGTTGGCAGACTACTGGCCCACAAGCCCTCCAGTTTGGCAATCCAGAACTATAATGCCGCACTCTGCCTGCCCGCCAGAAGAAAAACATTGTCCTCTGGGGCTATCCAGTAACCCCAAATGAGGATCAACCTGCACCGACCTTGGCTGTACCCCAAATACATAGGCTGACCAGGGCACTAATGCCCTTTCTGACACAGCCTGAGCCTGGACCCCCTGGCCCCTCCCAGACAGCTGGCCGCACACTGAGCACATCGAGCCGCCATGGCCTTAGGTCGTCATCTCTTCCCAACCTCGGTTTTCAGGTTTCAGAACCTAGACCTTATCTCCAATCACTGCCCGGGGTTGAAGGTGATGCTGAAATCAGAACTCCTTCCCCATGGCAAGAAACCTTGTGGTTGGCATGTTGTCCAACGTTCAGTGTCGTTGAAACCAGTGTGGCCCATGTGGCCCCGCCCATGCTCGCGGGCCACATTGGTCACAAACACACATTGTGACCCTCAGGCTGAGCCCAGTCCTCAAGTAAGGCCACTCAGTGGCTGGATGAAGAGACAGCGTATTGGGCTTGCCATGCCCCTAGGCCCCAATTTTTAACCATAGTTCGGGTTGTTCCTTCAGTCTTCCCCATGGCTTAGCTTTGGAATTCCTCTTTTGGTGGGACACCTGAGGTAACAAAACTGAAATGAGTCATCCCATCCCACAGATTGACGAAAAGCAATTGCGAATCGGGCCAAATCCTCAGAGAGGAAGATTCGTCCATGGCCCATGAGGCCTCCCCGACATTCCACGGCCATCGCTGATACAAAATCCAGAGACAAAAGCCTGAGCAAGCGCCTCAGACTCGCCCTTTCTTCATATCCTGAAGAGTTCTTCTCATGGTTTGTAGATCGGGCCTGCCATACCTACGTCCCCAAACCTAAGCTGAGTTTGTGTTTTCAGACTTCTGTCCTCAAAGTCTTGGGCCACACACCCTCCAGGCGGGGCCCCTGGAGCCACACATTAGGACTGTGCCTACCAATCCCTGGGAATTCTGCCCATTCCATGGTCCAAAATCCTACAAATTAGGAGAAACCTCCAAAGTCCCTGAGGCCATCCCAATAGTGTAGGTCGCCCGGAACAAACAAGGGCTGTCTGACACCAGCTGAAAATCGACCTCCACTCATACCATAGATGGATGTCCCCAGAGAAGAAGATTGAACCAGACAGGACCCTAGGCCATAATAGGATCCATTGCTTTGGGTTACAGGCATGTGTCCTCAAAAGCCTGATTCCAATACGAGCATAGGGGTTTTGCTGAGGCACCCATCAGAACTCATCTCGTCTCCACAAGGAAACCTGTGCATGGGAGCCATGTCCAAAGCTTAGGAGAGTACTTCAGGGTCCCGGTGCCACCGCCCCATTCCAAGGCCCTCATGGACACAAAAACACATTAGGACCCATCCTCAGGAAAGTCCATTTCAACTCAGCCACCCCGGTTGCTCCCGCAGAGCCAGCAGATCTAAATTGTCTTGTTGCTAGGAGACAATTGGAATGCGAGGCGGGCTTCCCAGGCATCCATCCGCGAACGGTGCTCTGGAGTCATTCCATATGGGATGTCCTGGAGCTGTCCAACAGGTCTCAATTGTCCCGCAGAAGGAATCCTTGAAGGGGGCATCCCACAACTCCCAACGTGGGAAAACCTCAATGGCCTCGAGATTCCGCTCCCTTCATGAAGCGGCCGTCATGCACAGAAACTCCAACCTGAGCCAACGTCTGATCCTCGGCCTGACTTCAGATGCATGAGATATTGGTTCAGATCTGCAGGGGGTACCTGCCGTGCCCTCGCCCTGAAACCCAAGTCTAGCTTGTCTTCTCAGACTTCCGTCCTCACACTCCTGGCCCCGAAGCCCTCAAGTTTGGCAATTCCGGACCCACAATGCAGCACCCTGCCTGCCCTCTAGAAAAAAAATTATTGCCTCATGAGCTGCCCAGGCACCTTAAATGAGGATAAACCTACACAGCACTCGACTTTACCTAAATTATATAGTCTAAAGTGGGCACTAATGCACTGTCGAACACAACCTGAGCCCGGACCTCCTGACCAACACCAAGAAAGCTGACCGCACACTGAGCACATAAAACCCGCCATGGCCTTAGGTCATCATCTCTTCCCTACCTCAGTTTTCAGGCTTCAGAACCGAGACCTTATCTCCAATCACTGCCCAGGGGTGAGTGTGATGCAGAAATCAGAGCTCCTCCTTACCCATGGCAAGAACCCTTGTGGTTGGCACGTTGTCCAACGTTCAGTGTAGGAGAAACCAGCATTCACCCTGAGGCCCCGCCCATTCTTGAGTGCGACGAGGGCATACACACGCATTGTGACCCTCAGCATGAGTCCTGTCCTCTAGTAAGTCCTCTCCTTGGCTGGACCATTAGATGTCATAATGGGCTTTACATGTCCCTAGGCCCCAATTTTTAACCAGATTTCTGATTGTCCAGTCGACCCTCCCCAGGGCTCTACTCTGGAATCCCTCATTTGGTGGGACACCTGAGGTTAAAAAAGAAAACAACAACAACAACAACAACAAAAACAAAACAAAAAAAAAAACGGACTTCTTCCAGCCTGCAGAATGAACCCAAACTCTTTGGACGGGGCCAAACCACCAGAGAGTAAGACTCGTCCACTTCCCATGAAGTCACCCAGAATTTCCACGACCATGAGTGACACGATATCCAGAGACAAAAACTTGAGAAGGAGCCTCACACTCGCCCTTCTTTCAAATCCAGAAGAGTTCTCCTCATGGTCTGTAGATCAGTCCTGCCATACCTATGACCCGAAACATAAGCCGAGTTTGTGTTTTCAGACAACTGTCCAAACAGCCCTGGCCTACACAACCTACAGGCTAAGGCCCCTGGAGCCAAACCTGAGGACTGTACTTGCCCTCTCCAAGGGAATTGTGTGTGCCCATTCCAAGGGCCACAACCCTTCTAATAGGATAAACCTCCAAAGTCCCTGATCCATCTCAATAGTGGTGGCTTCCCAGGAAAAACAGGGGCAATCTGAGCCCTACAGAGCACCTACCTGCACTCAGACCCATAGACAGATGTCCCCAGAGGTAAAAAGGAAAGAACAGGCCCCTAGGCACTAATCAGATCCATTGCTTTGGTTTCCAGGCATCTCTCCTCAGAGGCCTGGATTTCAAAAGCAGCATATAGCTGTTTCTTGACTCACCCATCAGAAAACATCTCATCTACACATGGGAAACTTGCACGTTGGAGCTGTGTCAAAGCCTCTGTTTAGGAGAACTCTTTAGGGCCCAAGTGCCACCTCTTCATTCCAAGGTCTTCTTAGACACAAGGCACATTAGGACCCATCCCCAGGGCTGTCCATTTCAATGCAGCGTCCTCGGTTGCTCCCCACAGATCCAGGAGATCTAACCTGTCTTGTTGCTAGGAGACAATTGGAATGCGAGGTGGGCTACCCATCCATCCATCCTTAGAACCCTGCTCAGAATCATTGGCCTGGAGCCAAACAACAGGTCTCAATTGTCCTGCAGAAGACTCTCTGCAGTTTGGAGCTTCTCACAACTCCCATCGTGGGAAAACACCCATGGCCTCGTGATGCCCCACCATTCATGAAGGGGCCATCAGGGACAGAAACTCCAACCTGAGCGATCGTCTGATCCTCGCCCTGACTTCAGATGCACGAGATCTCGATTCAGGTCTGTAGATTGTGCCTGCCATGGCCTCACCCAGAAACCTAAGCCTAGCTTGTGTTCTCAGACATTTGTCGGCAGACTACTGGCCCACAAGCCCTCCAGTTTGGCAATCCAGAACTATAATGCCGCACTCTGCCTGCCCGCCAGAAGAAAAACATTGTCCTCTGGGGCTATCCAGTAACCCCAAATGAGGATCAACCTGCACCGACCTTGGCTGTACCCCAAATACATAGGCTGACCAGGGCACTAATGCCCTTTCTGACACAGCCTGAGCCTGGACCCCCTGGCCCCTCCCAGACAGCTGGCCGCACACTGAGCACATCGAGCCGCCATGGCCTTAGGTCGTCATCTCTTCCCAACCTCGGTTTTCAGGTTTCAGAACCTAGACCTTATCTCCAATCACTGCCCGGGGTTGAAGGTGATGCTGAAATCAGAACTCCTTCCCCATGGCAAGAAACCTTGTGGTTGGCATGTTGTCCAACGTTCAGTGTCGTTGAAACCAGTGTGGCCCATGTGGCCCCGCCCATGCTCGCGGGCCACATTGGTCACAAACACACATTGTGACCCTCAGGCTGAGCCCAGTCCTCAAGTAAGGCCACTCAGTGGCTGGATGAAGAGACAGCGTATTGGGCTTGCCATGCCCCTAGGCCCCAATTTTTAACCATAGTTCGGGTTGTTCCTTCAGTCTTCCCCATGGCTTAGCTTTGGAATTCCTCTTTTGGTGGGACACCTGAGGTAACAAAACTGAAATGAGTCATCCCATCCCACAGATTGACGAAAAGCAATTGCGAATCGGGCCAAATCCTCAGAGAGGAAGATTCGTCCATGGCCCATGAGGCCTCCCCGACATTCCACGGCCATCGCTGATACAAAATCCAGAGACAAAAGCCTGAGCAAGCGCGTCAGACTCGCCCTTTCTTCATATCCTGAAGAGTTCTTCTCATGGTTTGTAGATCGGGCCTGCCATACCTACGTCCCCAAACCTAAGCTGAGTTTGTGTTTTCAGACTTCTGTCCTCAAAGTCTTGGGCCACACACCCTCCAGGCGGGGCCCCTGGAGCCACACATTAGGACTGTGCCTACCAATCCCTGGGAATTCTGCCCATTCCATGGTCCAAAATCCTACAAATTAGGAGAAACCTCCAAAGTCCCTGAGGCCATCCCAATAGTGTAGGTCGCCCGGAACAAACAAGGGCTGTCTGACACCAGCTGAAAATCGACCTCCACTCATACCATAGATGGATGTCCCCAGAGAAGAAGATTGAACCAGACAGGACCCTAGGCCATAATAGGATCCATTGCTTTGGGTTACAGGCATGTGTCCTCAAAAGCCTGATTCCAATACGAGCATAGGGGTTTTGCTGAGGCACCCATCAGAACTCATCTCGTCTCCACAAGGAAACCTGTGCATGGGAGCCATGTCCAAAGCTTAGGAGAGTACTTCAGGGTCCCGGTGCCACCGCCCCATTCCAAGGCCCTCATGGACACAAAAACACATTAGGACCCATCCTCAGGAAAGTCCATTTCAACTCAGCCACCCCGGTTGCTCCCGCAGAGCCAGCAGATCTAAATTGTCTTGTTGCTAGGAGACAATTGGAATGCGAGGCGGGCTTCCCAGGCATCCATCCGCGAACGGTGCTCTGGAGTCATTCCATATGGGATGTCCTGGAGCTGTCCAACAGGTCTCAATTGTCCCGCAGAAGGAATCCTTGAAGGGGGCATCCCACAACTCCCAACGTGGGAAAACCTCAATGGCCTCGAGATTCCGCTCCCTTCATGAAGCGGCCGTCATGCACAGAAACTCCAACCTGAGCCAACGTCTGATCCTCGCCCTGACTTCAGATGCATGAGATATTGGTTCAGATCTGCAGGGGGTACCTGCCGTGCCCTCGCCCTGAAACCCAAGTCTAGCTTGTCTTCTCAGACTTCCGTCCTCACACTCCTGGCCCCGAAGCCCTCAAGTTTGGCAATTCCGGACCCACAATGCAGCACCCTGCCTGCCCTCTAGAAAAAAAATTATTGCCTCATGAGCTGCCCAGGCACCTTAAATGAGGATAAACCTACACAGCACTCGACTTTACCTAAATTATATAGTCTAACCTGGGCACTAATGCACTGTCGAACACAACCTGAGCCCGGACCTCCTGACCAACACCAAGAAAGCTGACCGCACACTGAGCACATAAAACCCGCCATGGCCTTAGGTCATCATCTCTTCCCTACCTCAGTTTTCAGGCTTCAGAACCGAGACCTTATCTCCAATCACTGCCCAGGGGTGAGTGTGATGCAGAAATCAGAGCTCCTCCTTACCCATGGCAAGAACCCTTGTGGTTGGCACGTTGTCCAACGTTCAGTGTAGGAGAAACCAGCATTCACCCTGAGGCCCCGCCCATTCTTGAGTGCGACGAGGGCATACACACGCATTGTGACCCTCAGCATGAGTCCTGTCCTCTAGTAAGTCCTCTCCTTGGCTGGACCATTAGATGTCATAATGGGCTTTACATGTCCCTAGGCCCCAATTTTTAACCAGATTTCTGATTGTCCAGTCGACCCTCCCCAGGGCTCTACTCTGGAATCCCTCATTTGGTGGGACACCTGAGGTTAAAAAAGAAAACAACAACAACAACAACAACAAAAACAAAACAAAAAAAAAAACGGACTTCTTCCAGCCTACAGAATGAACCCAAACTCTTTGGACGGGGCCAAACCACCAGAGAGTAAGACTCGTCCACTTCCCATGAAGTCACCCAGAATTTCCACGACCATGAGTGACACGATATCCAGAGACAAAAACTTGAGAAGGAGCCTCACACTCGCCCTTCTTTCAAATCCAGAAGAGTTCTCCTCATGGTCTGTAGATCAGTCCTGCCATACCTATGACCCGAAACATAAGCCGAGTTTGTGTTTTCAGACAACTGTCCAAACAGCCCTGGCCTACACAACCTACAGGCTAAGGCCCCTGGAGCCAAACCTGAGGACTGTACTTGCCCTCTCCAAGGGAATTGTGTGTGCCCATTCCAAGGGCCACAACCCTTCTAATAGGATAAACCTCCAAAATCCCTGATCCATATCAATAGTGGTGGCTTCCCAGGAAAAACAGGGGCAATCTGAGCCCTACAGAGCACCTACCTGCACTCAGACCCATAGACAGATGTCCCCAGAGGTAAAAAGGAAAGAACAGGCCCCTAGGCACTAATCAGATCCATTGCTTTGGTTTCCAGGCATCTCTCCTCAGAGGCCTGGATTTCAAAAGCAGCATATAGCTGTTTCTTGACTCACCCATCAGAAAACATCTCATCTACACATGGGAAACTTGCACGTTGGAGCTGTGTCAAAGCCTCTGTTTAGGAGAACTCTTTAGGGCCCAAGTGCCACCTCTTCATTCCAAGGTCTTCTTAGACACAAGGCACATTAGGACCCATCCCCAGGGCTGTCCATTTCAATGCAGCGTCCTCGGTTGCTCCCCACAGATCCAGGAGATCTAACCTGTCTTGTTGCTAGGAGACAATTGGAATGCGAGGTGGGCTACCCATCCATCCATCCTTAGAACCCTGCTCAGAATCATTGGCCTGGAGCCAAACAACAGGTCTCAATTGTCCTGCAGAAGACTCTCTGCAGTTTGGAGCTTCTCACAACTCCCATCGTGGGAAAACACCCATGGCCTCGTGATGCCCCACCATTCATGAAGGGGCCATCAGGGACAGAAACTCCAACCTGAGCGATCGTCTGATCCTCGCCCTGACTTCAGATGCACGAGATCTCGATTCAGGTCTGTAGATTGTGCCTGCCATGGCCTCACCCAGAAACCTAAGCCTAGCTTGTGTTCTCAGACATTTGTCGGCAGACTACTGGCCCACAAGCCCTCCAGTTTGGCAATCCAGAACTATAATGCCGCACTCTGCCTGCCCGCCAGAAGAAAAACATTGTCCTCTGGGGCTATCCAGTAACCCCAAATGAGGATCAACCTGCACCGACCTTGGCTGTACCCCAAATACATAGGCTGACCAGGGCACTAATGCCCTTTCTGACACAGCCTGAGCCTGGACCCCCTGGCCCCTCCCAGACAGCTGGCCGCACACTGAGCACATCGAGCCGCCATGGCCTTAGGTCGTCATCTCTTCCCAACCTCGGTTTTCAGGTTTCAGAACCTAGACCTTATCTCCAATCACTGCCCGGGGTTGAAGGTGATGCTGAAATCAGAACTCCTTCCCCATGGCAAGAAACCTTGTGGTTGGCATGTTGTCCAACGTTCAGTGTCGTTGAAACCAGTGTGGCCCATGTGGCCCCGCCCATGCTCGCGGGCCACATTGGTCACAAACACACATTGTGACCCTCAGGCTGAGCCCAGTCCTCAAGTAAGGCCACTCAGTGGCTGGATGAAGAGACAGCGTATTGGGCTTGCCATGCCCCTAGGCCCCAATTTTTAACCATAGTTCGGGTTGTTCCTTCAGTCTTCCCCATGGCTTAGCTTTGGAATTCCTCTTTTGGTGGGACACCTGAGGTAACAAAACTGAAATGAGTCATCCCATCCCACAGATTGACGAAAAGCAATTGCGAATCGGGCCAAATCCTCAGAGAGGAAGATTCGTCCATGGCCCATGAGGCCTCCCCGACATTCCACGGCCATCGCTGATACAAAATCCAGAGACAAAAGCCTGAGCAAGCGCGTCAGACTCGCCCTTTCTTCATATCCTGAAGAGTTCTTCTCATGGTTTGTAGATCGGGCCTGCCATACCTACGTCCCCAAACCTAAGCTGAGTTTGTGTTTTCAGACTTCTGTCCTCAAAGTCTTGGGCCACACACCCTCCAGGCGGGGCCCCTGGAGCCACACATTAGGACTGTGCCTACCAATCCATGGGAATTCTGCCCATTCCATGGTCCAAAATCCTACAAATTAGGAGAAACCTCCAAAGTCCCTGAGGCCATCCCAATAGTGTAGGTCGCCCGGAACAAACAAGGGCTGTCTGACACCAGCTGAAAATCGACCTCCACTCATACCATAGATGGATGTCCCCAGAGAAGAAGATTGAACCAGACAGGACCCTAGGCCATAATAGGATCCATTGCTTTGGGTTACAGGCATGTGTCCTCAAAAGCCTGATTCCAATACGAGCATAGGGGTTTTGCTGAGGCACCCATCAGAACTCATCTCGTCTCCACAAGGAAACCTGTGCATGGGAGCCATGTCCAAAGCTTAGGAGAGTACTTCAGGGTCCCGGTGCCACCGCCCCATTCCAAGGCCCTCATGGACACAAAAACACATTAGGACCCATCCTCAGGAAAGTCCATTTCAACTCAGCCACCCCGGTTGCTCCCGCAGAGCCAGCAGATCTAAATTGTCTTGTTGCTAGGAGACAATTGGAATGCGAGGCGGGCTTCCCAGGCATCCATCCGCGAACGGTGCTCTGGAGTCATTCCATATGGGATGTCCTGGAGCTGTCCAACAGGTCTCAATTGTCCCGCAGAAGGAATCCTTGAAGGGGGCATCCCACAACTCCCAACGTGGGAAAACCTCAATGGCCTCGAGATTCCGCTCCCTTCATGAAGCGGCCGTCATGCACAGAAACTCCAACCTGAGCCAACGTCTGATCCTCGCCCTGACTTCAGATGCATGAGATATTGGTTCAGATCTGCAGGGGGTACCTGCCGTGCCCTCGCCCTGAAACCCAAGTCTAGCTTGTCTTCTCAGACTTCCGTCCTCACACTCCTGGCCCCGAAGCCCTCAAGTTTGGCAATTCCGGACCCACAATGCAGCACCCTGCCTGCCCTCTAGAAAAAAAATTATTGCCTCATGAGCTGCCCAGGCACCTTAAATGAGGATAAACCTACACAGCACTCGACTTTACCTAAATTATATAGTCTAACCTGGGCACTAATGCACTGTCGAACACAACCTGAGCCCGGACCTCCTGACCAACACCAAGAAAGCTGACCGCACACTGAGCACATAAAACCCGCCATGGCCTTAGGTCATCATCTCTTCCCTACCTCAGTTTTCAGGCTTCAGAACCGAGACCTTATCTCCAATCACTGCCCAGGGGTGAGTGTGATGCAGAAATCAGAGCTCCTCCTTACCCATGGCAAGAACCCTTGTGGTTGGCACGTTGTCCAACGTTCAGTGTAGGAGAAACCAGCATTCACCCTGAGGCCCCGCCCATTCTTGAGTGCGACGAGGGCATACACACGCATTGTGACCCTCAGCATGAGTCCTGTCCTCTAGTAAGTCCTCTCCTTGGCTGGACCATTAGATGTCATAATGGGCTTTACATGTCCCTAGGCCCCAATTTTTAACCAGATTTCTGATTGTCCAGTCGACCCTCCCCAGGGCTCTACTCTGGAATCCCTCATTTGGTGGGACACCTGAGGTTAAAAAAGAAAACAACAACAACAACAACAACAAAAACAAAAAAAAAAAAAAAACGGACTTCTTCCAGCCTACAGAATGAACCCAAACTCTTTGGACGGGGCCAAACCACCAGAGAGTAAGACTCGTCCACTTCCCATGAAGTCACCCAGAATTTCCACGACCATGAGTGACACGATATCCAGAGACAAAAACTTGAGAAGGAGCCTCACACTCGCCCTTCTTTCAAATCCAGAAGAGTTCTCCTCATGGTCTGTAGATCAGTCCTGCCATACCTATGACCCGAAACATAAGCCGAGTTTGTGTTTTCAGACAACTGTCCAAACAGCCCTGGCCTACACAACCTACAGGCTAAGGCCCCTGGAGCCAAACCTGAGGACTGTACTTGCCCTCTCCAAGGGAATTGTGTGTGCCCATTCCAAGGGCCACAACCCTTCTAATAGGATAAACCTCCAAAATCCCTGATCCATATCAATAGTGGTGGCTTCCCAGGAAAAACAGGGGCAATCTGAGCCCTACAGAGCACCTACCTGCACTCAGACCCATAGACAGATGTCCCCAGAGGTAAAAAGGAAAGAACAGGCCCCTAGGCACTAATCAGATCCATTGCTTTGGTTTCCAGGCATCTCTCCTCAGAGGCCTGGATTTCAAAAGCAGCATATAGCTGTTTCTTGACTCACCCATCAGAAAACATCTCATCTACACATGGGAAACTTGCACGTTGGAGCTGTGTCAAAGCCTCTGTTTAGGAGAACTCTTTAGGGCCCAAGTGCCACCTCTTCATTCCAAGGTCTTCTTAGACACAAGGCACATTAGGACCCATCCCCAGGGCTGTCCATTTCAATGCAGCGTCCTCGGTTGCTCCCCACAGATCCAGGAGATCTAACCTGTCTTGTTGCTAGGAGACAATTGGAATGCGAGGTGGGCTACCCATCCATCCATCCTTAGAACCCTGCTCAGAATCATTGGCCTGGAGCCAAACAACAGGTCTCAATTGTCCTGCAGAAGACTCTCTGCAGTTTGGAGCTTCTCACAACTCCCATCGTGGGAAAACACCCATGGCCTCGTGATGCCCCACCATTCATGAAGGGGCCATCAGGGACAGAAACTCCAACCTGAGCGATCGTCTGATCCTCGCCCTGACTTCAGATGCACGAGATCTCGATTCAGGTCTGTAGATTGTGCCTGCCATGGCCTCACACAGAAACCTAAGCCTAGCTTGTGTTCTCAGACTTTTGTCGGCAGACTACTGGCCCACAAGCCCTCCAGTTTGGCAATCCAGAACTATAATGCCGCACTCTGCCTGCCCGCCAGAAGAAAAACATTGTCCTCTGGGGCTATCCAGTAACCCCAAATGAGGATCAACCTGCACCGACTTTGGCTGTACCCCAAATACATAGGCTGACCAGGGCACTAATGCCCTTTCTGACACAGCCTGAGCCTGGACCCCCTGGCCCCTCCCAGACAGCTGGCCGCACACTGAGCACATCGAGCCGCCATGGCCTTAGGTCGTCATCTCTTCCCAACCTCGGTTTTCAGGTTTCAGAACCTAGACCTTATCTCCAATCACTGCCCGGGGTTGAAGGTGATGCTGAAATCAGAACTCCTTCCCCATGGCAAGAAACCTTGTGGTTGGCATGTTGTCCAACGTTCAGTGTCGTTGAAACCAGTGTGGCCCATGTGGCCCCGCCCATGCTCGCGGGCCACATTGGTCACAAACACACATTGTGACCCTCAGGCTGAGCCCAGTCCTCAAGTAAGGCCACTCAGTGGCTGGATGAAGAGACAGCGTATTGGGCTTGCCATGCCCCTAGGCCCCAATTTTTAACCATAGTTCGGGTTGTTCCTTCAGTCTTCCCCATGGCTTAGCTTTGGAATTCCTCTTTTGGTGGGACACCTGAGGTAACAAAACTGAAATGAGTCATCCCATCCCACAGATTGACGAAAAGCAATTGCGAATCGGGCCAAATCCTCAGAGAGGAAGATTCGTCCATGGCCCATGAGGCCTCCCCGACATTCCACGGCCATCGCTGATACAAAATCCAGAGACAAAAGCCTGAGCAAGCGCCTCAGACTCGCCCTTTCTTCATATCCTGAAGAGTTCTTCTCATGGTTTGTAGATCGGGCCTGCCATACCTACGTCCCCAAACCTAAGCTGAGTTTGTGTTTTCAGACTTCTGTCCTCAAAGTCTTGGGCCACACACCCTCCAGGCGGGGCCCCTGGAGCCACACATTAGGACTGTGCCTACCAATCCATGGGAATTCTGCCCATTCCATGGTCCAAAATCCTACAAATTAGGAGAAACCTCCAAAGTCCCTGAGGCCATCCCAATAGTGTAGGTCGCCCGGAACAAACAAGGGCTGTCTGACACCAGCTGAAAATCGACCTCCACTCATACCATAGATGGATGTCCCCAGAGAAGAAGATTGAACCAGACAGGACCCTAGGCCATAATAGGATCCATTGCTTTGGGTTACAGGCATGTGTCCTCAAAAGCCTGATTCCAATACGAGCATAGGGGTTTTGCTGAGGCACCCATCAGAACTCATCTCGTCTCCACAAGGAAACCTGTGCATGGGAGCCATGTCCAAAGCTTAGGAGAGTACTTCAGGGTCCCGGTGCCACCGCCCCATTCCAAGGCCCTCATGGACACAAAAACACATTAGGACCCATCCTCAGGAAAGTCCATTTCAACTCAGCCACCCCGGTTGCTCCCGCAGAGCCAGCAGATCTAAATTGTCTTGTTGCTAGGAGACAATTGGAATGCGAGGCGGGCTTCCCAGGCATCCATCCGCGAACGGTGCTCTGGAGTCATTCCATATGGGATGTCCTGGAGCTGTCCAACAGGTCTCAATTGTCCCGCAGAAGGAATCCTTGAAGGGGGCATCCCACAACTCCCAACGTGGGAAAACCTCAATGGCCTCGAGATTCCGCTCCCTTCATGAAGCGGCCGTCATGCACAGAAACTCCAACCTGAGCCAACGTCTGATCCTCGCCCTGACTTCAGATGCATGAGATATTGGTTCAGATCTGCAGGGGGTACCTGCCGTGCCCTCGCCCTGAAACCCAAGTCTAGCTTGTCTTCTCAGACTTCCGTCCTCACACTCCTGGCCCCGAAGCCCTCAAGTTTGGCAATTCCGGACCCACAATGCAGCACCCTGCCTGCCCTCTAGAAAAAAAATTATTGCCTCATGAGCTGCCCAGGCACCTTAAATGAGGATAAACCTACACAGCACTCGACTTTACCTAAATTATATAGTCTAACCTGGGCACTAATGCACTGTCGAACACAACCTGAGCCCGGACCTCCTGACCAACACCAAGAAAGCTGACCGCACACTGAGCACATAAAACCCGCCATGGCCTTAGGTCATCATCTCTTCCCTACCTCAGTTTTCAGGCTTCAGAACCGAGACCTTATCTCCAATCACTGCCCAGGGGTGAGTGTGATGCAGAAATCAGAGCTCCTCCTTACCCATGGCAAGAACCCTTGTGGTTGGCACGTTGTCCAACGTTCAGTGTAGGAGAAACCAGCATTCACCCTGAGGCCCCGCCCATTCTTGAGTGCGACGAGGGCATACACACGCATTGTGACCCTCAGCATGAGTCCTGTCCTCTAGTAAGTCCTCTCCTTGGCTGGACCATTAGATGTCATAATGGGCTTTACATGTCCCTAGGCCCCAATTTTTAACCAGATTTCTGATTGTCCAGGCGACCCTCCCCAGGGCTCTACTCTGGAATCCCTCATTTGGTGGGACACCTGAGGTTAAAAAAGAAAACAACAACAACAACAACAACAACAAAAAAAAAAAAAAAAAACGGACTTCTTCCAGCCTACAGAATGAACCCAAACTCTTTGGACGGGGCCAAACCACCAGAGAGTAAGACTCGTCCACTTCCCATGAAGTCACCCAGAATTTCCACGACCATGAGTGACACGATATCCAGAGACAAAAACTTGAGAAGGAGCCTCACACTCGCCCTTCTTTCAAATCCAGAAGAGTTCTCCTCATGGTCTGTAGATCAGTCCTGCCATACCTATGACCCGAAACATAAGCCGAGTTTGTGTTTTCAGACAACTGTCCAAACAGCCCTGGCCTACACAACCTACAGGCTAAGGCCCCTGGAGCCAAACCTGAGGACTGTACTTGCCCTCTCCAAGGGAATTGTGTGTGCCCATTCCAAGGGCCACAACCCTTCTAATAGGATAAACCTCCAAAGTCCCTGATCCATCTCAATAGTGGTGGCTACCCAGGTAAAACAGGGGCAATCTGAGCCCTACAGAGCACCTACCTGCACTCAGACCCATAGACAGATGTCCCCAGAGGTAAAAAGGAAAGAACAGGCCCCTAGGCACGAATCAGATCCATTGCTTTGGTTTCCAGGCATCTCTCCTCAGAGGCCTGGATTTCAAAAGCAGCATATAGCTGTTTCTTGACTCACCCATCAGAAAACATCTCATCTACACATGGGAAACTTGCACGTTGGAGCTGTGTCAAAGCCTCTGTTTAGGAGAACTCTTTAGGGCCCAAGTGCCACCTCTTCATTCCAAGGTCTTCTTAGAAACAAGGCACATTAGGACCCATCCCCAGGGCTGTCCATTTCAATGCAGAGTCCTCGGTTGCTCCCCACAGATCCAGGAGATCTAACCTGTCTTGTTGCTAGGAGACAATTGGAATGCGAGGTGGGCTACCCATCCATCCATCCTTAGAACCCTGCTCAGAATCATTGGCCTGGAGCCAAACAACAGGTCTCAATTGTCCTGCAGAAGTCTCTCTGCAGTTTGGAGCTTCTCACAACTCCCATCGTGGGAAAACACCCATGGCCTCGTGATGCCCCACCATTCATGAAGGGGCCATCAGGGACAGAAACTCCAACCTGAGCGATCGTCTGATCCTCGCCCTGACTTCAGATGCACGAGATCTCGATTCAGGTCTGTAGATTGTGCCTGCCATGGCCTCACCCAGAAACCTAAGCCTAGCTTGTGTTCTCAGACTTTTGTCGGCAGACTACTGGCCCACAAGCCCTCCAGTTTGGCAATCCAGAACTATAATGCCGCACTCTGCCTGCCCGCCAGAAGAAAAACATTGTCCTCTGGGGCTATCCAGTAACCCCAAATGAGGATCAACCTGCACCGACCTTGGCTGTACCCCAAATACATAGGCTGACCAGGGCACTAATGCCCTTTCTGACACAGCCTGAGCCTGGACCCCCTGGCCCCTCCCAGACAGCTGGCCGCACACTGAGCACATCGAGCCGCCATGGCCTTAGGTCGTCAACTCTTCCCAACCTCGGTTTTCAGGTTTCAGAACCTAGACCTTATCTCCAATCACTGCCCGGGGTTGAAGGTGATGCTGAAATCAGAACTCCTTCCCCATGGCAAGAAACCTTGTGGTTGGCATGTTGTCCAACGTTCAGTGTCGTTGAAACCAGTGTGGCCCATGTGGCCCCGCCCATGCTCGCGGGCCACATTGGTCACAAACACACATTGTGACCCTCAGGCTGAGCCCAGTCCTCAAGTAAGGCCACTCAGTGGCTGGATGAAGAGACAGCGTATTGGGCTTGCCATGCCCCTAGGCCCCAATTTTTAACCATAGTTCGGGTTGTTCCTTCAGTCTTCCCCATGGCTTAGCTTTGGAATTCCTCTTTTGGTGGGACACCTGAGGTAACAAAACTGAAATGAGTCATCCCATCCCACAGATTGACGAAAAGCAATTGCGAATCGGGCCAAATCCTCAGAGAGGAAGATTCGTCCATGGCCCATGAGGCCTCCCCGACATTCCACGGCCATCGCTGATACAAAATCCAGAGACAAAAGCCTGAGCAAGCGCCTCAGACTCGCCCTTTCTTCATATCCTGAAGAGTTCTTCTCATGGTTTGTAGATCGGGCCTGCCATACCTACGTCCCCAAACCTAAGCTGAGTTTGTGTTTTCAGACTTCTGTCCTCAAAGTCTTGGGCCACACACCCTCCAGGCGGGGCCCCTGGAGCCACACATTAGGACTGTGCCTACCAATCCATGGGAATTCTGCCCATTCCATGGTCCAAAATCCTACAAATTAGGAGAAACCTCCAAAGTCCCTGAGGCCATCCCAATAGTGTAGGTCGCCCGGAACAAACAAGGGCTGTCTGACACCAGCTGAAAATCGACCTCCACTCATACCATAGATGGATGTCCCCAGAGAAGAAGATTGAACCAGACAGGACCCTAGGCCATAATAGGATCCATTGCTTTGGGTTACAGGCATGTGTCCTCAAAAGCCTGATTCCAATACGAGCATAGGGGTTTTGCTGAGGCACCCATCAGAACTCATCTCGTCTCCACAAGGAAACCTGTGCATGGGAGCCATGTCCAAAGCTTAGGAGAGTACTTCAGGGTCCCGGTGCCACCGCCCCATTCCAAGGCCCTCATGGACACAAAAACACATTAGGACCCATCCTCAGGAAAGTCCATTTCAACTCAGCCACCCCGGTTGCTCCCGCAGAGCCAGCAGATCTAAATTGTCTTGTTGCTAGGAGACAATTGGAATGCGAGGCGGGCTTCCCAGGCATCCATCCGCGAACGGTGCTCTGGAGTCATTCCATATGGGATGTCCTGGAGCTGTCCAACAGGTCTCAATTGTCCCGCAGAAGGAATCCTTGAAGGGGGCATCCCACAACTCCCAACGTGGGAAAACCTCAATGGCCTCGAGATTCCGCTCCCTTCATGAAGCGGCCGTCATGCACAGAAACTCCAACCTGAGCCAACGTCTGATCCTCGGCCTGACTTCAGATGCATGAGATATTGGTTCAGATCTGCAGGGGGTACCTGCCGTGCCCTCGCCCTGAAACCCAAGTCTAGCTTGTCTTCTCAGACTTCCGTCCTCACACTCCTGGCCCCGAAGCCCTCAAGTTTGGCAATTCCGGACCCACAATGCAGCACCCTGCCTGCCCTCTAGAAAAAAAATTATTGCCTCATGAGCTGCCCAGGCACCTTAAATGAGGATAAACCTACACAGCACTCGACTTTACCTAAATTATATAGTCTAACCTGGGCACTAATGCACTGTCGAACACAACCTGAGCCCGGACCTCCTGACCAACACCAAGAAAGCTGACCGCACACTGAGCACATAAAACCCGCCATGGCCTTAGGTCATCATCTCTTCCCTACCTCAGTTTTCAGGCTTCAGAACCGAGACCTTATCTCCAATCACTGCCCAGGGGTGAGTGTGATGCAGAAATCAGAGCTCCTCCTTACCCATGGCAAGAACCCTTGTGGTTGGCACGTTGTCCAACGTTCAGTGTAGGAGAAACCAGCATTCACCCTGAGGCCCCGCCCATTCTTGAGTGCGACGAGGGCATACACACGCATTGTGACCCTCAGCATGAGTCCTGTCCTCTAGTAAGTCCTCTCCTTGGCTGGACCATTAGATGTCATAATGGGCTTTACATGTCCCTAGGCCCCAATTTTTAACCAGATTTCTGATTGTCCAGTCGACCCTCCCCAGGGCTCTACTCTGGAATCCCTCATTTGGTGGGACACCTGAGGTTAAAAAAGAAAACAACAACAACAACAACAACAAAAAAAAAAAAACGGACTTCTTCCAGCCTACAGAATGAACCCAAACTCTTTGGACGGGGCCAAACCACCAGAGAGTAAGACTCGTCCACTTCCCATGAAGTCACCCAGAATTTCCACGACCATGAGTGACACGATATCCAGAGAAAAAACTTGAGAAGGAGCCTCACACTCGCCCTTCTTTCAAATCCAGAAGAGTTCTCCTCATGGTCTGTAGATCAGTCCTGCCATACCTATGACCCGAAACATAAGCCGAGTTTGTGTTTTCAGACAACTGTCCAAACAGCCCTGGCCTACACAACCTACAGGCTAAGGCCCCTGGAGCCAAACCTGAGGACTGTACTTGCCCTCTCCAAGGGAATTGTGTGTGCCCATTCCAAGGGCCACAACCCTTCTAATAGGATAAACCTCCAAAGTCCCTGATCCATCTCAATAGTTGTGGCTTCCCAGGAAAAACAGGGGCAATCTGAGCCCTACAGAGCACCTACCTGCACTCAGACCCATAGACAGATGTCCCCAGAGGTAAAAAGGAAAGAACAGGCCCCTAGGCACGAATCAGATCCATTGCTTTGGTTTCCAGGCATCTCTCCTCAGAGGCCTGGATTTCAAAAGCAGCATATAGCTGTTTCTTGACTCACCCATCAGAAAACATCTCATCTACACATGGGAAACTTGCACGTTGGAGCTGTGTCAAAGCCTCTGTTTAGGAGAACTCTTTAGGGCCCAAGTGCCACCTCTTCATTCCAAGGTCTTCTTAGACACAAGGCACATTAGGACCCATCCCCAGGGCTGTCCATTTCAATGCAGCGTCCTCGGTTGCTCCCCACAGATCCAGGAGATCTAACCTGTCTTGTTGCTAGGAGACAATTGGAATGCGAGGTGGGCTACCCATCCATCCATCCTTAGAACCCTGCTCAGAATCATTGGCCTGGAGCCAAACAACAGGTCTCAATTGTCCTGCAGAAGACTCTCTGCAGTTTGGAGCTTCTCACAACTCCCATCGTGGGAAAACACCCATGGCCTCGTGATGCCCCACCATTCATGAAGGGGCCATCAGGGACAGAAACTCCAACCTGAGCGATCGTCTGATCCTCGCCCTGACTTCAGATGCACGAGATCTCGATTCAGGTCTGTAGATTGTGCCTGCCATGGCCTCACCCAGAAACCTAAGCCTAGCTTGTGTTCTCAGACTTTTGTCGGCAGACTACTGGCCCACAAGCCCTCCAGTTTGGCAATCCAGAACTATAATGCCGCACTCTGCCTGCCCGCCAGAAGAAAAACATTGTCCTCTGGGGCTATCCAGTAACCCCAAATGAGGATCAACCTGCACCGACCTTGGCTGTACCCCAAATACATAGGCTGACCAGGGCACTAATGCCCTTTCTGACACAGCCTGAGCCTGGACCCCCTGGCCCCTCCCAGACAGCTGGCCGCACACTGAGCACATCGAGCCGCCATGGCCTTAGGTCGTCATCTCTTCCCAACCTCGGTTTTCAGGTTTCAGAACCTAGACCTTATCTCCAATCACTGCCCGGGGTTGAAGGTGATGCTGAAATCAGAACTCCTTCCCCATGGCAAGAAACCTTGTGGTTGGCATGTTGTCCAACGTTCAGTGTCGTTGAAACCAGTGTGGCCCATGTGGCCCCGCCCATGCTCGCGGGCCACATTGGTCACAAACACACATTGTGACCCTCAGGCTGAGCCCAGTCCTCAAGTAAGGCCACTCAGTGGCTGGATGAAGAGACAGCGTATTGGGCTTGCCATGCCCCTAGGCCCCAATTTTTAACCATAGTTCGGGTTGTTCCTTCAGTCTTCCCCATGGCTTAGCTTTGGAATTCCTCTTTTGGTGGGACACCTGAGGTAACAAAACTGAAATGAGTCATCCCATCCCACAGATTGACGAAAAGCAATTGCGAATCGGGCCAAATCCTCAGAGAGGAAGATTCGTCCATGGCCCATGAGGCCTCCCCGACATTCCACGGCCATCGCTGATACAAAATCCAGAGACAAAAGCCTGAGCAAGCGCGTCAGACTCGCCCTTTCTTCATATCCTGAAGAGTTCTTCTCATGGTTTGTAGATCGGGCCTGCCATACCTACGTCCCCAAACCTAAGCTGAGTTTGTGTTTTCAGACTTCTGTCCTCAAAGTCTTGGGCCACACACCCTCCAGGCGGGGCCCCTGGAGCCACACATTAGGACTGTGCCTACCAATCCATGGGAATTCTGCCCATTCCATGGTCCAAAATCCTACAAATTAGGAGAAACCTCCAAAGTCCCTGAGGCCATCCCAATAGTGTAGGTCGCCCGGAACAAACAAGGGCTGTCTGACACCAGCTGAAAATCGACCTCCACTCATACCATAGATGGATGTCCCCAGAGAAGAAGATTGAACCAGACAGGACCCTAGGCCATAATAGGATCCATTGCTTTGGGTTACAGGCATGTGTCCTCAAAAGCCTGATTCCAATACGAGCATAGGGGTTTTGCTGAGGCACCCATCAGAACTCATCTCGTCTCCACAAGGAAACCTGTGCATGGGAGCCATGTCCAAAGCTTAGGAGAGTACTTCAGGGTCCCGGTGCCACCGCCCCATTCCAAGGCCCTCATGGACACAAAAACACATTAGGACCCATCCTCAGGAAAGTCCATTTCAACTCAGCCACCCCGGTTGCTCCCGCAGAGCCAGCAGATCTAAATTGTCTTGTTGCTAGGAGACAATTGGAATGCGAGGCGGGCTTCCCAGGCATCCATCCGCGAACGGTGCTCTGGAGTCATTCCATATGGGATGTCCTGGAGCTGTCCAACAGGTCTCAATTGTCCCGCAGAAGGAATCCTTGAAGGGGGCATCCCACAACTCCCAACGTGGGAAAACCTCAATGGCCTCGAGATTCCGCTCCCTTCATGAAGCGGCCGTCATGCACAGAAACTCCAACCTGAGCCAACGTCTGATCCTCGCCCTGACTTCAGATGCATGAGATATTGGTTCAGATCTGCAGGGGGTACCTGCCGTGCCCTCGCCCTGAAACCCAAGTCTAGCTTGTCTTCTCAGACTTCCGTCCTCACACTCCTGGCCCCGAAGCCCTCAAGTTTGGCAATTCCGGACCCACAATGCAGCACCCTGCCTGCCCTCTAGAAAAAAAATTATTGCCTCATGAGCTGCCCAGGCACCTTAAATGAGGATAAACCTACACAGCACTCGACTTTACCTAAATTATATAGTCTAACCTGGGCACTAATGCACTGTCGAACACAACCTGAGCCCGGACCTCCTGACCAACACCAAGAAAGCTGACCGCACACTGAGCACATAAAACCCGCCATGGCCTTAGGTCATCATCTCTTCCCTACCTCAGTTTTCAGGCTTCAGAACCGAGACCTTATCTCCAATCACTGCCCAGGGGTGAGTGTGATGCAGAAATCAGAGCTCCTCCTTACCCATGGCAAGAACCCTTGTGGTTGGCACGTTGTCCAACGTTCAGTGTAGGAGAAACCAGCATTCACCCTGAGGCCCCGCCCATTCTTGAGTGCGACGAGGGCATACACACGCATTGTGACCCTCAGCATGAGTCCTGTCCTCTAGTAAGTCCTCTCCTTGGCTGGACCATTAGATGTCATAATGGGCTTTACATGTCCCTAGGCCCCAATTTTTAACCAGATTTCTGATTGTCCAGTCGACCCTCCCCAGGGCTCTACTCTGGAATCCCTCATTTGGTGGGACACCTGAGGTTAAAAAAGAAAACAACAACAACAACAACAACAACAACAAAAAAAAAAACGGACTTCTTCCAGCCTACAGAATGAACCCAAACTCTTTGGACGGGGCCAAACCACCAGAGAGTAAGACTCGTCCACTTCCCATGAAGTCACCCAGAATTTCCACGACCATGAGTGACACGATATCTAGAGACAAAAACTTGAGAAGGAGCCTCACACTCGCCCTTCTTTCAAATCCAGAAGAGTTCTCCTCATGGTCTGTAGATCAGTCCTGCCATACCTATGACCCGAAACATAAGCCGAGTTTGTGTTTTCAGACAACTGTCCAAACAGCCCTGGCCTACACAACCTACAGGCTAAGGCCCCTGGAGCCAAACCTGAGGACTGTACTTGCCCTCTCCAAGGGAATTGTGTGTGCCCATTCCAAGGGCCACAACCCTTCTAATAGGATAAACCTCCAAAGTCCCTGATCCATCTCAATAGTGGTGGCTTCCCAGGAAAAACAGGGGCAATCTGAGCCCTACAGAGCACCTACTTGCACTCAGACCCATAGACAGATGTCCCCAGAGGTAAAAAGGAAAGAACAGGCCCCTAGGCACGAATCAGATCCATTGCTTTGGTTTCCAGGCATCTCTCCTCAGAGGCCTGGATTTCAAAAGCAGCATATAGCTGTTTCTTGACTCACCCATCAGAAAACATCTCATCTACACATGGGAAACTTGCACGTTGGAGCTGTGTCAAAGCCTCTGTTTAGGAGAACTCTTTAGGGCCCAAGTGCCACCTCTTCATTCCAAGGTCTTCTTAGACACAAGGCACATTAGGACCCATCCCCAGGGCTGTCCATTTCAATGCAGCGTCCTCGGTTGCTCCCCACAGATCCAGGAGATCTAACCTGTCTTGTTGCTAGGAGACAATTGGAATGCGAGGTGGGCTACCCATCCATCCATCCTTAGAACCCTGCTCAGAATCATTGGCCTGGAGCCAAACAACAGGTCTCAATTGTCCTGCAGAAGACTCTCTGCAGTTTGGAGCTTCTCACAACTCCCATCGTGGGAAAACACCCATGGCCTCGTGATGCCCCACCATTCATGAAGGGGCCATCAGGGACAGAAACTCCAACCTGAGCGATCGTCTGATCCTCGCCCTGACTTCAGATGCACGAGATCTCGATTCAGGTCTGTAGATTGTGCCTGCCATGGCCTCACCCAGAAACCTAAGCCTAGCTTGTGTTCTCAGACTTTTGTCGGCAGACTACTGGCCCACAAGCCCTCCAGTTTGGCAATCCAGAACTATAATGCCGCACTCTGCCTGCCCGCCAGAAGAAAAACATTGTCCTCTGGGGCTATCCAGTAACCCCAAATGAGGATCAACCTGCACCGACCTTGGCTGTACCCCAAATACATAGGCTGACCAGGGCACTAATGCCCTTTCTGACACAGCCTGAGCCTGGACCCCCTGGCCCCTCCCAGACAGCTGGCCGCACACTGAGCACATCGAGCCGCCATGGCCTTAGGTCGTCATCTCTTCCCAACCTCGGTTTTCAGGTTTCAGAACCTAGACCTTATCTCCAATCACTGCCCGGGGTTGAAGGTGATGCTGAAATCAGAACTCCTTCCCCATGGCAAGAAACCTTGTGGTTGGCATGTTGTCCAACGTTCAGTGTCGTTGAAACCAGTGTGGCCCATGTGGCCCCGCCCATGCTCGCGGGCCACATTGGTCACAAACACACATTGTGACCCTCAGGCTGAGCCCAGTCCTCAAGTAAGGCCACTCAGTGGCTGGATGAAGAGACAGCGTATTGGGCTTGCCATGCCCCTAGGCCCCAATTTTTAACCATAGTTCGGGTTGTTCCTTCAGTCTTCCCCATGGCTTAGCTTTGGAATTCCTCTTTTGGTGGGACACCTGAGGTAACAAAACTGAAATGAGTCATCCCATCCCACAGATTGACGAAAAGCAATTGCGAATCGGGCCAAATCCTCAGAGAGGAAGATTCGTCCATGGCCCATGAGGCCTCCCCGACATTCCACGGCCATCGCTGATACAAAATCCAGAGACAAAAGCCTGAGCAAGCGCGTCAGACTCGCCCTTTCTTCATATCCTGAAGAGTTCTTCTCATGGTTTGTAGGTCGGGCCTGCCATACCTACGTCCCCAAACCTAAGCTGAGTTTGTGTTTTCAGACTTCTGTCCTCAAAGTCTTGGGCCACACACCCTCCAGGCGGGGCCCCTGGAGCCACACATTAGGACTGTGCCTACCAATCCATGGGAATTCTGCCCATTCCATGGTCCAAAATCGTACAAATTAGGAGAAACCTCCAAAGTCCCTGAGGCCATCCCAATAGTGTAGGTCGCCCGGAACAAACAAGGGCTGTCTGACACCAGCTGAAAATCGACCTCCACTCATACCATAGATGGATGTCCCCAGAGAAGAAGATTGAACCAGACAGGACCCTAGGCCATAATAGGATCCATTGCTTTGGGTTACAGGCATGTGTCCTCAAAAGCCTGATTCCAATACGAGCATAGGGGTTTTCCTGAGGCACCCATCAGAACTCATCTCGTCTCCACAAGGAAACCTGTGCATGGGAGCCATGTCCAAAGCTTAGGAGAGTACTTCAGGGTCCCGGTGCCACCGCCCCATTCCAAGGCCCTCATGGACACAAAAACACATTAGGACCCATCCTCAGGAAAGTCCATTTCAACTCAGCCACCCCGGTTGCTCCCGCAGAGCCAGCAGATCTAAATTGTCTTGTTGCTAGGAGACAATTGGAATGCGAGGCGGGCTTCCCAGGCATCCATCCGCGAACGGTGCTCTGGAGTCATTCCATATGGGATGTCCTGGAGCTGTCCAACAGGTCTCAATTGTCCCGCAGAAGGAATCCTTGAAGGGGGCATCCCACAACTCCCAACGTGGGAAAACCTCAATGGCCTCGAGATTCCGCTCCCTTCATGAAGCGGCCGTCATGCACAGAAACTCCAACCTGAGCCAACGTCTGATCCTCGCCCTGACTTCAGATGCATGAGATATTGGTTCAGATCTGCAGGGGGTACCTGCCGTGCCCTCGCCCTGAAACCCAAGTCTAGCTTGTCTTCTCAGACTTCCGTCCTCACACTCCTGGCCCCGAAGCCCTCAAGTTTGGCAATTCCGGACCCACAATGCAGCACCCTGCCTGCCCTCTAGAAAAAAAATTATTGCCTCATGAGCTGCCCAGGCACCTTAAATGAGGATAAACCTACACAGCACTCGACTTTACCTAAATTATATAGTCTAACCTGGGCACTAATGCACTGTCGAACACAACCTGAGCCCGGACCTCCTGACCAACACCAAGAAAGCTGACCGCACACTGAGCACATAAAACCCGCCATGGCCTTAGGTCATCATCTCTTCCCTACCTCAGTTTTCAGGCTTCAGAACCGAGACCTTATCTCCAATCACTGCCCAGGGGTGAGTGTGATGCAGAAATCAGAGCTCCTCCTTACCCATGGCAAGAACCCTTGTGGTTGGCACGTTGTCCAACGTTCAGTGTAGGAGAAACCAGCATTCACCCTGAGGCCCCGCCCATTCTTGAGTGCGACGAGGGCATACACACGCATTGTGACCCTCAGCATGAGTCCTGTCCTCTAGTAAGTCCTCTCCTTGGCTGGACCATTAGATGTCATAATGGGCTTTACATGTCCCTAGGCCCCAATTTTTAACCAGATTTCTGATTGTCCAGGCGACACTCCCCAGGGCTCTACTCTGGAATCCCTTATTTGGTGGGACACCTGAGGTTAAAAAAGAAAACAACAAGAACAACAACAAAAAAAAAACAAAAACAAAAAAAAACGGACTTCTTCCAGCCTACAGAATGAACCCAAACTCTTTGGACGGGGCCAAACCACCAGAGAGTAAGACTCGTCCACTTCCCATGAAGTCACCCAGAATTTCCACGACCATGAGTGACACGATATCCAGAGACAAAAACTTGAGAAGGAGCCTCACACTCGCCCTTCTTTCAAATCCAGAAGAGTTCTCCTCATGGTCTGTAGATCAGTCCTGCCATACCTATGACCCGAAACATAAGCCGAGTTTGTGTTTTCAGACAACTGTCCAAACAGCCCTGGCCTACACAACCTACAGGCTAAGGCCCCTGGAGCCAAACCTGAGGACTGTACTTGCCCTCTCCAAGGGAATTGTGTGTGCCCATTCCAAGGGCCACAACCCTTCTAATAGGATAAACCTCCAAAGTCCCTGATCCATCTCAATAGTGGTGGCTTCCCAGGTAAAACAGGGGCAATCTGAGCCCTACAGAGCACCTACCTGCACTCAGACCCATAGACAGATGTCCCCAGAGGTAAAAAGGAAAGAACAGGCCCCTAGGCACGAATCAGATCCATTGCTTTGGTTTCCAGGCATCTCTCCTCAGAGGCCTGGATTTCAAAAGCAGCATATAGCTGTTTCTTGACTCACCCATCAGAAAACATCTCATCTACACATGGGAAACTTGCACGTTGGAGCTGTGTCAAAGCCTCTGTTTAGGAGAACTCTTTAGGGCCCAAGTGCCACCTCTTCATTCCAAGGTCTTCTTAGACACAAGGCACATTAGGACCCATCCCCAGGGCTGTCCATTTCAATGCAGCGTCCCCGGTTGCTCCCCACAGATCCAGGAGATCTAACCTGTCTTGTTGCTAGGAGACAATTGGAATGCGAGGTGGGCTACCCATCCATCCATCCTTAGAACCCTGCTCAGAATCATTGGCCTGGAGCCAAACAACAGGTCTCAATTGTCCTGCAGAAGTCTCTCTGCAGTTTGGAGCTTCTCACAACTCCCATCGTGGGAAAACACCCATGGCCTCGTGATGCCCCACCATTCATGAAGGGGCCATCAGGGACAGAAACTCCAACCTGAGCGATCGTCTGATCCTCGCCCTGACTTCAGATGCACGAGATCTCGATTCAGGTCTGTAGATTGTGCCTGCCATGGCCTCACCCAGAAACCTAAGCCTAGCTTGTGTTCTCAGACTTTTGTCGGCAGACTACTGGCCCACAAGCCCTCCAGTTTGGCAATCCAGAACTATAATGCCGCACTCTGCCTGCCCGCCAGAAGAAAAACATTGTCCTCTGGGGCTATCCAGTAACCCCAAATGAGGATCAACCTGCACCGACCTTGGCTGTACCCCAAATACATAGGCTGACCAGGGCACTAATGCCCTTTCTGACACAGCCTGAGCCTGGACCCCCTGGCCCCTCCCAGACAGCTGGCCGCACACTGAGCACATCGAGCCGCCATGGCCTTAGGTCGTCAACTCTTCCCAACCTCGGTTTTCAGGTTTCAGAACCTAGACCTTATCTCCAATCACTGCCCGGGGTTGAAGGTGATGCTGAAATCAGAACTCCTTCCCCATGGCAAGAAACCTTGTGGTTGGCATGTTGTCCAACGTTCAGTGTCGTTGAAACCAGTGTGGCCCATGTGGCCCCGCCCATGCTCGTGGGCCACATTGGTCACAAACACACATTGTGACCCTCAGGCTGAGCCCAGTCCTCAAGTAAGGCCACTCAGTGGCTGGATGAAGAGACAGCGTATTGGGCTTGCCATGCCCCTAGGCCCCAATTTTTAACCATAGTTCGGGTTGTTCCTTCAGTCTTCCCCATGGCTTAGCTTTGGAATTCCTCTTTTGGTGGGACACCTGAGGTAACAAAACTGAAATGAGTCATCCCATCCCACAGATTGACGAAAAGCAATTGCGAATCGGGCCAAATCCTCAGAGAGGAAGATTCGTCCATGGCCCATGAGGCCTCCCCGACATTCCACGGCCATCGCTGATACAAAATCCAGAGACAAAAGCCTGAGCAAGCGCCTCAGACTCGCCCTTTCTTCATATCCTGAAGAGTTCTTCTCATGGTTTGTAGATCGGGCCTGCCATACCTACGTCCCCAAACCTAAGCTGAGTTTGTGTTTTCAGACTTCTGTCCTCAAAGTCTTGGGCCACACACCCTCCAGGCGGGGCCCCTGGAGCCACACATTAGGACTGTGCCTACCAATCCATGGGAATTCTGCCCATTCCATGGTCCAAAATCCTACAAATTAGGAGAAACCTCCAAAGTCCCTGAGGCCATCCCAATAGTGTAGGTCGCCCGGAACAAACAAGGGCTGTCTGACACCAGCTGAAAATCGACCTCCACTCATACCATAGATGGATGTCCCCAGAGAAGAAGATTGAACCAGACAGGACCCTAGGCCATAATAGGATCCATTGCTTTGGGTTACAGGCATGTGTCCTCAAAAGCCTGATTCCAATACGAGCATAGGGGTTTTCCTGAGGCACCCATCAGAACTCATCTCGTCTCCACAAGGAAACCTGTGCATGGGAGCCATGTCCAAAGCTTAGGAGAGTACTTCAGGGTCCCGGTGCCACCGCCCCATTCCAAGGCCCTCATGGACACAAAAACACATTAGGACCCATCCTCAGGAAAGTCCATTTCAACTCAGCCACCCCGGTTGCTCCCGCAGAGCCAGCAGATCTAAATTGTCTTGTTGCTAGGAGACAATTGGAATGCGAGGCGGGCTTCCCAGGCATCCATCCGCGAACGGTGCTCTGGAGTCATTCCATATGGGATGTCCTGGAGCTGTCCAACAGGTCTCAATTGTCCCGCAGAAGGAATCCTTGAAGGGGGCATCCCACAACTCCCAACGTGGGAAAACCTCAATGGCCTCGAGATTCCGCTCCCTTCATGAAGCGGCCGTCATGCACAGAAACTCCAACCTGAGCCAACGTCTGATCCTCGCCCTGACTTCAGATGCATGAGATATTGGTTCAGATCTGCAGGGGGTACCTGCCGTGCCCTCGCCCTGAAACCCAAGTCTAGCTTGTCTTCTCAGACTTCCGTCCTCACACTCCTGGCCCCGAAGCCCTCAAGTTTGGCAATTCCGGACCCACAATGCAGCACCCTGCCTGCCCTCTAGAAAAAAAATTATTGCCTCATGAGCTGCCCAGGCACCTTAAATGAGGATAAACCTACGCAGCACTCGACTTTACCTAAATTATATAGTCTAACCTGGGCACTAATGCACTGTCGAACACAACCTGAGCCCGGACCTCCTGACCAACACCAAGAAAGCTGACCGCACACTGAGCACATAAAACCCGCCATGGCCTTAGGTCATCATCTCTTCCCTACCTCAGTTTTCAGGCTTCAGAACCGAGACCTTATCTCCAATCACTGCCCAGGGGTGAGTGTGATGCAGAAATCAGAGCTCCTCCTTACCCATGGCAAGAACCCTTGTGGTTGGCACGTTGTCCAACGTTCAGTGTAGGAGAAACCAGCATTCACCCTGAGGCCCCGCCCATTCTTGAGTGCGACGAGGGCATACACACGCATTGTGACCCTCAGCATGAGTCCTGTCCTCTAGTAAGTCCTCTCCTTGGCTGGACCATTAGATGTCATAATGGGCTTTACATGTCCCTAGGCCCCAATTTTTAACCAGATTTCTGATTGTCCAGTCGACCCTCCCCAGGGCTCTACTCTGGAATCCCTCATTTGGTGGGACACCTGAGGTTAAAAAAGAAAACAACAACAACAACAACAACAACAACAAAAAAAAAAACGGACTTCTTCCAGCCTACAGAATGAACCCAAACTCTTTGGACGGGGCCAAACCACCAGAGAGTAAGACTCGTCCACTTCCCATGAAGTCACCCAGAATTTCCACGACCATGAGTGACACGATATCCAGAGACAAAAACTTGAGAAGGAGCCTCACACTCGCCCTTCTTTCAAATCCAGAAGAGTTCTCCTCATGGTCTGTAGATCAGTCCTGCCATACCTATGACCCGAAACATAAGCCGAGTTTGTGTTTTCAGACAACTGTCCAAACAGCCCTGGCCTACACAACCTACAGGCTAAGGCCCCTGGAGCCAAACCTGAGGACTGTACTTGCCCTCTCCAAGGGAATTGTGTGTGCCCATTCCAAGGGCCACAACCCTTCTAATAGGATAAACCTCCAAAGTCCCTGATCCATCTCAATAGTGGTGGCTTCCCAGGAAAAACAGGGGCAATCTGAGCCCTACAGAGCACCTACCTGCACTCAGACCCATAGACAGATGTCCCCAGAGGTAAAAAGGAAAGAACAGGCCCCTAGGCACGAATCAGATCCATTGCTTTGGTTTCCAGGCATCTCTCCTCAGAGGCCTGGATTTCAAAAGCAGCATATAGCTGTTTCTTGACTCACCCATCAGAAAACATCTCATCTACACATGGGAAACTTGCACGTTGGAGCTGTGTCAAAGCCTCTGTTTAGGAGAACTCTTTAGGGCCCAAGTGCCACCTCTTCATTCCAAGGTCTTCTTAGACACAAGGCACATTAGGACCCATCCCCAGGGCTGTCCATTTCAATGCAGCGTCCTCGGTTGCTCCCCACAGATCCAGGAGATCTAACCTGTCTTGTTGCTAGGAGACAATTGGAATGCGAGGTGGGCTACCCATCCATCCATCCTTAGAACCCTGCTCAGAATCATTGGCCTGGAGCCAAACAACAGGTCTCAATTGTCCTGCAGAAGACTCTCTGCAGTTTGGAGCTTCTCACAACTCCCATCGTGGGAAAACACCCATGGCCTCGTGATGCCCCACCATTCATGAAGGGGCCATCAGGGACAGAAACTCCAACCTGAGCGATCGTCTGATCCTCGCCCTGACTTCAGATGCACGAGATCTCGATTCAGGTCTGTAGATTGTGCCTGCCATGGCCTCACCCAGAAACCTAAGCCTAGCTTGTGTTCTCAGACTTTTGTCGGCAGACTACTGGCCCACAAGCCCTCCAGTTTGGCAATCCAGAACTATAATGCCGCACTCTGCCTGCCCGCCAGAAGAAAAACATTGTCCTCTGGGGCTATCCAGTAACCCCAAATGAGGATCAACCTGCACCGACCTTGGCTGTACCCCAAATACATAGGCTGACCAGGGCACTAATGCCCTTTCTGACACAGCCTGAGCCTGGACCCCCTGGCCCCTCCCAGACAGCTGGCCGCACACTGAGCACATCGAGCCGCCATGGCCTTAGGTCGTCATCTCTTCCCAACCTCGGTTTTCAGGTTTCAGAACCTAGACCTTATCTCCAATCACTGCCCGGGGTTGAAGGTGATGCTGAAATCAGAACTCCTTCCCCATGGCAAGAAACCTTGTGGTTGGCATGTTGTCCAACGTTCAGTGTCGTTGAAACCAGTGTGGCCCATGTGGCCCCGCCCATGCTCGCGGGCCACATTGGTCACAAACACACATTGTGACCCTCAGGCTGAGCCCAGTCCTCAAGTAAGGCCACTCAGTGGCTGGATGAAGAGACAGCGTATTGGGCTTGCCATGCCCCTAGGCCCCAATTTTTAACCATAGTTCGGGTTGTTCCTTCAGTCTTCCCCATGGCTTAGCTTTGGAATTCCTCTTTTGGTGGGACACCTGAGGTAACAAAACTGAAATGAGTCATCCCATCCCACAGATTGACGAAAAGCAATTGCGAATCGGGCCAAATCCTCAGAGAGGAAGATTCGTCCATGGCCCATGAGGCCTCCCCGACATTCCACGGCCATCGCTGATACAAAATCCAGAGACAAAAGCCTGAGCAAGCGCGTCAGACTCGCCCTTTCTTCATATCCTGAAGAGTTCTTCTCATGGTTTGTAGGTCGGGCCTGCCATACCTACGTCCCCAAACCTAAGCTGAGTTTGTGTTTTCAGACTTCTGTCCTCAAAGTCTTGGGCCACACACCCTCCAGGCGGGGCCCCTGGAGCCACACATTAGGACTGTGCCTACCAATCCATGGGAATTCTGCCCATTCCATGGTCCAAAATCCTACAAATTAGGAGAAACCTCCAAAGTCCCTGAGGCCATCCCAATAGTGTAGGTCGCCCGGAACAAACAAGGGCTGTCTGACACCAGCTGAAAATCGACCTCCACTCATACCATAGATGGATGTCCCCAGAGAAGAAGATTGAACCAGACAGGACCCTAGGCCATAATAGGATCCATTGCTTTGGGTTACAGGCATGTGTCCTCAAAAGCCTGATTCCAATACGAGCATAGGGGTTTTCCTGAGGCACCCATCAGAACTCATCTCGTCTCCACAAGGAAACCTGTGCATGGGAGCCATGTCCAAAGCTTAGGAGAGTACTTCAGGGTCCCGGTGCCACCGCCCCATTCCAAGGCCCTCATGGACACAAAAACACATTAGGACCCATCCTCAGGAAAGTCCATTTCAACTCAGCCACCCCGGTTGCTCCCGCAGAGCCAGCAGATCTAAATTGTCTTGTTGCTAGGAGACAATTGGAATGCGAGGCGGGC
This sequence comes from Mustela nivalis, assembly GCF_964662115.1. Lineage (NCBI taxonomy): Eukaryota > Metazoa > Chordata > Mammalia > Carnivora > Mustelidae > Mustela > Mustela nivalis. Next base: position 993,646 of record NW_028136354.1, read on the forward strand.
TTCCCAGGCATCCATCCGCGAACGGTGCTCTGGAGTCATTCCATATGGGATGTCCTGGAGCTGTCCAACAGGTCTCAATTGTCCCGCAGAAGGAATCCTTGAAGGGGGCATCCCACAACTCCCAACGTGGGAAAACCTCAATGGCCTCGAGATTCCGCTCCCTTCATGAAGCGGCCGTCATGCACAGAAACTCCAACCTGAGCCAACGTCTGATCCTCGCCCTGACTTCAGATGCATGAGATATTGGTTCAGATCTGCAGGGGGTACCTGCCGTGCCCTCGCCCTGAAACCCAAGTCTAGCTTGTCTTCTCAGACTTCCGTCCTCACACTCCTGGCCCCGAAGCCCTCAAGTTTGGCAATTCCGGACCCACAATGCAGCACCCTGCCTGCCCTCTAGAAAAAAAATTATTGCCTCATGAGCTGCCCAGGCACCTTAAATGAGGATAAACCTACACAGCACTCGACTTTACCTAAATTATATAGTCTAACCTGGGCACTAATGCACTGTCGAACACAACCTGAGCCCGGACCTCCTGACCAACACCAAGAAAGCTGACCGCACACTGAGCACATAAAACCCGCCATGGCCTTAGGTCATCATCTCTTCCCTACCTCAGTTTTCAGGCTTCAGAACCGAGACCTTATCTCCAATCACTGCCCAGGGGTGAGTGTGATGCAGAAATCAGAGCTCCTCCTTACCCATGGCAAGAACCCTTGTGGTTGGCACGTTGTCCAACGTTCAGTGTAGGAGAAACCAGCATTCACCCTGAGGCCCCGCCCATTCTTGAGTGCGACGAGGGCATACACACGCATTGTGACCCTCAGCATGAGTCCTGTCCTCTAGTAAGTCCTCTCCTTGGCTGGACCATTAGATGTCATAATGGGCTTTACATGTCCCTAGGCCCCAATTTTTAACCAGATTTCTGATTGTCCAGGCGACACTCCCCAGGGCTCTACTCTGGAATCCCTTATTTGGTGGGACACCTGAGGTTAAAAAAGAAAACAACAAGAACAACAACAAAAAAAAAACAAAAACAAAAAAAAACGGACTTCTTCCAGCCTACAGAATGAACCCAAACTCTTTGGACGGGGCCAAACCACCAGAGAGTAAGACTCGTCCACTTCCCATGAAGTCACCCAGAATTTCCACGACCATGAGTGACACGATATCCAGAGACAAAAACTTGAGAAGGAGCCTCACACTCGCCCTTCTTTCAAATCCAGAAGAGTTCTCCTCATGGTCTGTAGATCAGTCCTGCCATACCTATGACCCGAAACATAAGCCGAGTTTGTGTTTTCAGACAACTGTCCAAACAGCCCTGGCCTACACAACCTACAGGCTAAGGCCCCTGGAGCCAAACCTGAGGACTGTACTTGCCCTCTCCAAGGGAATTGTGTGTGCCCATTCCAAGGGCCACAACCCTTCTAATAGGATAAACCTCCAAAGTCCCTGATCCATCTCAATAGTGGTGGCTTCCCAGGTAAAACAGGGGCAATCTGAGCCCTACAGAGCACCTACCTGCACTCAGACCCATAGACAGATGTCCCCAGAGGTAAAAAGGAAAGAACAGGCCCCTAGGCACGAATCAGATCCATTGCTTTGGTTTCCAGGCATCTCTCCTCAGAGGCCTGGATTTCAAAAGCAGCATATAGCTGTTTCTTGACTCACCCATCAGAAAACATCTCATCTACACATGGGAAACTTGCACGTTGGAGCTGTGTCAAAGCCTCTGTTTAGGAGAACTCTTTAGGGCCCAAGTGCCACCTCTTCATTCCAAGGTCTTCTTAGACACAAGGCACATTAGGACCCATCCCCAGGGCTGTCCATTTCAATGCAGCGTCCCCGGTTGCTCCCCACAGATCCAGGAGATCTAACCTGTCTTGTTGCTAGGAGACAATTGGAATGCGAGGTGGGCTACCCATCCATCCATCCTTAGAACCCTGCTCAGAATCATTGGCCTGGAGCCAAACAACAGGTCTCAATTGTCCTGCAGAAGTCTCTCTGCAGTTTGGAGCTTCTCACAACTCCCATCGTGGGAAAACACCCATGGCCTCGTGATGCCCCACCATTCATGAAGGGGCCATCAGGGACAGAAACTCCAACCTGAGCGATCGTCTGATCCTCGCCCTGACTTCAGATGCACGAGATCTCGATTCAGGTCTGTAGATTGTGCCTGCCATGGCCTCACCCAGAAACCTAAGCCTAGCTTGTGTTCTCAGACTTTTGTCGGCAGACTACTGGCCCACAAGCCCTCCAGTTTGGCAATCCAGAACTATAATGCCGCACTCTGCCTGCCCGCCAGAAGAAAAACATTGTCCTCTGGGGCTATCCAGTAACCCCAAATGAGGATCAACCTGCACCGACCTTGGCTGTACCCCAAATACATAGGCTGACCAGGGCACTAATGCCCTTTCTGACACAGCCTGAGCCTGGACCCCCTGGCCCCTCCCAGACAGCTGGCCGCACACTGAGCACATCGAGCCGCCATGGCCTTAGGTCGTCAACTCTTCCCAACCTCGGTTTTCAGGTTTCAGAACCTAGACCTTATCTCCAATCACTGCCCGGGGTTGAAGGTGATGCTGAAATCAGAACTCCTTCCCCATGGCAAGAAACCTTGTGGTTGGCATGTTGTCCAACGTTCAGTGTCGTTGAAACCAGTGTGGCCCATGTGGCCCCGCCCATGCTCGCGGGCCACATTGGTCACAAACACACATTGTGACCCTCAGGCTGAGCCCAGTCCTCAAGTAAGGCCACTCAGTGGCTGGATGAAGAGACAGCGTATTGGGCTTGCCATGCCCCTAGGCCCCAATTTTTAACCATAGTTCGGGTTGTTCCTTCAGTCTTCCCCATGGCTTAGCTTTGGAATTCCTCTTTTGGTGGGACACCTGAGGTAACAAAACTGAAATGAGTCATCCCATCCCACAGATTGACGAAAAGCAATTGCGAATCGGGCCAAATCCTCAGAGAGGAAGATTCGTCCATGGCCCATGAGGCCTCCCCGACATTCCACGGCCATCGCTGATACAAAATCCAGAGACAAAAGCCTGAGCAAGCGCCTCAGACTCGCCCTTTCTTCATATCCTGAAGAGTTCTTCTCATGGTTTGTAGATCGGGCCTGCCATACCTACGTCCCCAAACCTAAGCTGAGTTTGTGTTTTCAGACTTCTGTCCTCAAAGTCTTGGGCCACACACCCTCCAGGCGGGGCCCCTGGAGCCACACATTAGGACTGTGCCTACCAATCCATGGGAATTCTGCCCATTCCATGGTCCAAAATCCTACAAATTAGGAGAAACCTCCAAAGTCCCTGAGGCCATCCCAATAGTGTAGGTCGCCCGGAACAAACAAGGGCTGTCTGACACCAGCTGAAAATCGACCTCCACTCATACCATAGATGGATGTCCCCAGAGAAGAAGATTGAACCAGACAGGACCCTAGGCCATAATAGGATCCATTGCTTTGGGTTACAGGCATGTGTCCTCAAAAGCCTGATTCCAATACGAGCATAGGGGTTTTCCTGAGGCACCCATCAGAACTCATCTCGTCTCCACAAGGAAACCTGTGCATGGGAGCCATGTCCAAAGCTTAGGAGAGTACTTCAGGGTCCCGGTGCCACCGCCCCATTCCAAGGCCCTCATGGACACAAAAACACATTAGGACCCATCCTCAGGAAAGTCCATTTCAACTCAGCCACCCCGGTTGCTCCCGCAGAGCCAGCAGATCTAAATTGTCTTGTTGCTAGGAGACAATTGGAATGCGAGGCGGGCTTCCCAGGCATCCATCCGCGAACGGTGCTCTGGAGTCATTCCATATGGGATGTCCTGGAGCTGTCCAACAGGTCTCAATTGTCCCGCAGAAGGAATCCTTGAAGGGGGCATCCCACAACTCCCAACGTGGGAAAACCTCAATGGCCTCG